>NC_052131.2:27974859-28343220 GCF_016086655.4 Lepeophtheirus salmonis
TTCAACTAAAATCGTCTTTGGTCGTAGTACTAGATCTATTATAACTATGCTACCTGAATTCCATCAAAAGAGAAGCCAAGAACTTTGTAAGGTTCGAACCCCAATTTAAAAAAAAAGGAGATGGGAAGAAGTTATCCGTACTGAAGATAAGTGAATCGGTTCGGATACAAGATCATATAACCAAAAAATGGACGCATCTAGGTACAATTGAAACACAGGAATCTCAAAGGCGATATCTCATTCGTATGAAAAATGGTCGTCTTTGGCATCGTAGTAGTAGATTAATCCGTTTGGATTCCACAGAAGGGGACAAGCAAATTTCATTTCATATACCTTAGATTTATATTTTGTAACCATTGTCCTGGGGGAAAGGGGGATGTTATATATCTTCACACCTATAGGTTTAGTAACCTATGCATAAATGTTCCGTATATATTTATATATAGTAATATATTAATATGAGAGTCATTTTGGATTCTCCTCGTGTAGAATAAAGTAAACTCCATATCCTCATATCCACGTATATCATAACAATACTTTTCCGAATGTTCCTGAAACATTAAATTATATTATTTGCAAATAATTATTTTCTTTATAATACATCTTTTATAATTCATTCGTAAATTTAACATTTTTTAATTAAGTTTTTGTGAATTTAATTAACTGTTTTGCTTCAAAATAGTTCCTTTGTTTTTTTCATTTTGATTTATTAGATTTATTTTTTCAATGTAAGGCATAAAAAGTTAGCCATAAAAATGAAATAATGTGGATATTACTTAATTTTAATTCACGCAAAACCATCAAACCTGATAGGTACTTTTTTTTAATTACCAAAATTTGCTTAATGTAATCAAAATTTTATAAAATATATGTTGAAACTTCAAACTCATGTTGTTGGGATTTTTTTCTCAATTTCTTGTATTCATACAAGTATCTTAAGATATTTTAATTGATATCTAAGAGTACAAAAATAGATACAAGGGTTAAAAGTATAATACAAAATTTAAACGACGCAGTTATTATAATCGTTCAACTGTTTATCATGTATTTAAATACTTTTTATTTTGGGGTTTTTATTTTTACGCAGTTAAGTTACTGCATTGCAAAAAGGGCGTTCACTAATGGAGGGTTATTGACACTTGAAACAGTATCCAATTTTAAAACGGCCTCAACAAGACACCATCTTCACTTATATTATAGAAAAACACTTTAATTTACTCATTGCATTAGTTGAATAAAACTTTAAATACGGTAACTATTAGAATTTTTATCTTTTTACCTTAAAAATTAATTATTTTCAGTAGTATTTACTTATGTTTAAACAAGCAAAGTGTGTAATTATTTGCTTATGAATAATGAAAATTCTTAAAATAATCGATTTTAGAGTAAAGTTTTTGAAGTTTAATGCTTTTTAGAGTTGTTCTTTTTTACTTGTTGAAGGAAGGCACAGTGCTGACACTTGCTATAATAAATTATTCAAGTGGTGTAGAAAGTAGTGAAGAAGCCCATAAGGTCACAAAAAAAATTTATATAACGTGAGTGAGTTTTTTTTTTTTTTTTTGAAATCACAATGGAGGATTCAGGGTCACTAACGGATCTTCAAAACCGTCTTACGCTGAAAGGTCTTAAAATAGGAAGTAAGTCATTGAGGATAATGCTATTCGCTGACGACGTCTCTGTATTTATGATTGGTTCACGGGACGAAGTAAAAACTGCTGTACTAGAATTAGAAAGGATGTTAGACCAATTCTGAAAGGAATCTGAATTAAAGGTCAACTTATCAAAGACACAAGTACTTACAACAAGACGGAGCACCCTCACATACTACAAAATCTGCCACGAGTGATGCCAAACCACTTTCGAGCACTTTTGGAGCAAGTACATTTGGCCTCCTTCTCCCCAAAATATCAACGTAATGGACTTTGCCATATAATCTATTCTGTAGGCAGACGTTAGTTTGATTTCCTACCCCAGTTTCGACTGATTGAATGCTGCCATACTGTCTGCATGGGACAACTTGTCTGTGGAGACCATTTGATGGTCTCTGGTGTCTGAGAGCTGTAGTTGCTGCAAATGTTGACCATATTGAATAAACTGGCACTCATTTTGAAGGAAATTTGAGGCTAATTGAAATGTTGTGTAAAAAGATATTTAAAGATATAAATATCTTCATACTTTATTAGCTATTGAATTTGTCCAAGACTTATGGGTCACCCTCTATTTTTACTCCAAGGATACCTAAAAATATTTTCATTCATATATCGAATTGATCATACGAACCCCTGATGTTTTAGTTTATGTTCTGTTTTGTATATATTTTATTTAAATGTTTTAAAAGACAATTACTCTAATTTAGTGATAGGATATATATACGATTTTTTGCATAATAAGATCTTTATTTGTTTTTATTCTAAATCAACTGCACACTTCAATATAGACCATAATAGTTTTTCAATTTAATGAATAGCAAAACAGAAGAACGAGAATCATTGTTGCATAAAATGTCAACAAATATTTGCAAAAGTATATATTTCATGTACTTTATGATATTTATATATACATATAATGTAGGCAAAGATAAACACGAGTGCATGAATAGTTTAATCATTAATTTACAAAGAAAGTCAATTTACTAATCTTATAAAAAAAAGTTACATAAAAGTAAAGTAAAAATACCTTCATATTTTGATATAAACTTGATTGATCTGTTAAATTCTCCTCTAATTATTTTTAAATTTGTTTTTTTGAAAGGTTTTGGATTGACAATGATGAGAGTGGATATAATCAAGTCTTTCCGCTAGAGAAATATCAAAAATGTGTTTCGAATTCACAAAATATTGAATTCCTCATTTCAAGTAAGTGTTATAATACTTTTTCGGATATATATAGGTACATAGTCTAATGAGAGTTGCATGTTAACTCATTGAAAAGTTTGTTTTTTTAAATTTTAAAGTATTATTAGAATGGTGAAAAAATAATTTCGTATTTCCCACCTCTTTTTTAAACTAAATCTATATTGTTCATTATTGGTCACATCGGATCATACGATAGTGTTGTAAAGGTGTGGGTGATATTTTTTTCACTCAATTCTGTTCTCTACTGTGAACTAGACTTGAAGCTAACTATCGAACAGAAGTGGCCACATTGGTGAATAGAAAACAACAAGACATTATCAAGACAATGCCAGGGCGCTCATATCTTTGAGTACAGGTCAGAAGCTCCGAGAGCTATGATTGTAAGTATTTATGCATCCACCCTACAGTCTGGACATGGGACCAAGTGACTACCACCTGATCTTAGCAATGGCAGGAACAAGGGCTACTTCGAGAAGGGCATTATGAAGTAGGATTATCGTCGGAAAAGTTATCTAACAGAACAGGGCATACTTGGCTTAAATCAAATGATTGTAAAATTTCTTATAAAGTATTGAAATAAAGAGAAAAATACGAAATTACTTTTTCCCCAACCTATTATATAAATTACTCAAATAGGAGGAAATATAAACTAATAATAATATTTTTTCCTCCTCAATTGGGTAACTTTTAGATTAGATTTATTTAGTAATTTAAAACTGCATTACTTTTTTATGTAGGTATCTGCATGGAAAATATGTATCTCTATTTGTTTAATGACTGTGTATAAGCTGGAACTTAATTAGTAATTTTGTTTACAGAGGGATTAGTGTTGCCTACTTTGAGCACATATCGTGAACCACGGGTAGAGATAAACTCCTTGGAAAAAGTAATTGACTCATTAAGGGATTCGGCTACTATTTTCAAAAGTATTGGAGGATCAAAGGATGTGATGAACGCCTTTCACATGTCCGTTCAAGAACTTTTATACTATAAAAATGTGGAAGAATCCTTCAGCCCAGACTTTGTGAGCAAGTCTTTTAAGTAATATAAAATGGTTTTTTTTAATACCCTTTTAACACAAAATTTACTTATCTGATAATAGCAATGCCTTGGAGCTCCTTTATTTACTCAATGATGTGAAGGGATTTTTCCATATAGAGCTTAGCCTAATTCAGGATTTAGAAGAATGGATCATCAATTATATTCTCTCAAAGAGCAAACAATTGGATTTAAATACAGTTATGAGCATTGTGGAGTGGTCATGCTCGGGTTCCAAGGTACAAAACTAAAAAACTGTAAACAGTAACGTGAATAAAATAACACACAAATTTAATTTGTAGATTATCATGAATTTTGAAGAAGATATTCTACATCTCCTAGAAAATGAATATTTGTCCTTAAACAAGTCAAGCCCTAGGCTTACATTTTCCCTTCTACAAATTAACTCAAAGCACAAAGAGGATGCCATGAATGAACTTTATTTGAAAGAAAATATTGATGAAGAGTTAGGTGATCAATTAGTCTATCTTCTCTTGTGCCTCACGCATGAAAAACAAGACATGAACATGAACAAAAGACCAAAGCTGAAGATTAAAGTATTTGAACGGATTCAGCAAAGAATCGATTATTTGTTAGCAAAGGTAATTCAGCAATCCGAACATTTATTATTTGATTCATATTCACAGGCAAAAACATTACATATTCCAGAATGCGTATTTATTGAACAGAGCCCTTTTCTCATATGTTTATCATCAATCCTTTTTCCCATATGACTTAAAAATATCCGTTGCTACATCAGATCTGACAACCACATCCACTCTAATCGTCAAAAACGTTGATGAACCCCCCAGTAATAATCACAATGTATCCTTGAGTCCCTCCTACAAACGAGTTTTTTTTTCAAACAATAACAAGGAAAACGTTCTTCCGACCAAATTGTATCTATTGGCCACAGGCTATGGATGTGGAAGTATGCAGGTAACTTTTAGCAATTTATTTGAATACAATTGTACTAATTTACTTATATATTATCCAAGATGTCTTATACTTGCTCAAAAACTCTAAACGAATCTGTACATACCAAGGAAGAGACTGAGAATAGAGACTATAAACTTTCTCTAGCGATGAAGGAAGAGGCAGATTATTTATTTTTGAATGTTTGCATAAGGTAAAAAAAAAGACTAATTTGTAATTGATCGAAATAGAAAAATTATAATCTCTTAGACTAACAAAACAACGAAAAGATCATATAACACTTGACATTAAAATGTTTTCCGGCTATGATTTCGAATCCATACAAGGGATAGGAAAGCCCAATGCCCGTTGGAAGGTTGACAAATTGCAATATACAACACTTTTACATTTATCAGACGTAAGAGTAATCAATTAATTATTATCGGTATTATCATTGATAAATGATTATTTTATGTATGTAGGTAAGCGTAGACTGTGGCAGCTGCTTTCGTCTAAAGTTCAAAAGATCATTTATGGTGGAGATTCTCCAGCCAAGTATTATATCCATCTTTTGGCGATACTCCAAAATCCCTTCTTCCAAAATATTTTTTCATATTTCCTCCAAAAACAGTTCGTTACTTAATGGTCTAACAGAGTCTAATCTAAAGCATTGGTTTGGTTCTAATCAGTATAACAGGGGTGAGTAAAACTATTTAAAGTTGTATTGAAAAAAAGTTGATATTAATCACATTTTTAACAGACAAAGGGGGTGTCATAACATCGTTTGACAATCAACCAATTTGTCCATGTGCTATGCAGTGTAATATGGTTATTTCTGATATTGGAACAAGTGAGTTGAATGAATCTTCCAAGAAGATGACGAGACAGACAACAACGACAATGGCTATTGAGTCTTTCCAAAAAATAAATAAAACAACAGTAGTCACAGATGGGGGAAATAGTGCAATAATAACTCCAACTGCAACTTTGAGTCCTCCAACGTCTCCAATAAAAAGATAAATACAAATGCATCCCATTTAAACTTTGTTAATCAATCATATATTATTTTTTAAGCGAAACACACTCAAAGTTTTGAAATGAAAGTTTAAGGAGTTAGATATTTACATAATAGTGTTCCATTATTTCCATATTTGTGTAAAGATCATCAAATTAATTATTATTATTGATACTTTTTTTCCTTGAACGTTTGTTCACATATTTATTTAAATATAAATGATAATAATAAAAATAATGTTTTTCTACAAAACTTGAGTTGCCTCTTTTTTTAATTAATTATTATTACACAATTGAATGTTTTTCTTTGTGTTTTTATATATAAGTAAGTTATTATAACACAGCAAATTGAAATTGAACCCTTGCATTCCTGGTAGTGGACACTGTGGTCAACTATGTAACTTTTTGAGTTTTTATTTTTTTTTAAAGACTACATTTGCTACTTTTTTTTTTTTGTTTTTTTAAGAAGTGGTATTTTTTATTAACTACTACATTTTAGCAGTTAAACAAAATGATTGGAGGAATTACATTATAAAAATATAAATCAACAGAGATAGACCAGTTCTTTTGTTCTTTTTTGTTATGTCTCAATTTCAGAAAAATTCTTTAAAAGTATGAATAACAATAACATTTAATAATATTGGAATTAAAAATATATAAATAAAAGGAGTCCATAATAAAATATACAAGAAAATAATATTAACAAAGATATTCAAAAATTGACACAAAGACGAAGAAAACGTTAAATACAAATTACAGTAATAAAAACTTCCATGCCTATAACTTATCTGAAGGAAAATGATACTTTATGAATCAGAAATTTAGCATTTATTTAAATGTGTCTAAAATCTTTTACTCTGATAGGCTCTCTCAAATTGAGTTGTTGTTTTTTTAAATATATGCTTTGGAATTTAAAAATCTATAGCCTTGATTTTTGGTGGCAAACTACTTCTCTCAAACAATCCATAAAGAATAATGGCCGATAGATAACTTACTTATTTATGAGGCCCTTTATATTAAGAGATACAAATAGTCTAAGTCTTTCCAGGCGGAGCACTCAGCGAATGCGTGAATGGCAGAGTTATACATCTTCCAATAGTCTTTACTCGGTTCATAAAAGGAAATGCATACTGCCAAAATCTGTGACTGAGCCGTAAAGTTACGGCCATCTAAGACTCCACATGTTAATCTTAGTAGTTGTTTAATCCAGAATATTCTTATATATTCTTTGCCCGCCTTAATTGGTTCGTCTAATATACTTTTTCTATATTTTAATTTTACTGGTCAAGGTGTCACTTCTTATTTACCTTGATACTTCGTATTTTAAAGTCTACGGGGTGCTACTAGTTTTTAGGAATTAAATGTCAATTTTTAGTTGAATAATCTTCGAAATTAAAATAGAAAAAGTAGCATGAATCCTGAAGGTGGATCAAGGGGCTACTTAATGGATATAAAAGATTTGTATTTTCATTTAAGTATGCTAATATGTGCATTATTTGGTAAATGTTATGCTCAAACATTCGAATAAGAGTTAGGGATATTAAAATATGAATCATTTTTCTAATATCAATATTAGAAACAAATTATCATTCGTTTAATTCGAAAATAAGGGGGGAAATGTAGTTATAACTTTATTGCTCCCAAGTTGAATGCATATAGCCTTAAATAATTATCTATATATGTAGATATTAATAACTATTTGAATTAGGTAGATACAAAAAATCAATAATAACCAAAAAAGTTTTAAAAAATCAAACACAAATTTCAAATTTCAGAATAACCAGTTAAAAAGTATATACATGTTTTTTCGAGCAATATAAAAATATACTTTTTATTACAACTTAATTAACAATAAAAATTGACTGTATATTATTAAAATGAGTATTTAATATGATGCAATAAATTTATCAGGTAAGTAAATAGTGTAAATTTAATAAATACCTTATGAATGCAAAATTTATGTCATTTTTATTCAACCAAATAAATAATACGACTGACTCCTAAAAACAGACTATTCAGAGATTTTGCTGAAAATATTCCGTTAGATACTTTTCTTTGGGCTCCATTCTATCTAAAATAATACAGAACTTTTATCAAGGTTTTATCTTCTTTTGAATATGAATCTGAATCTGAATTCTTAAGTTTGAATTCATTGGAGGGGAATTTCCTATACTAACGTATTTAGGAGAAACTATTACATAGGTAATTTATATAATGTTAATATTTCTGCAGGCAATCACTTACTCCCAATATCAATATCTTATGGAACAAAAATAGAAAATAATGAAAAAAAAATAAAACACTATTTGTATCTCTCTTTTCTAAAAATGTAAAAAAAAAGATATGCTTATAGACGGATAATCAAACTTTTCTTACGTTTTTATTTCATTCTATTCCATAAAATGACTTAAAAAAACTTTAATATTTTTAATAGGTTAGACGTAGTTACAAAAGTGAGCAAAAATTCAACACCAAACATACAACGTAGTTAACTACATGATAAACACCAAACCTCGATTTAAAAATAGCCGGGGGGGAAGAATAAACCATAAATAGGGCATTACTTTTTGAAGGGTTATTTTTGAAGGGTTATATTAATTCATTTAAACAATACATTTATTTAACAATGCAAACATTATTATCATCATACATGTAAATCCGTTGTGTTTAATAGCTAGCCCATTAATTTGTAATTGGTAATTGAATTTTATTTTCCTTAGCAGTTGTCATTATATTATAATTCCTTAGTAGTGAACATCCTATTCTAAATAGATTCAATAATGTTCAAACCCTGTTTGAACGTTTGTGTCTGCTCAAATATGTAGCATTATCTTATATAGTTTACGTTTTGAATGCCCTATAATAAACATAATTTCTTGCTTCGCTTCGAATAAATTCAAATAAAATAATTATTCTACTCACTAAAATATAATAATCTACTCATTATGAATGGATATCTTCGTTGTTTCACATCTCGAATCTCCTTTCTCAATTAAGGAGTCTCGGCCTCGGCTGGCCTTATTTTTTATAATGCTCCATGTAAAGACTGTGGAAAAACTTTTAATTCACGTTTTCGTAGATTGTCCCAGTGTTCGAATTCTAAAAGTATTTATTTCCTTAAATGTAAAGCGACTAGATGACCAAGAATCAAAATTCACAAAAGCACTGGTTTTGTTTGGGTTTCAAAACGAAAGGGATCTGCGGGAAAGACGAAGGCGTTGGAATTAGCATTATTAAATTCCAAAGCTCTTATTGCCAGCAAAGTTACACATTATGAACCCTTAGTTGCTGAAGAGATAAGAGCTGTTATCAGCTCAGCTATTGCAAGGTATCCTGCCCTCTCTTTGATGGTTCCTGGCACCTCTGGATCTGGATGGAAATATGGAGGCGATGTTATTAGGTATTTCCCCTCGATGTCCGCTAGATATTTAGACTCTTTAAAGTGGATTGTAAGATATTTCAAAGCTTTTAAAAAGAAATAGTCTTACTATGGAGACTGTTTGTACTTTTAATGGTTGATTGCCTATTATATTATTCTTATTTGCTCCTATTTTGATTTTAGTTATATGCTTGTATGTGTGTTCTAAATTCTGTATGATGAAGGATTTTATTTAGTTGTTTTTGATAAGTAATGTGTGTATAGTGTTTAGGTGTTGTTGTTGTTGTTGTTTTTTTTGTTTTTTTTAAAAGGGATAAACTAAAATGTTTATTTATGTGATCTTTTTACGTGATCCTTCACTTATTTATTATGTAATTTGTGTGCATATAAGATGAAAAGCTCAATAAAAATGAAAATAAATATCTACTCATCATGAATGGATCTCTTCGTTGTTTCTATCCTCGAATCATCTTTCCAAATATAGGAGTCCACATTACTCTCTTATGAAGCCTTGTAGTTTTTCTCCGATAATTTTCATCTCGTCGTCCCTCGTAGAATACAGAGTTCCGAATAAGACTTAGAGCATCTCTGGACATGGATGATCAAGTTAGAAGTATCTTCCTTTGGTCCTAATTCTTGGAGAAAATTAGAACATCTTAGGTTTTAAAAATTGTATTTAAATTTCAAATTGTTGTATATTTTAGTTTTATTGCTATAACTTCTCATTGTTGTAGTATATAATTAAGAAATTATTAATAATATATTTCATATCTAGAGCATTTCATCTTAATCTGAAAGTAAATGGATCCAGTCATAGTTTCAACTATTAAATATATTCATTGTTCTATATGGATGGATAGATTCCCATCAAAGTAAAAGTTGACTCTACTCTAGTATGAAGCTTAGGTTTGTTCAGTCTCTGATTGTTATTTCTGTCTGGTAAAGACATTTGGATTAACAAATAAAAATAAAAGTGATATCGTGTATCCAAATTTTGGTTCTGCAAACAGACCCATCCCTCATTCTGATGAAACTCTGGAATCAATATATGAATCTCTTCTAGAAAATCAAGGCGACGTTGAAGAAAAAAAAATGATCCAGACTTTGAAATTTTAGAAGACGCATCTTGTCAACATAAAGAATTTGACCAGCAATAATTAAATTATTTGATTCGTGATTTGAGATTAGGGAAAAAAGTATCCGAGCTCCTAGCTTCACGGTTGAGTGAGAAAAAAATCCTTAAGCCCAAGGTGAATGAGACATTAACCTTGTTTATTGCCACTCAGTTCTGGCTTGTTAAAAGGAATGATTACTTCTAGCTTATCAACCCAATGAATGGAGGTTATTTATAGATATCTCAAAGAATAGTTTAAAATGCGTCCTTCTACACAATGGAAATATTTTAGGACAATTTCAATTGGACATTCTATTATTCTTTTTGAAAGTGAATGGGGGCATTAAGAAAGTTCATGGACTAATTCGATATGATAAACACAAGTGGATAATCTATGTTGATCTCAAAATGGTGTGTTTCCTTCTTTTCCAACAGCTTGTTTACACATAATATCCCTGTTTTCTATATTTATGGGACAAGAGAGCTACAGTCCAGCACTGAGTTATAACTGATTTGTGTTCCATACTAAATTTAAACCCTGGAAATAAAAATATTACTAATGAGTCAACAGTTGAACAGGATGAAATTATTATCCCACCTCCCTACATAAAACTAGGACTCATTAAACAATTTATCAAAGCAATGATTGAGAATGCTTCAAATACAAATTCAAATTTCCAAAGCTTTCAACTGAGAAAATAAAGGCGTTGATGGGCCAAAAATACGAAAACTGAAGAGCTTGCTAATAAAATGAACAATAAGGAAAGGATGTTTGGCTTTATTTCAAAGATGTGTTGGATAACTTCCTGGGGAACCACAAAGCCACAAACTAAAAAGAGTAGGTGAATAGACTGATGGAGGACTACAAAGTCATGGAATGTAAAATGAGTATAAAAATGAATTTTCTTCATAGCCATCTTGCAAGCTTTCTGACAATCTTGGTGATATAAGTGATGAACAAAAAAGAAAGATTTCATCAAGATTTAATGGTAACGGAAACACGTAATGGGGGAAGATGAGATGTGCATATGCTAGCATACTATTGCTGGAGGATAAAAAGAGATTGTAATAAGGTTGAACATACAATAAAATGTAATAAAAGAAAAATTTTACCATAATTTATGAAATAAAAATATATATGTATGTATACATTTTGTTATTAGTGTATCTGAGATATCCTTGTATTCATATTATACATTTTTCTTGCCTATTAACTCACAATTAAAAGAGTATTAAAAAAATTTAAAAGTTACATTTCTTAGTAAGTGATAAAATATGTATGCTGAATTGGTTAATATCAAGTCATACATTCTCTTCGAGACACTAAAATTCTAATTAAATAAAATATCTGACTGGATGTGACATATGTAATTATAATTAAGTAAATATTAGGTGCTATCCGAACATGTATATTATACATAAGCTACAATTATAAAATTTAAATATATTTATAATTTGTCCCTCCATTAACTCAAATATATTTGCATTTTATCTTTTAATATAAGTGTTTTTCATTTTCTTAGATTGATCTTCATTCATTAAAGACAAAAATGTTCTTTATGAATTAGGACAAAAGAAGAGACCAAGGATACTTTATCCTACATATATATACTAGAATTTCAATATCCATGGGAGTGTAACAGGATGAAAATTTACCCGAAGAAGAAAACTGGACAAAACTAAGCTTAATTAATTTCTTAATTATATACTACAACAATGACAAATTCCAGCCATTAAAATAAAATATTCCACAATTTAAAATTTAAATACAATTTTTAAAACCTAAGATGTTTTAATGTTCTCCCAGAATTAAGACCAAAGAGATAACTCTACTCATAAGAGAGTAGAGTGGACTCCTTAATTGGGAAAGTGGATTCGAGGATAGAAACAACGAAGAGATCCATTCATAATGAGTAGATAATTTTAATATTCAAAATAATACCTCATTTGTAATTAATAGTTATTTTATTTGAATTGTTCGAAGCGAAGCAAGAAATTATGTTTATTACAGGATATGACGTCATTATGAGGACATTCAAAACATAAACTATATAAGATAATGTTGCATATTTACTTGTACACTACCTAAAAAAAAGGAATTTCTCAAAAATACCAAATCGAACTAAAGTCTTTGGAGATCCTTATTTTTGAATATGAAATTTTTAAAATAAAAGATGGAATATTTTTCTATAATATGAGCTATGTTACTCCTTATCAGTATAAATGATGAATAATTTATAATGGTCCGAAGAAGAATGTCATTTTTCCCATCAGTTTTATTCGTCGTTCTTCAATTTGGTGATTATCTTAATAGTGGAAAATGTCTATGAAGGATAATAATCACGAATTACTATAATCTCAAATATTTCTTAAACCTGATGACCCAGAGAACAACTGAGACCAGTTTTAAATTTTGCATTTAATGATAAATTATATTCTTGGCTTAATTTCATTTGTAAAAAATTTGCCCTTTTATTTCTTCCCCTAAAAAAAACATAAAAAGAAGAAACGTCAACTACATGTTTAATTAATATTAGGTCAACGAACAAGGATAAAAAGAAAAACCGGCAAATTCAGAGATCTTATAAATAAATTATATCATGAAGAGAGGATTTTGAGCTAGTTCTGACGAATAATTATTAATTATTGTATATTAGTATTTCCCGTCGATTGAGATAGCATTGCGGATTATTGCTTTAGAGACGTAATCATGGATCCATGAAGGGAGCTCTTGGTTATTGTGCTTCACTGCGTATATTATACATTGTATTTTGGAGATGAGCAACTCAATTTTCCACCTATCCTTACATCTTGAGGATGTTACAATTGGTACATTGGTAGAATAAAGGCATTCAATTTTTCATATCTAGTGAGTGGGGTATTACTGAAAAATCTGACACTTTTCTGTATAGTAGATACATTTTTTAATTCATTTTTTCTCTCAGCATCGGCACTGCAGCTATAAACTTCAATACCTAGAAGTGAGAATTTTTTGAACGCAATGCATAAGGGTATATACATGCAATAAACATCTTTGTGAGATCAGAGTTAAAGTCTCAGTTGATGCATTCATCATTAACTTGATTTTATAGATATATGTATATCCATGCTCTTGATATGAGATGAGGATAATGAGTGGCGTGTAATTCTATACAGGGGACTAAAGGCACATTTATATCGACAAACCCGACAAGCCATCTGTTTCTCATCCGGTAAGTATTTTTCAAATTCCTGGGCCTCCATTTTCATAAATCGATACAGAAAGCGACGTTATTTTAGGTATTTATTCAGTTATCTATCGACTATCAGCATCTAATATTATATTAATATTGAATAATAAAGGCGGGAATTATAACGTTCTTGATTGATAGAAGAAGATGTATATTATTTAATCAATGATGTCATGCGAATTTATTTATTTCTCCTCGCACGCTTTTCTATTCTTACCAAAATTATCACCCTTAAGTATTGTACATATATATATTTATTTAAAAGTGTCTTGGTTTTTGGTTATTTTGATTGTGTGTGTAGATAGACAAGTGATTAGCAATAATTATCAATGAAAAATTCTAAATGATGTGTATCCCAATTTCTACTTCTTAAATGGTATAAAAGGTATTTAAATTCCAATTCTTCTTATTAAAAAAATAGATAAGATAGTGAGTGTTGAAATGCGGAGAAATAAACAAATGCATTTGTTACTTTATATACCTTATATGCATTCTTCAGTGTTATAAATTTTTCCAAATTAACAATACTAATCAGACTGAAGATAAGAAAGAAATTTTTAATTTGTTATTGTAGAAATATGTATGTTATATATGTTACCTACCTACATAGGCTAGAGTGTTTATAATTTGTATATGCGCATTAAAGTTTCAAATATATATTAGCAGCTGATTAAATAAATGAACATGCATACATATTACAAATATTTTCCCCTTTTCTTTTATAAAAACACTACTTCCATTAAAAAGCCACTCCATAAAATATTAAAAGTTAATTAATAATATACGTTTAAGATTACAGCGGCGAGCCCTTAATACTGATAAACTATATTTAACTTTTTCAAAATCTACATATAAATACATACATTAATGGATCATTGAGTTATCAAATTATTAAGAAACTGTTCAATAACCAAATCAATAATACGTTTTTTCTGACAAATAATCAATTTAGAGAAGTCATGGATTAAAAAAAAAAGAGATTGATCCAGAATTTATGGTACGAATGAATTTCTTGCGTAATTCTCATTTAATGTCAGGAGTAAGTTTCCAGTCAATCAAACGTGCACATCTTCTTGTCAAAATAACCATTTGTAAGGGTTGTCATAGACTACTCACTCCTGGGTCAACAGGAAAAATTAAATTAACCAAAAAACAAATATTTATTAACTGTTCTTTCTGTGACACTAATTAATTATACCCCTTAAATTGTGAAAAAGAAAAAAAACCCAAAATCGAAAATATTAATTCATTTAGGCGGTTTATAATTTGTGATAATTTATTGTTAATTTTCTCTACTTGTGATAAGTGAAATTTTCTGAACTTGGTTAAATTTGATCAATATTTTTTTGACGTAATAAAATTTTTTCAGAAATATTCAAACCTATACTTAAGTAACTATTTTTGGAACTTAAACAATAGTAATGCAATTTGTATAAAGTAAACTCCTATGAATCGAGTTATTGATTGTGGAATATGTTAATACTTAATTAATAAAAAAGATATTTATGCTGGATTTCAATATAACAATTTAAAATCGGATAAAAGTAGATATTATTATTTTAAAAAAAAATTAGAATATATTTCAAACATAAAGACAAACAAATTTAATTCAATATACGTACAATTGGCATTGATCAAATCCGTCAATCTGGGATGATACTAGGAACTGCTGGTATTGATTAAGTTTATCTCTAGATTGAATCATGTTTCAAAGATGGCTGATTTAATCATGGCTTTTGATGTGTAGCTGTTTTCATAGAGACACCTAAAGATGTTATAGAAGAGACAAGCTTGGAATACAGAATGGTCTGATTATTCTATTTCTTAATCTAATCAAATATCATTTTTGCCCTCTCACACTTTTTTTTAATGTCATTTACGCATATTTGGTAATTTCTTTTAACCGTAAATAGCATATTGTTCTATCTGAAAAAGTCAACCTCACGAACTAGGCCAGAATCTACAGGGTTTATATACTAGTTTAAAGATGAAACCTTGGAATCTCTCAAAACTCCCCCATTCTCACAATCTTGTCCATGATCCTCTAGAGGCTGTCAGACAAAAAAAAATATGGCAGAAACCCCTTTTTTGCAAAACTCAGATGAATATATTTACAACATTATCATAATATACTAGCAAATGTTTTAAGGTATTAAACACGACAATCACTAGACCTTAAACTTAACAGTAGATCCATGTTCTTTTGTTTTAATTTGGGTATAAATAGTAGTACAGTTGAAATCAATAGTAAAAATAAACATTATCAATAATAAATAGTTTTCTAATCGTAAGTATTTTTATTACATTAAAATGGGATTTTTAAAAAAATATTTTCATTTATTTTTCGATATTTTATAAATAAATAAATAATTTATTTATAACGACGTTTTTATAGTCTCATTAAACTTAGAATAAAATCATCTATACACATAAAAAATTGTGAATGAATTTTTTATTAATATTTGTATATTAACTACTCAAATAAAAATAGACGTTATTTTTCTTATTCCGAATTCACTTCTCTTTTTTTAGTAATGTAGTAGAAATATCCAAAAAGAAAGTTAACAATTTTGTATTATTAGATTGTTTTTGTCAGATAAAAAAGTAATACGCCCTTTGGTGTGCTCCATTGAAATAAATCCATAGAAAAAATGAATTGAGGTAAAAATTCTTAAGAAACTTTTAAAAAATTGTTTATTATGATAAATTAGTGACTTTTGACAAAATGCTAAGATCAGAAATCAGAAAATGGCGGGATACACGGAACAACGTCTGTTATAAACAAACTAATATTGCAAAGATTGTGAAGATGTGTACCAAGTTAATGAAAAAAATATTCAGAATTAAATTCCCCAAGAAATAATCAGGTTAAGTCTGTGACATTCATTAGCATGAGTGATTGTTTCTTACTTCGTTGTTTTCACTTCGATAACTTAGGAATTATGGTAACAGCTTTGGAAAATAAAATTCACCATAATTGGTTACTAACAACAAATTTGGCACGCGTTCTAGATCATATATTATACAACACTACCTAATAGTAAGATAACTCGTAAAAATAATATTAAACATCATATAATTATTACTAATAACTTATTACCGAACTAATTAGAACAAAAACTTTATTGATAAATGAGTTATCTATAATTTATAGGTAAATCTTATATATTTAACAATATATTAATAGTTATTCAAGCTTTTTAAATTTCTAAAAAACGAAACCATTATAGAGACATGACTTCTACATAAAAAGAATGCTTAAAAGATTTTAAGTTAGAAAAGAACAATATTATTTTTTATTATCATTTAATTAAGATATATATTTGAAAAATTCAGCAAATCTTTCTCTCAATAGTGAAATATGGGATTCACCCAAATTATATTTCACTTCACAAAATAAAGAGTAATAATTTTTTGTAGGTTTAACACTTTTCCTTTTGAATATTAATTGGACATGAGTGTTGTTTGTACCACCTACCTATATATCAAAATCAATAGATAACACAGGGGAACAATCATTTTTTACAAATGAATTAATGACAATAATCGAATTTATCTATGAGCACAGAATTTGAAACTGATTTCATTTTATCTTTCTGTCATCTGAATTCTGAAATATCAGGAATTATTGTGAAACTCTTAAAACAATGACCAAATTAAAAGTAGGATTAATAAAACTTATGTAAAAGTGTTTTATTGATTTTGTATCTCGTTCTGAAATCGATATACTTCCTTTTAGGCTAAAAAATGATGAAAAACGGCACTCTTATTTAAACCTATATAACTTATTCATAATATATAGTGATGAGGAATGTCGTAGCATATATTATACAAAAATATTAAAGGTATCGTTTAAAAAATATGGATCTCCTAGGATTTTTGTTCCATTCTGTATTTTTTAAGTGATCCTGATGTCAAATATTAAAACTATCTACTCATTATGAATGGATCGCTTTATTGTTTCGATCCTGCTATCTCATTCCCAAAGAAGGAGTCCACTCTACTCTCTTATGAGGTCTGCTAATTTTCCTTAGATGGATTCCCTCCCATCGTCATTCGTCGAATTTGGAATCTGAAATCATGAAATCTTAGAATAATCTCTTGAGATGAATGATCAAGTTAGAAGCATCTTCTCGCGATCTTTCAAGGAATGACGTCATAAAATTGATGCTTTTCATAGACAAACTCAATTATTGTCTTTAGTTCAGTTGTACAAATTCACCCCCCTAATTGTATCCTGGTGAAATCAATAAAACAAAAAAAGGAGACTCAACCTTCAGCTGATAATGCTTGTTATATCTATGAAGTAAAAAATTCCAAGTAGCAGTAGTATGTACATATGTTGATGCAAAACATGAACAACGAAGAGCTCTCTTTCTTCTTTTTATTCAAAAGGTTGTTGTTATCAAAAGTGGGCTCTCTTTCCAAGCAAAAAATGAAAATAAAACTGATTACGTATTCGAGTAATATTGATATAGTTATTATATAGGTCGGTGGTTTGTACACAGAGGGATAGAGAGTCTTGCGATAAAATAATCTCCCTTAATGATTGTATTATTGATATGAAATATGTAAGTGTTACTCACATACATAGAGGGTGCTGTGAAAAAATAGCACTCAATAGCGAATACATTGGAATCACCTGTATGCTACTTTACGTATATAACGAAATACTTTTTTTTATTGACGGCAAAGGTTTAATACTTCACTTATTGAATGTTAATTGGTGAATCTTGTCTTTAAGATATTCTTTTTCTCGATAATAAGTAACTAAAAAATCCAAAACAGTACTTTATTATTTTAATTCAGAAGACACCATTTTTTTAAATGCCCAATTGTTAAGCTGTTGTTATTAATCTTTAATTTTCGAAGAGGAAACATATAAGTATAATATACTCAATAGTGTGTAAAAGACGAAAAGTAACACTGAGCATTTGTTAAGAAATTATACGTGTAAGTCTTTTTGGACTAGAAGTAGAATTGACGATGGACATCACAGCCTGTCTATATCATTGCTAGATACAGAGTTGAATTTGTGTTTATTTTATTCTTCTTTTAGCGGCGTGCAGCTTCTTCAATGAAATTTCATGACTGCTGAGCTGCTCCGCAAATCCACACATTATCAGGGAAACCACGTTTTTTTTTTTTTTTTTTAGCAAACGGAAAATTATTTTCAAGTATGGAGATCACTATAAAATATAGTTTGAGGCTAGGGCGCTGTTTGCTTCCATCATTTCGGTGGTTAGCTCCAAAAATTATCAACAGAGTTATATAATTACTTATACATAGTTAAATAAATAATTTATTACAGTTTAACTTATACATGCTCTATAATACAAACACAAGGCAATTAACATGACCACAGAAAGTGCTACTACAGCAGTTCCTTAAACCTATTTATGCGATAAAATTACACTGTCCAACAGCAAAAATGGTACAAAAACAGTATATTCTCTATTTAGTAGAATTTGATCCCCTGATTCCAAATATGGCCTTATTTTTTCTCTGATAGCCTGGTGACCCTCAGAAAAAAGGCCAAACATTTTTTGTTATTTTTGGCTATTTTTAAGGGTCAAAGCTGTTTTAAGCCCTCGGTGTTGGGATAGGGATAAATTATGTTTATATATTTTAAAGCTGAATGTTAAAAAATTCTAAGTACATTTTTAAAATGTCTGCATCATACTTTTAACTCGAGTTATCTTTGTTTAAAGTGAAAATAGGTACTTTTTGTTCAGAGGTTCATAGCTTCAAGAGGAATAGATTCAAAAAGCTTAAAAAGTATTGCATTTGATAGCTGAAGGTATGAACTTTAATTTTTTTTAAAAGAGTCTCTCCCAGAACACTCTATATCGTTGTCAATTTAAGATAAGACCACGACAATATTTCAAGGAAAAAACTCATCTTTGAATTGATCTCATAATAAAAGTCCACAAGTATTCGTATGACCCAGTTAGAAGAGAAAGAAACAAAGCCAGAGAAAAAGAAAAGATATACTATACAATTTGTTATAACATTAAGCCTCATGTCTCAAGCTGTATAAATAAATTATTTCAAGCTTCATGGACACAAGAGGACTCGTTGCATACCCGTAGTAAGTAAGGGATTCCATAAAGCGGACATTCAAGGAGTCGTCGGAGCAAATCCTTTTTCTTCTTCTCTCTCTTTGTTTCTATCTCTTGTAGTTGGGGCATTCGAATACTTATGGACTTTTGTTATCAAATAAATTCAAAAATGAGTGATATCCTTGAAATCTTGTGGTGGCCCTATCTCAAATTGACAACGATATAGAGCTTTTTTTTGGAGAGGCTCATTTATAAAAAAATCAAAGTTCATATTTTCAGGTATCCAATGAGATACTTTTAAACTTTTTTAATCTATTTGTCTTGAAGCTATGTGCCTCTGAATAAAAAGCACTTACTTTCCACTTTAAACAAAGATAATTCGAGCTAAAAGTTTGATGCAGACATACTAAAAATGGTTTTAAAAAATTTTTACATTCGGCTTTAAAATATATTAACATAATTTATCCGTATCTTCAACACTGAGGCTTAAAATATCTTTGAACCTTATAAATAGCCAAAATAACAAAAAAATGTATAGCCTTTTTCTGAAGGCCACGAGGGTATGAGGAAAAAAAAAAGACCATATTTGGAATTAGGGGATCCAAATGTACTAAGTTGAGGATATGCTGCTCTTGTGCATAAAAAAAGTGTGATTTTGTTGGATAGTATTATTTTAAATTTTTTTCATCATTCAACATTTCATTAATTTTGAAATTCGAAGTTTTTCGTCATCTTTTCGCCATTGTTTGATGTCTCTCATATGAGAGAGCGGGGATCTATTGATTAAGTTGTCTGCACTTGTGGCTCTTCGAAACACACTGTTTATTTTTGTTGTCCCATTTGCTGAGGTGGACCAAAAAAGGCCCGTGACCAGTGTGCACTTAATCTCTTATTCTCATGCTTACAAGTCCATGTTCAACAGCCTTTGATTTCAGTTCTTTTAGCATAAGATGTGTATGTTTCATGACTCAATATTTTTTATATTTATTGCATCTAACTTCATAGAAGAAGTCATGTATTTTCTTCATTGCATAGCTCATTGGCACTCCTACACACTAACAATTTTTACTCTCAATTCTACTCTTTGCAAGGTAATCTTCAAATTCATTCTCTTTAATATTAGAATTACCTTTGCACCAATCAAGATATTTCTCACTCTTCCCTTTGTTCAAGATTTCTATAAACTTTTTGAACTCCTCACTGGTAAGTAACTGAAGGATAGCAGCATGGAATTATTACACTTTTTCATAGTTTTTCTTGCTTGATGAGAGCCTCCACAGATTTAGCAATTGCAAAAATTACTTATACATATGAGTATGTCTATTTCAAAAATATATATTTATATACAGGGATGTGCAGGTAAATTGGGGCATTTTTAATGGAATATAACTCCTGAAAATTTAATTTTACAGAAAAAAAAAACGTACAAAAGTTGTTCATCCATCAATAGAGAAAAAGATTGTTCGGTTTGTCGATTGTGCCAATGACGACAATGACCCTCTCAAGGCGGATTCGGAAGGAGGAAAAACCGAAAAGACGTATGAAGATTTACCTCGGCCCTGAACTTCACGATCGATTTCTTGAGATCGGCCAAACCGTCGAGCAGATTGCCTCTCTAACTCCTCCTAAAATAAGTAGTCAATAGGGTTCAAACTGGGAGAGTTAGAGGCCCAAGTCTGAGGGCACCAGAAGTCGACATTTTAACTTTGTCCTTCAGCACCTCGGAGTAATTGTCAGCGCCGACCCACTCTTTCAGATTGAAGAAAATCGGCAGCATATACGTCCTGTTGGACCTGATTGTCCCCAACGTAACGACTGAGACGGGAAACTTGGTTATGTAGATCATGGGGACAATTTCCTTCTTGTCAGCTAAGAAGCGGTCATTTTGGCCGTTGTCGCTGAAGAAAATTAAAGGACGATGCTTATCCTTGAGGAGGTTAAATAATTTGCGGCTCCTGGTCAACTGGAATTCCTTCATCTTCCATGTCAAGATGGGCCTCTTCGAGTGCTTGTAGGAGGTCAACTTTAGATCGGCCTTTACCACCCTCTAGACTTCCCGTGTGCTGACTCCGCTGGTTTTTTGTGGGTTCGCTTCAATCCTGTGAACCCGGGGTAGGATAGCAACTTAGTGTTGCTTGTGTCCCGCGCATATCTTTTCGACAACGGCTGCTCCATGTTTGTTTGTTTGTTTACCTATTTGAACAAAACATTTTTGCTTAAACAAGACACCCAACCTCTATTTCTTGTAAAAAAAGTCCTGTAAAATCAAAATTTTATAAGATTAAAAAATTTAAAAAATGTTCCAACTTACCTGCACACCCCTTTATATATATGTGATGAAAAAATTAGGGGGCTAGCGACACCACTGGTTAAGAGTTATGTAAAGTATGTGCCAGAAACGGGAGTGACTTTTAATATTTGATGCCTAAATATGATTTTTTATTTACTAAAGCTGTTATCATTATTATTTAACTTTTTTGAAAGTAACATCCAAGTATAAAATTATAACTAGTCCGTGTGCTTATGAATGGCGGCAAGAAGCAATGAGGGTTTAGTTGGGGGTTCTGAGAATAAGTCCTTGCTGCACTTACAATAGAAATTTAGATTTTCATCAAAGTAATTCCAGAATACATTTTCTTGATATATGAGGAGTGAAATTTATGTGTACTTCCTTCATCCGATGGCTGTTTGTAGCTGACATAGGTAAACTATACAACATTTTTCAAAATAAGGATCATTTTTGGTTTCTTTTATTTTTTTTATGCGGTAGAACAGATTTTATACAACAATAATTACAGTCTTCCTTGCTCTCTGATCCGTAAGAATTTTCAAAATAGAGAGGAATAATTAATAAGATCATTCATATTTTACTCTAACCAACATATACTTTTTTAAAAATAATTTTAGCCGTATGATCAGTAGTGGTAATCGGTAGTATTTTTTAGCTTGCCCGTTCTTTTTAAATTGGCATCTTGAAGAGTGAGTTTTCTCTTTCTAAGCTGTTTCTGTTATTATTTACTTCCTGAGGAGCTAACTTCCTTTTCTACTACATTCGTACAAGCCATCATTGATGTATACAAAACTGGATTTAGTATTAGCTTTTGTTCATTAAAAAAAGGAGAGTAACCCTCAGGATTCGTTGCAGAGCTATAGTTGAAAGTTTTTCTTGAACTTAAACTAAACCATAGAGTATTTTCATGTTTACGTCCTTATTTATTTCCTTCTCCCCCTCCCCCTTGTCACAGCTTATGGTAGCGTCATGACAGCTAAAATTATCTACTCCACAACAATCTTCAAATTGTTATGGTTGCTATGCTGATTATTATTATTTTTTTTAACATGTCCAAAATGCTACCTATAAGCATCACTGCGTATGATCCTCTGACTTATTTATTAGCATTAATTAGACATACAAAATAATTTATTCAAAAAACAGATATCATATAGGGATGTCATAATTTACCATTTATGTTAAATGTATATATGTCCATACATCAGTATCAATTAAAAAAGTTAATGGATAATGATATTAAATAATTATGACACTCATATTTTAGATATAACGAACAAGCGAACATCAGAAAAAAATGCAGTAAAAATGTTTAGTCAGGCAAAATAAATTAATCAAGGTAATAAAGGCAAATTTATTCGAAAAAATAGCAAAAGAGGTAGGAATTGGTCCTATGATGACTAATGAAGCAATAATCAATTATTATGATTAATGAAAACAGTTAGAAATAAATATATAGGGATAAATATGAAAGTGCTTCCAAATGATAGGTATGTTGTAAAGACTTAAAATGACAAGAATGAGAAGTTGAATCAGTCATAATAATTTCTTCCGTGACATAAATTAAGAAAATGAGTTTTGAATCAATTGAATAAGTAGCTAAAAATTAATTTATAATTTAATCCAAACATAAGTATGTTGTCAAAGATTTATTTCAAAAAACTATGATACTATAGTATGGGCTTTTTAATGTGTATTTAATACCTACTTTTAATATGGTATTATACTCAAACCATTGTTGCTTGGTAGTATTAAAATATAATGATACACAAGCGAGTATTGAATATTAATTCACTTTATTTACTTCAAACATGCAGATTATAGCCACACACATATGTATAATATTCATAAGTTAAGAAGATGTAATTTTAGTTAAGATATTCTATTATACTAGAAAACACTTTCCGGTTAAGTAACTAGCTTTTTACTCCTAAAGTAGTTTTTACTCTTCTAATCCAACGACATCATTAAAATTCTTAGATTTCAAAAGAGGTGTGACAAGTACAAGTTGCTCTAAATATGTCGAAACAACAACAAGAAATGCAATTAATGGTTGATTTTCTCTACACGGATGTGGGTTTATCTTACTTTATCAAGCCCTTGATTGACAGTAATTATTCACATGGAGCATATGTTTGCAGCAAAATGGTGCTCCTTGTCAAAGCTCCAAAAAATATATAAGTTATCCTCTGAAAAATTTGAAAATTATTGCACAAAGAAGATATGGCCACCTCATTACCAGACCTAAATTATTTTGGTTATTTTTGGGGTGTCCCCGAGAAGAAAGCTTACCAAGTCTGTCATTCAAGCGTTAATGCAATCAAGAACTCCATAGTCTGGGAAGGGGGCAAATTGACCCGGAAGAAATCCGTCGGCATTGTCTGAGTTTTATCCCTCGTCTCGAAAAATGCGTAGTAGCTGAGAGCTCAAATTTTGAGTCTTAATTAAATTATGTGTATACTCCAAATTTTATTTACAAGATAATTAATATTTCGATTTACTAATTAGTTATACGGACTTATTTTTAAATTAAATTAATATTTCTATTTATTAATTAGTTATACACACTCATTTCTAAATTTTAAAAACGGAAATTATATTTTTGCCAAACCCTTTCACTCAAACCTTTAAAAACATCTTATCGTATCATCTGTTGTGACTAATAATGTCAATTCAATGAACCAAATAAATATTATAAGTCATATATTATAATTATATCCGGCATACCCGGAAAAGATACATATATTTGCTGGTTATATCACGTTTTTACAAGAGTTTATTTTTATATGATCTTATTTAGTTTTTATTATGTAAACCCCATTATATGATATTATTGTGTATCAGGAAAGCTTGGAATACAGATACTACATATTATATTACTCTATGTAGTCTCATGTTCCTTTCATTCCCCCTTTTACTTCACTTTACTACCCCCAATAAAGACGATTCGGGATTACAAATATTACTAAATTTAATGATTAGGTATTATATACAGTACTATGTACTTTTCTTACAAATGTTGATAAATTTAAAAGGAACAAATCATTATCAATTAATTAATAATTGGTCAATTAATTATAATCCACAAATATGTAGTTTACTTTTGATAGTGTAAAATTTGGTTTAGATTCTTTGAGTAATAACATAGAGCTTTTAAAAAGTATTATACTATATTATATTATATAAAAACCAAACAATTAATACTTGACATATTTTTAATAAGATAACAGGAATAAAATCTTGCCTTATTGGAAAAAATGTTCAATCAATTTTATTTGATATCCCAAAAATGAAAGGAAATTTATTTATTTTAAAAAAGATCTAATTTAACATTAATTAGTCAAAGAAGCTTATAAAAATAAATATCAAAAATTGAAGATTGTTGTGAAAAAAAAAAAAATCAACTACATATGTAAGTTAAATTAAAAGAAAAATTTGTTTTTGTAGAGACCTTTTATAATTAGATATATTTTAACATTATAATTTAAGAAAATAGTTAGGCCACAACTTTATATAGTTTTTTTGCTCATACAAAAACCAATTTATCAACTTATATCTGATTTCATTCTAAAATGAAGTGATATATTTCATAAATAAAAATGATATTATCTGCCGGCCTGTTAAAAGGAATAAACCAAAATTTAAAGTAGTCCCCCTGACCATTTGCAGAAGTTTCTGAAGGATAGAAGAATAGTTGCTATGATGTTTCATTAAATAAGCTGCGAGCAGTTATGAGATTAAGCAAATAAAGGGAAACCCAGATCCGTATCTAGCAATTATAAAGAAATAAATTACTCCAATGTCGATCTTCTATTCTTCTCCAAGTCCAACAAGGACTTAAACTTATAACTCCGCAACAAATCATTAGTGTGTTATTTATCTTTCGCACACTAGTGATTACTTTATACTTATAATTTATATGTTTTCTCTTAAAGAATACAAGAATAATGACTATTGCTTTGGAAAATCAAAAACATATATTCAGATAGCAACTTCAAAAAGTTGAACCTCTTTCATCCTCATATTATATTCATCAATGGTTATTTTATTACATCCATATGCCATTTTTTCAAATTTGTTTATGAAGAAGTTAAAAATACATAATTTATTTTTTAATTATATGTAAAAATCAAAACAAGAATATATTATTAAAAAAAAACTTTAAAAAAATTTGATTTATCGTTTTAATATATTGTGTAACAAACAGTAATAATTAAAATTACATTTGGCTGCAAAAAAAAAAAGAACAACTGGAATATACCCAAAGGAATATATAAATAAAATGTTAGATTTGTCATATTTCTAAAGTAACGACGTAATTTTTGGAACTTTTTATGCTTTTGTCCTTACGAAAACATTTTTAATCCAAAATAGTAAGATTAATTAATCGTTAATTTTTTTAGTGAAATGTTCTTCGCCTTTCTTGTATTAAAGTAAAATAATTTTTATTTTTCAGAATATGTAGACAAACATATTTTATTTGTGTAAAATTACAAGGAGACAATGTTGAAAAATATAAATTCATTTTTTTCTTTTACAAACAAATTCACCTCATCTAACTCAAACGACTGTTACATAAAAACTTTGCGTTCAAAAGGGCTAAAACTTTTGTAAGTAGCTGTCAACAGAGGCTAAAAGAGATGTAACTAGCTTTTATTTACGAGTGCTGCTATCATCGCTTTGAGGTTGGATACTTTTCAATCCACCTTTGTATATGATTTCTACTTGACTCTGTAGAATTTACCTCAATAATTTTAAACTAAAATTATGGATTACAAACTAAATTATAACTAGTACATAATTTTTCTATTTTAATGAAATACATCTTTAACATTGTTAAGGTTCAAAATGAAGACATATTACATTTAGAATCAATTTATTTTAATGATTTATTTGTGATACTTTCAGAGAAACAATATATGACAGACACATATATATATATATATAATGATAAGGCAATAATTTTGGATTGTGAATTCTATTACTGTTTTGAACTTTTTAAATATCCGTTTTCTCCTAGTTTCGATAATTACTAACTGGTTTGAATAGATCAATAAAATAGTAAACTTATATTTAATTCATTTCTTTACATATGTGATTTTGATAAAATATACTTTATTTTGAGAAATTAAGTCAACCTTTGTGGTGTATTTCAATGTTACATTCTTATAAGTACAACCAATTAGTTCTATTGATTGGGGTTTTCGTGCCTTCTCTCAGCTTGGGAAAAAAACTATTCTATATCTACAGACATTAAGTAAATAAAATATAATATTTTTTTCTTAAGAATGTCAGTGGAAGGGAATAGGTTGGTAAGATACACATAAATGAAATATAAATTTATTCAACTACATATAAAAGTATATGTTTCTTAAATAATCGAATCAAAACAGTTTGGTAATATAAGAGAAGTTGGGTTATTTAAAATTGCATATCCAGATGTAAACTAACCCATGGTATATGCATATATAACTAAAGACTCCTTAAGGGTGCTCTCGCCGCAGCATTTCATTTCAGTTATTGTCGAGGTATCTATTCACTTATTTGATTTTGTATTGCCCGGATATAATAAAGGAAGTCTTTTATCCATCCACGATTGAATTAAATAATTTAAATGAGTATACAAAATAGCTCATAGTTGTGCTGCTTTTGGATTTTTTTCAAAATACGCGTGATATTTTTCAAGGTTGCAATAACTAATAAGTATAAAATTCACTTTTTTTTATTAAATATTTTATTTTTAAATATAAATCACTAGACCAAAGTATTTCATCCATCATTTGACGAAATTGTATAAATTAACCATCTATGGAATATTAAATCCTTTATTTCTATTGATATAAAAATAGCAGCTTTTTTAATTCAAACAAATCATAAATATTTGTCTAGGACTGTGAAAAATAATTTTGTTTATCTTGAATTGTAGTCTTATGTATATGCAAGAACTCCTGTAAGCACTTACAGGAGTCCTTGGTATGTGCTACAAGTTTTATTATTATTATTTTGTTATCTACGTATTTAAAAAAAAAAAAACATAAAGTATGTATCATTCAATTCTTGAATAACCGTACGCAATTTAAAATGGTACTTTTAGTGCTTGTTTGAAATGTAAATTATTCAGCCAAAATATTTTATCTATCTGACGAAATTTCATAAGCATACTAATAGACTTCCATGCGAAATTTAAACATTTAAGTTATTACAGATAACTAATAAGCGATAATTATTAATAGCTAAGATATTCAATTCATAACATAACTATGCCCCCACAACACCTGACTTATAATCCACCAGACTGCAGCGCCATCAACTAAAACTTCGTCACTCTATATATTCTCTATGGTTATATCTAACAAATGCTATAGACAAAAGAAAACGAATGCAATTAAGCTAATTATTTTATGTAAATAAGTTAACTTCAAAAAAAGTTAAACTAATTGTAAGACATCAAAGCAAATAAATATTTTAGAAATATCATAAAAATATATTTATGTTCATAAAAAAAAATAATGTTTCCCTCTATTAATATAAAGGGTCTGTTGTACGTAGAACAATATTTTATTTCTTATTTTAATTATTTTTTCTATAAAATGAAGTCAAGAGAGTTTTTGAATTTACAGTTGATTTTTGTAAGGTGTATTTGAAGTAATTATGAATTTGCATTTTTAATGTAAATAGCTTAAATTTACAGCAATACTTTGAGATACAAGGGGCCCTGTATACACATGAACGCAAGGTTTTTTAATGTTTTCTTATGGAGACGATGATAAAATTTGACTTCATAGTTGATTATTACGGAATATTTCAAATCTGTTTTAACAAACAAAACCTTTCACTTTGAAATGAAGTAGATTTATAGATTATAGACTATAGATTGCTGAAGGGCGCTGTCGTCGCAACATGTCAGCTATTGTCGGGGTAGTAAATCAATCAAATTAATTATTATAAGTATGATACATGACGTGATCATACAATACTTTATAGTTTTATAATAATACAATAACTTTATGCATGACGTACATAGCAGTTATGACGTATTATAATTTTGAAAGAAGAGGCTGTGGTGGAAATTATAATTTATGTTTACTATTATTATCTATTCACTTATTTAATTTTGTTTTGGCAGATAAAAGCAGTCCTTTATACATCCGTGATCAAATTATTGTCCAAAAGGGCTTATAGATGTGTTGTTTTTGGTTTTTTCCAAAATAAGGGGATATTTTTCAAGGTTAAAATAACTAATAAGTATAAAATTCACTTTTTTTTATTAATATTTTTTTAAAACATAAATTACTAAACTAAAATATTTAATCTATTATTTGACGTAATTTTATAAAGCTAGCATTAAACATCTATGCGATATTTAATCCTTTATTTCTATTGACATAATAATAGCATATTTTTCATTCAAACAAATCATAAAAATTTGTCTAAGACTGTGTAAAAATATTTTTGTTTATTTTAAATTGTAGTTTTACGTATGTCCTACAACTTCTATTAATTATTTTTGTATATTTTTAAACTTATTTTCTACGTATTTTTTGAAATACAAAAATAATTAACATTATTTATGTATTATTCAATTTTCAAATAACCGTATTCATTCTCGAAACAATACTTTTAGCGCTTGTTTGAAACCAAAATGTTACATCTATCAGCGGAAAAAATTGCATATCGCATGGATTAACCATCCATGCGATATTTAAACATTTTAGTTGCTACTGAAGTGATAACTGATAACTATAGTTGATAATATTGTTTAGTATCATTGTTTAAAATACTATGACTATCACTTTATTATGATTTTTGAGGGTATAACTTATGTATTTATTCAAAATGTTTAATGAAGATATACTACGTATAATTGACTTCGACGTTTTTTATCCGTTACAGTAGATTTGAAAACGTCACACTCCATGAAATTGTAATTCATTATGAACCTTATTCTCAGAATAATAGCTAATGAAACGACAAAGTAGAGTATTTGAAATATATTTGAAGCTCAAAGTTTAAAAAAAGGCTTTAATTAAATATAATCTACTAAAAAATAAACCATTAAACATTTAAGTTAAATATACAAAATTAAACAATTAAAATCATATAACTATTAATAATAATAAATTATAAGTACATAATATTGAAATAATAGATTGATCCAAATAATATTTTCTTGTTCTGACATCGGAATTCAGTACTTTAGGTTGATTATTCAAATTTTCAAAAAGAAATCCTTTCCCTCTTCTTCGTAGTGGAAGTTGCTATATACAATTGTGCACAGGATAGATATTCTCTACCGATGAGATCTAACAATAAATGTCAAAATCATTTAGACAATAAATATACTAATAAAAAATTTTTATAAATAAATTTGTAAAGATTTGAAAAGCCGATATTACTCCCTAAATCAAAAAAGATTTCCCCCATTTAGGTATGCTTATATAACAACATCCTTTATTATCATGATGGATATACACAATTGTTAATTATAATGCAATGTAATATCGTTGTTGTGACCATTTAAACATGGATTTTTAACCATCCATAGCTAAGAGTATTTAAACTATTAATATTTTTAGTCTTGCTACTCAATACAAACTATGATACTACTGACCATAAAAAATATTTTGTTTATTTGTATAAGTATTAAAATAGCATTTTTGAAATACAAAAATAATTAAAAAAATTATTTATGTATTAATATTTCAAATAAGATTCAATTCATTTACTTTTATTCGCTTGTTTGAAACCAAAATGTTACATCTATCAGCTGATAACGTTTATCATGGATTAAGATCCATGTGGACATTTTTATATGTATTTTATAACATTACTCACATTAATTTAATAATCTTTGAAATGATAAGTCTGACTTGATGTATTCTGATAACTGTGATAAGTATTAATAGCTAACAAGATTCAATTCATAACATAAGCCCCCGACAACAGCTGACTCATCAATCATCATACACTACTGCAGCGCCATCAACTAAAACTTCATCACTCTATATATTCTCAATGATGATTGATGACATCAGGGCCGTACGTCAGTATTGAGCTTTGTCCGCTTCAGCGGACCAAAAAAAACAACCTTACTCAACCGTCCACCAATCATATAAGTATGTAAATATAGATGAATTAAGTCATAATTAATTATTAAAATCTATTATATATATGTAACTTATGACCAACTCATAATAGTACTGAGTCATTATAATAAAATTACATATTTGTAGCGCGTCCACCCATAAGGAAGCTAGATAATTTTTCTCAAAAAAGAGGAGAGGACTGAGGAGATGGAGTTTGTGGACGGAGGCCCAGAGTACCCTGTTGTCTTCACGAGCCAGCTGAGTGACCCGATACTTACCTGGCGGAAGCCAAAGCGGAAGGACATCCAGACCAGAACCAGAGTGGAGACTGAGCGGGGAACTGTGCCTAAAGTCGAGAGAGATCATCTTCTACAGCCCAAGTTACAAACATACAGTCCTCAGATAGATGCCAAATACTCCAGAGACTTTCAATAGGATTGGTTCCGTAAGTTCCCGTGGCTAGAATATGACGAGGTTGAAAAGTCAGCCAAGTGTTTCGCCTGTTCCAAATTTTCCATTTCCAACCTTGGGAAATTTGAGTTCAAAACATGGAAAAACAGTTCCTCGTTGAAAGTTCATTCTAACAACAAAAAACACAAACTGTCAATGGAAAAGTGGATCAATTTCCTCACATCAAAGAGAAAGAATACCTCGGTTCTCGGCCATGTTCAGTCTCAACATGCTGAGGAAGTCGTGAAGTGACGAACTTATTTGAGGTATCTTTTCCAAACATTTGGGTTCCTGCAAAGCAAGGATTGGCTTTTAGGGGCGATTCCGAAACAAGAGAAAAGTTGACGGAATCTAATGAAAACAATTGAGGAAACTTCTTGGAGCTTATGTCCCTGCGCTCACACGACAATCATATTCTCAAAGATAAACTGGAGGCATAAGTCAAAAAATTTGGTTCAGCTGGGGCAGGTTTTGCCAAATGGACTTCACCTGACATCCAAAATGAGCTGATAGAGATTATAGCATCCAAAGTGACGGAAAATATAATTGAAGATGTCAAGACTTGTGCCGGCGGTGATGACTACTGGTTCTCTGTAATTGTTGATGAGACATCAGATATGTCAAACACGGAGCAGTTCAGTCTGTCACTGGGATATCTGACGAGTGAAGGCATCAAGAAAGAGAGCTTCCTCAAGTTTGTAAAAGTTACCCAGACTGACGGCAAATATTTGTTTGAGAAGTTTCACGAGGCTGTCAAGGATCTCGGCCTTAACCCCGCCCGCACTGTCTCCCTGGCCGCGGACGGTGCCTCCAACATATCCGGTATCAAGAAGGGTCTTGCCGCCAGGTGGAAGGAAGCAGCCCCGCTGTGTGTCTACATCCACTGCTACGCCCATGTTCTCAATCTTGTAGTCAAGGATCTTTTCTCAGATATAACCCTGTTGAGAAATACAATGGGGACAGTACAAATTTTATACAACTTCATTGAAGGGTCACCAAAGAGGTCAGCAATCTACAAGTCGGTGAAGATAACAAGTAAAGATGAGGAGCATGCCAAGGTAACGACCCTGAAGAACCAGTCTGCTACCCGCTGGAGTCTCCGCTACGATGCTGTACACGCTGTATCTCTAGGGATGGTCAGAATCATGAAGATCCTCATAATAATGAGAAAAGATAAAGATACATTGTCGAGTTCAACAGCAACTTCTCTGCTCAACAGCATCTTTAGTCACGAATTTGTTTTTGGCATTGAACTGTTGAAGACACTCCTCAGACACACATCTAGCTTGTCAGATGAACTTCAAGGCAGAAAGGTTGACCTAACAAAGGCCCGGAAACACGTCAACCTAGTGATTAGGACTCTTGAAGATCTTAAGAATGAGAAAATCTTTGAATCAATCTGGAAACTTGCTGAGTTGAAGTCGTCTGAGATGAAATCAGTATTTGACCAGGAGGACTCAATTGATTTGGAATTCAAGGAGGCGAAGATTCCAAGGAGAATAAAGTGGAAAGGAACAACTGAATCCTACTTCCGTGAAACACATTTCGATGTTGCAATCAATAAGATTGTATTAGAGCTTGAGAGCAGATTTGCCACCGACGATACAAACATCACAATGTATCTCATTGCAATCGTCAATGACAGTGAAGTGGAGACCTGTGTCATTGAGGGTGTCGCCAAGCACTACAGACTTGAACTCGAGCAGCTCCAGTCAGACCATGCAATCTTCCAGCAATTCAAGGTTAATATTATAATGTTTCATTTTGCATTATATGTTTAAAATTTATGTTTCTCTAGGCAGATATTGACACAGAAGACATGGTTTCGTCACAAATTGCTGCGGAGTTAATAAGCTCGGGAGTGTTCCGCCTAATGCCGGAGCTATACAAGGTGATCGTTATCCTGGCCTCAATGCCCATCAGCAGCTGTGAGGCGGAGCGGTCATTCTCCTGTCTCAGAAGGCTCAAGAACCACATGAGGACCACCATGGACCAGGAGAGGCTCTCCTCCCTCACCCTCTTGAACATGGACAGGGTGATGGTGGACAAGGTGCTCCATGAAGACATGGACAGTTTGATTGACACCTTTGCGTCAAGGAAAGAGAGGAAAAACTTCTTTTTCTAATCATGATAAAGAACACATGCATTTTTTTCTTCATTTTTTTCAAACACATCACCACGTATACATGCGAGTTAAGAACATCAAGACTTGTGAACATAATTTATTTTCTGTCGATGTAACCGTTTCATGGTATATTATAGTCTCGTTCATTATCTTCATCCGTTATTATTTTAAAAATATTTAACGAGGTTTAAATTGTTTGACTTAATTGTATAGTTCAAAAATTTTCTCTCATTCTTGCATCGTGCATTTTATACTCCATTATACTCCTTCCTTTATGAATAAGACGATATTCTTGCAAGATTTAATCTATGCTGTAGCATTTGCCCTGTTTAAATATCCCACGTTCACCACTGAAAATCAAACTTTCACCCTTGTAAAGCGGACCGAAATATCTTCCTGACATACGGCACTGGATGACATTGATACCTACTCATAGAAAAGTTGATTTGACAAAGTAATTCTAGCATAGAGTTTATTTAGTTTGTCAAGTATCAAACTTCTGACTTTAGTCTAATTCCCAACATCCGATATCTAATACAGAATAAGTTTAGAAACAGTTTTAGATTGTGACAAATCAATTTATTTAAAATGAGTTCTGTGAGCCCTGATTTGTAATAACGTATTTCATGTATTCACAGTCATAATTCAAGACAAGTTTCATTCTGATGTCAACTTAGTTTTAAAAAAAAGTGAAATAAAGTCAATGGAGGGTGTGACATGTCATACCTTAAAGATAAATAATATTAATAAAGAGGAAGAAGATATATTATGTACAAAATATGGAAATAAGAATATCAGTTTACCCACTTTTAGATATGATAAATAAGTATATAACAAGAAATTGTGTAATTTTGTGTAAGAGCGAAATGATTTCAAAAAAAGAAAGAAGAATCGAACATATATTTAAAATTACGGAGTATTCTTTATTTACAATCACACAACCTATATTTTATATCTGTGTATGAACTTCTAACGATACCATTGTAAATGTTGTGAGGATATACTTATTAGAGATGTACCCGTTTCCTAAATCTTATAATGTGTAAAATTCTGAACATAAAATATGTCATTCTATATAACTTTTAAATATATTTATATATACTATATTAAATAGTTTAGTTAGTTCTAAATTAATAATATTAACTAACTATCATCATGTACTAAATTTTTTTTTAATTATTCTTAAATAAGACAATGTGTATATTGCGATACTTATATATAATTTTAGTGAAAATGAACCCTTGTAGAATCACCTTAAAATTTTGGATATCCTCTCAAGGGGTGACAATATCAACTGACAAGACAGTGCCCATTTAAACTCGCATATTAACATTCAATACAACCCAAATAATTAGAAAAACCATTTTTACTCCATACAAAAGAATAGATTTCTCTTTTTGAAGAATTGAATGTAATACGTTTAAATACTTCAAATTGAGAACATTGTAGCATTAAAAGAAAAGAGGCTAAATAAACTCAAAGATTTTAGTAACTAAATAAATACATTAATTGCATAGGATATGGACCATTTCCAATAAAATCTCAACACCTTGAATTTTAAACTTCAACAAGATATAATATATGAATTAACAATAGAATTTAAAGAAAAAAAAATACTATAAATAGATGTGTGTCTGAGCTCTCTTAATAATTAATGTAGCCGTCCTTTGCGCAAAATGATAGCTTCCAGGTGGCGGGGAAAGGCCTGTCACCCGCTACGGTTTAGTCCTTTGTTATGGCCCATAACAAAGGACTAAACCGTAGCGGGCCATAACTTATGGCGTCTCAGTGGTGACTGACCGTGGCTTGAGCTTCGGTGTTTGGATGATGGACACTTCAGGCCTTTCCCTCGATATGCACTCAAAATGTGTATTCGAGGGTGTTGACATCAGGGCTATAGGGGTGTTAAAAGAGTTTAGAAGAACTCAAAAAACTCATTCAAAAGAGCTTCGTAACGGAGGAAATGGGTTTCATTTATTGCTCGTGTCAAAAGTGGCCTCTCCGCTCTCAAAAGACGCTTTCCACCCACTTTTTTTAATAGCCTTCTCGACAGTCTTGTATAAAACCCTAAGATATCTTGCTTGGGCCCTCATGGACTTGAGGGGGTTAGTCTGGGCTGTTTTCTTTTACTCCTCCAGGTCCAATGTGGCCTTTTTTGATAAATTTCTTCTTCCTATCTAACGTGTTGGACTTGTTGACGGAGTACACGGTAGTTCTAGAGACGCATAACAGCTAGAAAATGAAAATTTGGCGATCACGTTCAAGTGTCATTTTCTCGACTTGTATGTAAGCTTGAGAGCCTAGATTTGTTCGATTTTGTAAGTAATTACTAATGCTTTAATAAACCGAAATATGAATTAATTTCGATCTCTCAACCTTCATTTATTATTGAATTTGTAAATGTTTAGATTTCTATAATCCCCCGCTATAGCATAAAATATCAGCTGAAGGTAGAGTCTCCGTTATAGAATGTCTTAAAAAGTTTATTTGGTAATACCAAAAAATAAACTTATTTTGCATTAATACTCATTTCTAATGCAATTGATTGCTAATACCTTCTTGTTATTATTTTATTTTATTTCAATCCAAATGGATTTAATTATATTTCTATAAATCATTAAAATATGAACTTAAAAAGTGTATATGTATTTACTTTAACCTTTATCTAATGCATTTCCATAGTATAATTCAGTAATTAGATTATTAAATGTTAATCCATAATCCCAGAAAGTTCCAATTCAATTGATTCAAAAATAGGAAAATGTAATTAATAGTTATATATCTGTATGATTTCGTTTGAGTTGTATACGACAAGGTTTCTTGACAGGTGGCTTGTGACCTAAACTTGAATTGCAGATCTCTTATAGTTGGATTGCAGAGAGTTGATAAAAAATATAAAAAATTATATTTTTAATTTTCATATCCAGAAAGATTATTAAGAATGCATACATTTTTTAAAAAATCATACAAAATAAATGTTTGTCATGATTTGATGCTGATAGGCTAAAAATTTGAGGTCGACGGATTTCTGAAGGAAATACGTATTTATTTCCACATTTTATCTTATTTTCACAGTAAGTCGACTTTATATTTCAATAAATAAATACCAAGTAAAAATTTTAATATAAATACTTTAGTACACATGATTGATTAGTTGATAAATATGGTAAGAGTTCATACATTTTGTTACAGTTGTACCTAGTGTTTTGTCGATCGTTATTTATTCGTTCCAGTCCATTCCAATATTAGAACATGTTATTGGGATCGGCTTAAGACCGTCGGTCTAGTCTTTTCCCTTTAAGGACCGGTCCTTGAGTCTGAAGGAATACAAAGGAGACAAGAAATCAACAATAACAACATAAATAAAAGGTAAATTTTATTATTTTTACGTGGCTAAGAAAACTATTTGATTTAATCAGATTATGGATAGTGATTTAATTAATTATTCCAATGAACGACTTTTCACTTAGGAATCTATTTCATTTCTATGCATGAGAAACGTTCGTTTGCAAAGTTGAATCCACCTATTCGCCTACTTGTATAAATGTTCCTGTTTTTTTGAAATAGTTCGTAGATGAGTTACGACTAGCTCTCATGTTCATTTTTATAGTAATTTTTAAAAATGTTCAACCCTTTTAATCTGTCTCTTTAGTAACCAAGGCTTGTCTCAGGAAAAATATGGAAGAGCTTACATCGTTTTGGATAAGGATCTTTCAAGAGAATTTCAATATAATCCATTCATTAATTATTACTCCCTGACACGTAGTTACGGATGATTTTCTTAAGGAGAGTTTAAAAAAGTCTTAATTGCGATATGATTATTTCCTACTTTAGATAATTTTTTTAAATATATTATTATTCAAAGGAGCATTATATATTAAAAGGGAATAATATTTGTATTAAAAAAATATTTTTTAACGCAAATATGGAGAATCATCCTTCAATTAAAACTTTGGAAATAAACCTATTTATAACCATGTTACTACTCACATAAATTTCTCATTAACTCATCGTATAACATAGAACTTTCTTCATCTAGAGAAAGAAACTTTTGTACAATTATATTCAAATCATTTTTTAAAGTGGCATATTCAGGCTAGAAGTATAATATTTATTGTTTTTGTTGCTTCATAAAATGGTTTTAATAGTTCTTGTGATTCCTCCACCATTTGACATTCCCTTGACGTCATTAAATCTATTCTGTAGTAAAAAAAAAGTCATTTCGATTGCAATTTTCAATTTTAATGCACCTTGTGCCATGAGGAATACAGAGTTCCATCGTGTTTCTACACATGAAACTAATTTATAGTTGTCCAATTTTTCTCCTTCTAATATTTTTCTAATCTAGTAAATTTTGAAGTACTATTTTTAATGGCAATTACTATTTTCTTTAGTTTCTCCTTTATATAATTAAGTGAAATTGCTTTGTTTAAACCCTGACTCACCACCAAATGAATTAAATGTAGTGAATGTGCAGTTTACCAATTAATTTAATGGCAAGTTTAAAATTGGCTGTATTATTCAAAGTGAAGGCAATAAATTTATAAAAAAATTGGCATTTATCAAGGACATTCTGGAAACAGTAAAATGTATAATTTAAATATAATTATATTATGTCCGACTTTAATAGAACATAAAAGTAATTTTCTTAATAATTAAATAAGTTATGCTTAAAAATACAATTTGAATGCTTATTTACTTATCACCAATAAAAAAAAAGCTTTAAACTTCTATGATTTCAGTATGCATTTACAAGTATATTTATTTAACAACACTATGTTAAATCAATATATTCTTGGCAAGCGAGTATACACTCAGACCATGAATTACTATTTAGACTATGAATTATTATATTATTTGTTTAAAATAAATAATTAATAATATAAATTTGGAGACCTTTAAATATTATTTTAGTAAATGTTAATGAAGAAAACGATTCTTAAATTAAAATACTAACAGTTTATAAGTTTTCTTTCATCAAAAGAAGTGTTTCTGATAAGAACCATTTGTATTTTATTTTGTTCAATGAGAAATATATAGGTGACCAGGGAGAGTGACAGTTCCTGGTCTCTATCTATGAGGATCTATAGTTGTACAATGAAGGAATCATTACTATCAACAATATCTGCGTAGCCATTTGGACATTCCTTCAATCTCAAAACACCAGAAAAATAGACTTTAGATTAGATTTGTCGTTCTCAATTCACATTGAACCTCTCGTACTTCGTTGGATCTAAAGAGGAGTCTGTTCAGAACAATAGGTATGTCAGAGTTCGTACTTTTTGCTAAATAAAGAATAAATAATACTTTAGTGATTAGTGGGCTATGGGCTAAGGTATTTTAAATCATCCAGACTTTACAGGTGGAACTGGATTGACGTCACTCATTGTTTATTAACCTGTCAATACTTGCTCTTCCTTTTTTTACTTTTCAAATATATAAAATCATCAGTGTACTTAGTAGAGGAGGAGATGTGGCTCCTCTATAAGTCTTAAACAAATTTAATAAAATAGATATATATATAATTAATGTTTGTTTTGTTATAACAGTTAACTAAGGAGTCAAATGGGACGAGTTCTAAAGATCACATACTATTTATTCTACATAAAAACTTTTAGTACTACGTGTTTGTTTACTTTGTTCGGGAAATTCCGCATCGAGGAAGAGAACAGGTGTTCTATTACAAACGAGACGTCGGAAAAAGAAGTTGAAGAGGTATGGAGTGAAATAAAGCTGCTCCAGGACGAAAAATAGAAGCAGAGAATCGCATTGGTAAGAGCTTTAGAGAACGGAAACTCGAGTAAAGATTTGAAAAAATTATTGGGCAAATTTGAAAAACCGTCACGAGTCTCAACAATTTGAAGACAAAGCTGATCGAGCACATGAAGAAAGTTGAGATGTTGACTGTAGAAGAGCTAACCAACTTGCAGTAAGAGAAGTAGAAGATTTGGAAGAGAGAGTCATGATGGCAAAGGTAAAAATGTTGATCTGGAGTCTTAGAGAAGTCGTGATCATAACTTAAAAGAGCTGAAAATTAAGCTTGAAATAGAAAAGATGAAGTTGGCAAATGAGAAATTTGTGGAAGACAAAGTGAGTGAGCCTAGTAATGATAAAGAAACGCCAAGAGAAGATACAAGTTTGGAAATGGGATCTACACTAACAGATGAAGAAACACCTATTGATGGAAATAATATAGAACTAATCCAAGGGAGAATGAGAACCAAAGATGTACCACTGCTTCAAGAAGGTACTAAAGATAATATTAGAGCTAACGATAGTGATGGTTTTAGACTCGGAGAAGAAACATCTATGAGTTTTATTCAAATCATTCCCGTTTGGAAGAAGTATTTGTGAAAAATACAGAGCTCCTAATTCATTTGTAAAGGAATTAGTAGAAACGGAAAGGGAATCAAAGAGTTCGGTGCTTCAAATATAAACCTGAAAAGTGGGATGGAGATATAAAGAATTATCATTTGTGGAAAACTTCGTTTTTTAGAAACCTTAGAGGCAGTAAGTGCTACGAATGAAGCGACAAAGCGAGCATTATTGATTCAGGCATTGTCTAATTCTTATCACGAGGATGTAAGAGTAAGCTCGACAATTAAAGGCATTTGATAAATTTGAATATACAATAACTGAACAGAATTTACTGAGATAAATAAGGGGAGAGTTTCATCAAATAAGAAGAATTGAAGATGGAAATAGTGAACAAATGAAGAGTCTGGCATTATCTATCGAACACTTTTGAGATCGGAAGAGAAGAATTGGTCAAGCAGAATATGTTGATAAAGGTCTTTTGATAGAAGATGTTATAAGTCATAAATTACCTGAGAGATTATCCGAATTATTTATAAGAATGAAGAAAGGTTAAAATGTAGATGAACTAGTCTAGTTTCTAAGGGAAAATGCGTATACATGCAGGAAGAAAAATGATGTGAGAACTCAACATCAGTCACTATCGCCTAAAAGAAAAGTTTGTTTTCGTTGTCTGAAAGTTGGACATAAAAGGTCTATGTGTCCCAATTTTGTAAAATGTAATCTTTGTAACAGACACAATCATCACACTCCCCTTCATATACCAATCAAAAAACATAATGAAATGGAAAAATCAAATGTTAATATTCTATAGGTAAATAAAGTACGGCCAGTGGTTATGATTGAAATTCAAGATTGGGATGGATTATGGAGACAAGTTCGAGCGTTGATAGATTCTGGAAGTGATACAAGCCTTATAACTATAAGAAAAGATTTATTGTCTCAATTAGGTTTAAATGGAATTCCTGGTAAGATTTGTTACGAGGTTGTTGGTGGAAAGTTACGTGATGGAAAGACGAGGAAATGTTATGTCATTGTTTGTTGTATGAACCAAAATCAAACAGAAAAGGCCTACAATCTGCGCTTGTTTTCTATAGGCAATACATGCGGGAAATCGCCGTAATTGGAAAAGTATTTTTTAATCAAATATCCATAAAGTGTTTGTATGATAGAGTAGCTAAAGAAGGATGAGTAATTGATGTTCTGATCGGTCAAGATTTTATATATCATCTGGAAGAATTGGGCCGAATAAAACGCAAATGGAATGAACCCTGTGCAATCAAGTATCCTCTAGGATGGGCTGTTGTTGGTAGAGTTAAGCAAGTGTCAACTAATTCTCTATTTTGTGTTAGAAGGAAAGTCAACGTTTTTAGAATATATGGTATAATTGATGAAGACGTAGACAATTTTAGGAAAATAAAGTTAAATGATCAATCAGGAGTAAAACCTACTAGATTGTGCTTGTGTAGTGAGAAGGAATTTGACGAATCTGGTTTTATCAAGAAGGTGAAAGAGGATATTAAATTGGTAAATGGTCTCATGGAAGTGAGACTACCACGGAAAAAGGGTTTTCTGACAAAGCTTCCAAATAATAGAGAGGAAGCTATTAAAGCGATAAGTCACGTAAGAAACAACTGAAAAGAGATGGACATATAGAATTATTCAATTATCAGATAAATGATTTAGAGGAGAATCCGTTTATACTAGAAGTTAAACCGAAAGACAATGAAGAAGGTTTCTATTTAAATATCCGAGGAGTCCTAATGACAACAAGTGAATCAACTCCTTTGAGAATTGTTTTTAACTCTGCAAAATAAGTTTGGCCAGGATTCACTTATAATGATTGTTTCGAGAAAGGACCTGATTTGACGAATAGAGTATTTGAAGTTCTCATAAGATTTTGAAGATACTAAGTGGTTTTCAATGGTGACATTTCAAAATTGTTTAATCGTATTTTTGTTAAAGAGGATGATAGAAAATATCAGCGGATTGTATGGAGAAATGGAAATGAAAGAGCGAATCCGAAAACATACGAATGGACACGTCTGATATTTGAAGATGAGCGTAGTCCAGACTTATCTCAAAGTGCCGTCAGATTTATTGCTGAAAAGTATGCGAATACCAAGAAGCTAAAAGAGACTTATTTGAAGATACTTATATTTATGTCATTGCTACATCCGTGGAAAGTGATGTGGCTAGTAAAATAATGATGAATGTAGATCGTGTTCTGCATTGTGGAGGTTTTAAAATAAAACGATGGTATTCCAGTGCGTTAAGCTCAGGAGAACCTTGTGCGGTGATTCCAGTTCTTGTACATAATTGGGACGTGGAGTCGGATTATATACGACTAGGAGTAAGAGAATGTCCAAATTTAATCAAAGTAAACAAGAGATTTTGTCAGCTATTGCTCGGATATGGGATCCCCTAGGAATAGTGGCTTCTGTTTGATTGTGTTGAGAATAGTTTTTCAATCGTTGTGGGTACGAGGAATAGATTGGGACACAGTTTTAGAAGAAAAAGAAGCAGAAGTATGGAAGACACAAATCAAATCACAAGAACTGTTGAAGGAAGTACAAATAATATCATTACGTCCAAAAAATGTAGTAGGAAGACCTGAAATTCATGGATTTGCTGATGGAGGAGAATTAGCTTATGTAGCTTGTGTGTTGGTTCGATGGAGACTGGGAGATGGAAGTTTTGGAGTCAGGTTTATAGCGGCGAAATCTTACATAACTCATATTCGAATCAAAAGGATAACTTGAATTGAACTAAATGGATTATTGATCATGACAAGACTTATGAAGTCTATTATAAACGTGTTGCAATGGAAAACAGTAAAGGTTTATATGTGGAGTGATTCAAAGACTGCATTAAACTGGATTCGAAATGTTGAAGACTCTTTTAAGACTCATGTGCAAGCTCGTGTGTCGAGAGATTCAAGATACTTTTTCACCAAAATTTTTCGTTTCGTTCCAGAAAAGTAAAACCCGGCGGATGCTCTCACAAAAAATTTCACCGTTAATGACCTGTTCTGTCGTTCCTCTACAGTGAAGACTGGCCAGGATATCCCCAAGAAATCTATATGAATGTTCGTAAGGATCTGGAAATCAAAGAGACTAAACATCTAGGAAAAAAATGTAGGGGAAAGATAGGAACAATTTGTATGGAGTTTGAAGGAGATGATAACCTTAAGACTTAGGGATTAAAGTTAGAAGACACACTTGTGTGGAAAGATGTTCTTAATTAAGTAAATAAAGAGGATAATATGGGAGCAAAATTGAAAGTCGTTAGAGCTCTTCTAGGGAACGAAGATTTTAAAAAGAAAGAATTTAGAAGGTTATGTCCTGTCTACGATGCAATAGACGAAGTTTATAGAGTGGGTTCGCATTTGGTGAAAATAAATTGGATGACAAAAGAACAAAAATGGCCTATGATTATTCCTGGAGGCATAGTTGCAAAATGTATCGTACATCACCATGAGAAGGTTTATCACGGGGGAACAAGACGAACCCTTGCATCTATTTTACATGATGGGTTGTGGATAATTGGAGTATCACGTATAGTATGGAAAGTTATAAATACATGTATCGATTGTAGAATTTCAAATCGGCCAGCTATGGTTCAACAGATGGTCAATTACCCGGTTTTTGTATGGCGAAAGAACAAAAGCTGTTTGAATGTACATCCCTTTAACTTCTAGGGATATTCATTTAGAATTGACTTATGATTTATGTGGTGGAGGAAAAGGATTGTCATCAAAAAAGTTCCTTTCAGCGTTCCAGAGGTTTGTGACTTTGAGTGGAGTACGAGCAGGAGTAATGTATTCCGATCAGGGAAATAATTTAGTTGGAGCTCACAAAGAAATTAAGAGAATATGTGATCATTGGAGTGAATTTATGAAAAATGAAACAATACAAACTAACGATTTGGAGTGGAAGTGGAACTGCCCTCTCGCTCGTCACATGAATGGAGCTGTTGAAAGTTTAATAAAAAGGTGTAAGGAAGGCTTTAAACGGAATTATGAACTATAAAGACGTAATGTTAACCCCAGATGAATGGTTTACAATATTGTGCGAAATAACTTTATGGTAAATTCGAAGCCATTATTTCCTATTAATTCAGCAAGTCCTTTGGACGAAGCAGGTCTCACTACACTGAACAGCCTCTTATACGGGAAAGGAATAATAGTGGACCAACTAGATGAAGCCGAATCTAGTTTTCTTCGTAAAAGATTCCAACTAATTAAAAGAAAAACTGATATTTTCTTGAAATTACGGATAAGATTTATGCATCCACAGTTAATGTTGAGGACAAAATGGTTCAAAACGAGATAAAATATTAACAAAGGTGATTATGTGATGGAAAAAAAGTCTAAAACCTGGTGGAATCATGTCAGAAGGTGTCTGGAAAGCGGCATTGTCTCAAAAACATATCCTGGAGATCAAATTACCATCATAATTAAAACTTACAGTAAGAAGTTCTTTTTTTAATTCATCAAACTATTAATTCTCTTATATAATGAGTTTTTGTTATTGAATAATTCCATAATAACATAGAAATTAAAAAGTTACTAAAATATATGAATTTTTATCATATAATCACATTAATTGAGAAGTAGTTGAAAATAAATATAAAGCAATTTTTTTAAATTTTTGACCCTGTGATTTATCTATTGTCATTATCATTGTTAACTTGCCATGTTCCTTCTTCAACCATAAATAAAATGAAAATTGAAGATATATACTAAAATTAACTCGCTCATACTCTTCCTATCTCCCTTTTTTTAATTTGTATTTAATGGCTCTAGGCATTTTAATTCCCAGTAAATTCATTTCCTGTCTTTTCATTCCATGTAATTTCATTCCCACTTTGAAGAGGGAGAGTTAGTGACGTCATACGGTCAATGTTTCTAAATAGTTAGTAGTTTGTGTGTAGGGCTGTAGAGGGTAGCAGTGGGCAGTCGGCATTGTGGAGGAGTGATGATTAGTGATGGATGGAAGACGAATATGAATGAGTTATGGTGTTTATCGATTAGAAATGACGTTATGGTAAATCTTTAATAGTGAGTAGGGATGGAATCCCAATCCGTGGATATTATTTATATCTTGAGAAATAGAACTAAATCCCGTCATTACTCTTCTTCTTGTTCATCGTCTATCACTACTCGCTCCTGCTCATCCATGGACCATCATCAATTTCATCATTTTCCCTTCCTATTTTCATAATTGAAATCCATGTAAACAATAAACAAGTTGCTCGGGCTCTCACTCCCTTCTCCAGGATCACTTACTCTCCCTGCTTCAAGTTCAGATCTGGACTGAATCCTACAACAATCATCTTGTTTCATACTTGTGCTTCTCTCCCTGTGCCTCAGGTGTAAATTATTATACAATCTTATGTGTTTGTATCTTATGCATATTTTGTGATTCTATGTTTGAGCCAACTCTTTTCTTTATGGCAATTAACCATTTTCCTATTACTGAGGGAATATTGGACCCTATTTTTGCCAAATACAAACCATAAATATATAAATTAATTGTAGACTACTTTTATTGGAACACAAATATAAGAATAAACTATTTCAAACAAATTTATTAATGGGGCATAATTATTTGTTTATATTATTCAAAATTTAGATCATGTAAGTTATAATTGCTATAGGTTTAGTTAAATTGAAGTTAAAATTTATCAATTAATATGAATGAAACAATAAAGTTACTTAGTTCCAAAACTAATAAAAAACATTAAATTAAAAACCTATTTAGTCCATTTTGATTTGTGTTCAGACCTGGTCCAAAATAATTTTTTATACGATACGTTTTTAGGTGATTTTTTACAGACATAGAGCTAGAGCCAACATTATAGCAGACAAAACCAGTTTAACAATAGTATCATTAACATTTTAGTCCTGATTTGAACTATAAACCATGGAATTATTACGTATGACTTAGAATATCATTTAGTATGAAGGGTTTTCCCTATCTCGACATCTTTATATTTAATAATTTTAATAAAAATAGGTTTATTTGTTTGGCGGCCAATTTTTATTTTTTTCTCACAAAAATACTACCAAGATAGAACTAGAAAAGTAGGTCTAAAATTGAATTTGCTCTTTATCATAAATTAACATAGGATTAATAAAAACGTTGTTTCCAAGAACTCATTTTGGTAGTTGAAATTTATTGGATGATCTTGGAGATGTTATTGAAGCTCAATTTTTTATCGCCAAACTATGGTTCTAGATGATAAAAAGCTTTCTTTATCCTGGATAATACCGACAACGAAACCAGAACTAAATTAATACTTGATTAAAGTTGCCCAAATTTTCATTATTTACATTGCCTTCATTAAAAAGATAAACCTTTAGCAAATTTTAGTTGAAAAATAAGTCTTTTTAACATAGGCTTGTTTGAATGAAAATTGTGTTCTTTATCCAAATCTATATTTAAATCACCAATAAGTATCATAGATGTAGGATCCGTTTTCTGGGAGTTAATAATAAACTAATAAAGGAAAAGTTGGGACTCTTGTTGGGATCATCAGCATTTATAATCATTGAATTAAACTCTTTCGAACTACCTTTCCTTCCTTCCAGAGGAGTAATAATTGTCCAATTTGTTATTCTTTCCTAGTGAAACCGAACTAGTACAATATTTCATAATTTGCTGGGTATCTAAATGTGATTTAGAAACCCTATCAGGCTTTCTTTTAACATGTTCCTCTCCTTCTTTTTCCACTTCTGTATCCAAAGAGTATATATGAATAAACATATATCCTTCTTCGCTATTTACCTAGTTATTTTCATTTTTTCTTCCATCCTCATCACCATTCTGACCTTTGTTTGAGTAATCTTCTCTATCAAGAGCAGTATAATTACTATAATTTTGGTATGACTTATCCATCAGATTAGAGGTGTTCTTTAATCTAATATTATCTGGTATTGGAAGCCAGAATAGCTTTCAAAGACTTATCATACTCTTGAGCTTTAAATTTTAAGTTCCCACAGTTGATTGTGTTATGACCAAAGCAGTTTTGCCATTGAAATTACTGAGGATACGGTTGTGAGCTTTTATAAATTCTCCATGAAAGACTCCAAAACCTAACTAAATGGCTTAGGGCCATGCAAAGAGATACAATTGACTAGACACCAACAGCGAACTCAAGACTATGCAGTCTGTATTTTAATTTACTGATTTTGTCGCTAAATTTTTAGATCATCCCGTAATAAAGGAAAATCACTCCAACGAAGGTAGGCAATGTTCCCCGATAATATGTATATTGCTTCATGCTGTGAATCTAAGAGATAGCTTGTTTTTTTACTTCAGTCTCGCAGATATCTTAGGCTCGTATCCAGTGTGATCACGGTAGAAACAGGATTACCTTCATCCACGACAAAGTGCTTAAAAGCACGAATAAGAGTTTGAAGAGCAGGGAAAACAAAAAGTAACACGGATGATCGACGAGATTTATTGGGTTGTTAGCGGATTAAAATTCAGGGAACTACAAATAATCAAACTTCTAATAATGTTCTCACATTCATAATAAAGTCAGCCTTGGGTAAATAAATGAACATTGCTGCCCTCATCCCAGTAGTAAACTTAACAGCGGAGTTCCTGTTTAATGAGTATAATCCCATCATGGGGACTCTTTGGGAAATAGGTTTCACTGTTGTTGCATTATCTGTTGACAATCACACAGTAAATATAAAATTATATATCTGTGTGGGGGCAATCTTCAAACCTCAATTCCTCATCCTCAAGATAGTTCAAAGTGAGTTCATCTCCTCATCGATACGGTCCACAATTTTAAGAACGTTTATTATTGTTTTCGGAGAAGGGAGAACTTGGTAAGTCCAAATATTTACCTTACTGAATCACCACCTCTGCGTCCCAACTTTTTTTTTTACCCACATCAGAGAAATTCATACGTTAGAATCCACCTTTAAAGTGAAATATGCTCACAAGTTTCTCTCAAGGTACTCAATCCCAAATCCATCGAGAAGACTAGTGTCAAACTTGCAGATGCCATTTTCCATGAGTCCACCATTTTTTTAAATACCCTAATGGAAAATTCTACAAAAATAAATTAGTGAATATACTTAGTTGTACTTCAGTGAAAATTGTTTATTTAACAAATATCCAAAGGATACTACTGAAACGTAAATAGTTTCCTTATTTGACACAATTCAACTTGTTAAAGTCGATCTATACAAAGTCAAAGAAAGAATAATTTCAAAAATCTTATCCCTGAAAGTAGCTCAGTATGATATTCAAATTGAGAACATTATGGGGGAATCTCCCTATTATATAACTTTCTCTAGAGGATCTTCAACGCCAACAAGGAATAGTATTTATATTTCGGATATATATCACAGTCATTATCCCAGAACTTGGTATGTCTACACATCTCTATAAATATATAACTATGATATGATGTTAAATCAGGAAAATAATAAAAGTAAATGCTCAACTACCGTTAGTTATCATAATACCTTCAACTAGAAATAAACTTCCTAGAAACTTATATAGAAGTGAGATACATTCAAGTATTTTAAGAATAATCAGAGATTCCTATTATGTCCACAATTTTGTTTACACTATGTGTAGTCATTTTCTAGAATCACTTTACTTTAAGTTGAGGGTATTATTATGGTCTTTAATATCAAATTGCAAATCTGGTCACTGTTTTTCTACTTATATTCCTAAAATATCGATAAACTTTTCAACGTTGTGGTGAATAATTCTGTGATGCTTACTGAAGATTAAATATTTGCTATCATCAATACAACAACAAAAACATTGCCAAACTGCATTCGAACTTACAGGTGATAGTACTTCCAATATTATATTTTTATTATTACATACGAAATAAAAACTATTTTTATACTTATGTAAAAAAAAAAAATGCTATATGAACGTCGAAAGTAATATAATAATTTACCTATTTTAAGTAGTTAAGTAATATTTTATAAATAAACGCAGTTATACAATTGTATTCCCCCCTTTTCCCCCAATAGAGAACGGTCACACAAACAACAAAGGCGTTTGGTACCCCTGTACGTGGCGTTGTGGGACACTGGAGTTGTATACCTACGTTTATTTATAAAATATTAATTAACTACTTAAAATAGGTGAAGTATTATATTTGATTTCATCTCCGTAGGTATACAATTGTATCCTTCAAAGGTGGTACATTGATTTTTGAAACGAAATGAGTAGAGAAAATAAAAGAATGCTCATTGAGTCTACTAAATTTTAGAAAAAAGGAAAAGTTATATTGCTTGATTTCTAAATAAATAATAATATATGGATTGAAAGGGACATCTCCATTTCTAATGACGCGAAACAAAGAAGACATACTTTTATTTGCGGAAGGACGATCCTCCTCGTCCTGTAATTTAAGAAAGAAGAAGTACATTATAAAAACGTCTCAATCCAAAAACCCTGTTTGATAATCTCGTTTAAGGAAGACCCTTCATTTCTCTTAAAACCAAGCATGGCTGACCTAGTACTAAGGCTGGTGAAAGAGCTAGGGGCAATACCGACAGCTTCCATGCAAACTCTTGTTGTTCAAACTAGTGGTTGAGAGTTTGTGTGGAAAATTTGTGCTACCGGGCCCTTGTATGTATTAAAGAGGAAAGTGGTATCTATATTAATGGATTTTTTAAAAGATATTAGCTTTAAGATATGAGATACTGAGCCTAATCTTTCATTCTCATATTTTGCTATTGTTATCTCTTATTGCTATTATCTAAGATCTCTATATTTTGAGTTTTTCTCTAGTCCTAAGAATGGGATAAATAAAGTACCATTTTTATTTCTTTTTACAAACTACCCTAAAATGCTTAATGAATATACTCTGGAAATGGAGGCTAGAGCTGTTAAACATAGAGTCTTTCTAGATAGTTGTTCTTAATCTGGTAAATTTATCATATCCCAGGTTTCTAATACCTTTAAAAGAAGTCTGACATCCCAAGTTTCTCTGTATTTTTGTAAAAAGGCTGACATATATTAAATAAACTCTTCACAAATCTCTTTAAATTTGAGGAATTAGATAAGGTTGCTGAGTCTGTTTGAAATTTTACACTTGCTGCTCTAAGTGATGCAACAGAAGAGAAACATTTTCCCTCTTCTACTAAACTACTTAAATAATTAATAAAGTATTCTGCAGAGACGTTAAAAGGATCTATGACAATGTCCTGACAGTAGACTATAAATCAATTCAAATTATATGAGTAAGCTTTTCGTGAAAAAACTCTAATGTCTCCTATCATGATATCAATTGATTTATCTGTTAAACCTTTTTGTTTAAGGTAGTTTTTTAGATTTTCCATGCCATCAAGCAACCCAGGTCTATCTCCGGCAGGTCTCCTGTTTGTGGATTCATTACTGCCTCCTTGCTTATATTCATAAATTCCTGGACTAACTCCTTTATTTCTTGAAACCAGATCGACTTTTCCCAACAAGGTGTTATTATTATCGCCGGTCTTAGTTTCGGGTCTCTTAGTCTTATCAGTACTTTGTGAATAAGTGGAATTGGAAGAAAGAAGTAACCCTCTTTCTTCTAGTTTATCGCAAATGCATCTGCTGCAATTGCTGTGTCGTCTGGAAGCCAAGAAACATATTTCTCTGTTTGGTGGCATTCCCTTGACTGACGCAAAGGAGTTGTATTTTGATTTGCACCAGAAACGTATTATTTCCTGAAGAATCTGAGGCAATAGCGTGAGTTCCAGATTTCCTGACCCTGGCATGAAAGGAAATCTGCTTCCACATTGTCTATTGTCGCGATCCAAAGGAATCTCGCCCTGCAGTTCATTTCTATGTTTTTCTTCCAGAACGTTACTGCTAAAGTTGACATTAATTTGTTCTTCGTTCCTCCCATTGCCTTGAAATAATATAAAGCTGTAGTATTCTCCACAAAGAAAGCAATGAAGTATTTTGACATATTATATCTAAGCTATGAATAACAGCTTTCATTTCCAGAATATTAGTATGTTCTATTGATTCCCAATTACCCTGGATGCATCTCCCGTCTGAGGTAAAAATTCCATATCCCGAGAGTGAAGCATCTGTGCTAATCTCCAAATATGGATGGAAATCCTTCCAAACGTGTGTGCATTGAAAATTAGTATCTAATGAGAACCACCAGTCTAACTCTTGTAAGGCCTCCGTTGAAGGAGAAGCCGTACATACATTCGGATTCAGTCGAGAGCATTGTTTGCCAACTCGCTGAATTGAACGAAAAAATACTGGGCCAAATTCAACGGCTACTCTAGAGCTTTCTAGAAGGCCTATTTTTTTCTGGACTTCTTTCAGAGACCATTTATCTAGTTTTCTGGGAGACGAGCACCAACATTTTATCTTTGTTACTTTTTCCCTTGTTACTCAGACTACTTAGTTCTCGGTATCCCTAATAATTCCTAAGTGTTCTAAACTTTTAGCGGGGATTAAGTTACTTTTCTGTCCGCATACATTAAAGCCAAGTGAAGTGAGAAGTACAATTGTACGGCAAGCGTCTTGGATTAATGAATCTCTGGATACACCTTGTATGATAATATCATCTAGGTAAATACTACATGATATATTTAAAATTGATCTTAAGTATATAACTATGTTTTTATTAATTTAGTGAAAATTCTGGGGCACTGTTTAGGCCGAAACAAAGAACGTTAAGTTTAAGAAAATTATCTTCCCATTTAAAAATAAGTAACCTTCTATGATCGCTATAAATAAGGAAAGAATGGTAAGCATCTGTTAGATCGATGGAACATAGAAAATAATCTCTCCTAATCCAAAGCTTCAATTTTGAACTTTGAGTGGACTATGAAATGATTTAGAGGTTTCAGATTAATAATCACTCTCTATCGTATTTTGTCTTTTCGTTTGACAGCAAAGATGCTTGAACAAACCTTGGGACATAAGGATGAAAAATCATGAACAGAGGTAATATCACCTCGTTCTAAAAGGGATGCCACCTCCTTATTAATTGCTAAGGCCATGTCTTTGTCTAGAGTGGGGTTTCCGATTATAATGCTCTTCTTAGGTGCCTGGCTAATAAATTGTAATTTGTAGCCTTCTTCTATTATTCTTAAGACAAATTTACTTTTGGTTATTAATTTCCACCGGCTTCAACTCAATAAAATCACGAATATGTGCATGGCGTAAAATTTAAAGGAGTCTTCAGTTTTAGGCGTGCGCGTCTAAAACTGAACACTCCTTTAAATTTTCACATATTCGTGATTTTATTGAGTTGAAACCGGTTTATAATTAGAGGCAAGGGTCTTGACTAGTTATAAACAAAACTCCAGCAAAATCTAAATAGCAACAGTGAAACAACAGCCGATAATATGGAGAGACGTCGAGTCGCAATTTTGGAACTTTCTGCGCGAGGAAAAACTCCCACTGAAATTGCCAAGGTTCCGAACTGCAGCCACACCACCGTTTACAGCGTGGTAGCCAAAGGGACTCCTGAGGCAACCACAAGATCTAAGTCAAGGCGTCGAAGGTCGGATGAAATGGTTGCTGCCGTGAAAAAGTCTAAGGACCATAAAAGTTATTTAATTCACCTCCTTTGTTATAATTATAGCTCGAGTAATTCGTGGATTTTTTCCCCTTTGCTGGAAAGGTGTTGGACATGTCGAGGTTGATTGAGCAGGTTGACGGGGAGGATAGGGATAGAATTTGGATTCTTTATTCTCAGGAACTGGCTTCCTCTTAGAAAATTCCTTTACGCTCTTGACCGTAGAGGCGGTGTAAGGCATTTTCCCTGTCTTGTCGAAGGAGTCTTTCTGAGCGCGAACCGCCGATTTTATCTCTTGGCTAGGTTGGCGGTTAATACTCCTCTCTTGCAGCGGGTAATCAGGCACTCAATCCTTTTGGGATTGTATGAGCTCCCAACCTCTTTTCTTACTTTCTCTGACAAGCTTATCAAGGTCAGAGATTGAAGAGACAGCCTTGCCAAGCCTGGCGGAGAGTTCAAGGTGTGAGCTTGCTAATAACTCCTTAGCCTCCCTTAAATCTAAGGTCAAGGAATCATTAGAGGTTTTTATGAGATTACAAGATATTTTCAAAACCTTGTTCAGCTTCTCATACAGGTGTGCGAGTCAAGAACTGAACACTCCTTTAAATTTTACGCCATGCACATATTCATGATTTTATTGAGTTGAAACCGGTTTATACTTCGAGGCAAGGGTATTGACTAGTTATAAACAAAACTCCAGCAAAATCTAAATAGAAACAGTGAAACAACAGCCGATAATATGGAGAGACATCCAGTCGCAATTTTGGAACTTTCCGTGCGGGGAAAAACTCCCACTGAAATTGCCAAGGTTCTGAACTGCAGCCGCACCACTGTTTACAGCGTAGTAGCCAAAGGGACTCCTGAGGCGACGACAAGATCTAAGTCAACGCATCGAATATCGGACGAAATGGTTGCTGCCTTGAAAAAATCTGTCGAGGACAAGAGAGTCAAGGTCACCGTCAGCGCCCTCTCCAGGGAGTTCAACGTCAGCAGAAGGACCATAGATCGGCTAGTTAAGAAAATATCTTGGCCTTAAGATCTACAAGAGAACCCCTCTACAAGCCCTCAAACCGTAAAATTTAAAGGAGTGTTCCGGTTTAAACGCGTTCACCTGTATAGGGCAATAAAAGGTCTTTATGGAGGATGGTCCAACTGGTTAGGTTGGCCTCCGCCACATACTGCAAAAAATCTGGATTAGCCTCCGGGATCTCTAGCCTTTCATAACTCAATGAACTAATTATGTTATGTAGATGATTGCATGAAGTGTCGAGTATAGGTACTTTTTTTTCATTAGCAGTGTTAACTTCGTCAGCTATTTTCAGTTTCGTCTCGTCTTTGTCAGCCAATAGTCTTCGTCATCATTTTATCAGCTTTTGTCTTCGTCATAGGTTCGTCTACATCATAATATTGTCCTCGTCAGACATTTTCATTATTTCGTCATAGTTCTTTTTTATTTTGTTTTCGTCAGAGTTTTGTCTTCGTCAAAGTTTCGTCTTTGTCAGAGTTTCCTCTGCATTGGAAACAATTTTTCTAGTTTGATATATATTTTTTTAGTAATAAATAAACTTTGAAAAATAGGGATTTAAAAAAAATGTCAATATGTCCCGGAGTAGGTTCATAACCCACAACCAAATCATTGTAATTGGCAAAAGAAACCCTTATTTCAGACTTTATTGTCTTTTTCTGCCCACAAGTTGGGCTCATAACCCAACGCCAATTTACTGTTTTTTATATGACTTCTTGTGTATAACAAAAAAATTTAATTATATAATAATACTTCCTACTGTATTTGTAAAGGCGATCACAGGTGCGTCCGTAGGGGGTTGGCTGGAGCGTTTGTAGCCCTCCCTAAATTAAGGATTTTTTGTCTTGCATTAGAAATTTGTTTTCGTTATTCTGGGAAATTTTGTAGCAGATCAAAAAATTTAATATTTACAAGTTTTTTCCAAAAAATTTAATTCTCTTTGTGTAGCTATGGATTTTTGAAATTTTTCAAAAAAAATAATATTTGGATTTCTTTCAAAAAAATCCAAAAAGCAAGCTCCCCTCTATATATAATCCTTCGGACACCCCTGGGTCATCATCAAGAAAGGGGGCTCAGTCCTAGAAACATTTAAAGGACAAATTTTTGAAGTTAAAAAGTAAAATATTCAAAATCTGATTAAATTATAGTCCAGGTTGTGAATCATTCATGAATCAGTGTTGTTTTTTTTACAGACATTCTCATTATTTGTGGTCAGTGTTCCATTTTATTTGTATTCGTAGTTGCAATAAGCGAATATTTACGTATTTAATTTGTTTGGTGTTCTAAAATTTATTAATTATACTGTTCAACAGGAAAAATGGTACAAAAGCAGTATATGCTCAATTTAATAGAGTTTGATCCCTTGATTCCTAACATGGCCTTATTTTTTCTCTCAAAGTCTCGTAGCCTTCGGGAAAAGTACACATATATTTTTTTTGTTATTTTTACGGTTTAAAGCTGTTTTAAGCTCCAAGCTTTTCACACCAAGAGCTTAAAACATCTTTAAACTTTAAAAATAACAAATATATATATATAGCCTTTTCCCGAAGGCTACGAGACTTTGAGAGAAAAAATAAGACCGTATTTGGAATCAGGGGAACGAACTGAACTAAGTTGAGCATATGCTGTTCTAGTGCATAAAAAAAGTGTGACTTTGTTGGATATTGTTATTTAAAATTGAGTACACTATCTTTTGACACGTAATGATTTTACAGCAAAGCGTACAAACAATAAAAATATCGGTGCCAGTGATTGGAAAATCTCTGTAAGAAATATTCATTTCATGTTTTCACCTGCTAATTATGAATTCATATGCAGTTTATATAAAAATCATTACATACAAATGAGTTGGAGAGGTATTTAGTGCCTATTTACTTGAATGAAAGATACCTAATGCAGACTCATTACCAAATAGTATGCCAAGTTCCAAGTATTGGCCGTGGAAAAACAGAGTCTTGGCTGTTGTGATCCACGTAGCAGAAAACATATTTTATAGATTAGGGACAAAAATGATGTATTAAAACAGCTCAATGTAAGAAAGCAGTCTGAGCTTTGCAAAAAGTAATTCCTCAGTGTTGATGTAAGTTCTAGAGAGAAGTTACATTCCCACTGACCACATCAATTCTGTTGGATGGAAATGAGCAAGGCTATAAGTGGTGCAATTACACAGACTCTAAACCAATAAGTGCATCTGCAAAAAAGGGAAACCTTTGTGAATGATAGAACAACATGCAGCAAAAACAGTTTATTTGGTGAATGTGTTTATGTTTAGGATATATTTAGGTAACATTAGTTATGTTTTATGTTGAAAAGTATATTTAATAAGTTTTTTACCAGAAATATACCAGAGTATCAAATTTATAGCAATTTAATTGTATCATAATCAAATAATTAACAAACAAATTGTTTAGTATTGAATTGTTTAATAATCAAATTATCCACAATCATTTAACCTGATAATGTGAATGAAGTTCATATTACCATTGACGACTCTATTGGAAATTTTATAATTTGTCCTTTAGCACATTGCCTACTCTGACGTGCATTTTTCACATTGCCGGTAGCACATATATATACATTACATTACAGACATTTAATTATTAATTAAATTTAATAAGTTTTTACAAAAGTTTTGTGTTATTAGTTTGTTGTAAGATCATGCACACGAACCATCAGTATCAGCTATTGTATTGATATTTTTGGGTTTGTAATCGTAAGTCATTAGTTTTTGTCAGAGTTTCATCAGTGTCATAATATAATCATCGTCATTATTTCGTCGTAGTTATCTTTTATTTCGTCTTCGTCATGATTTTTATCAGATTTTCATTTTTGTCTCGTTTTCGTCATGATTTTTGTTCAATTTTCGTCTTGGTCAGGAAAAAAAGTTTCGTTAACCAAATGATTTCGTTCCATCAGGCTTGACGAAGTTAACACTATTCATTAGTCATTAAATATGTATATATTTTACTTTTATTTTATTAATTATATGAATATTATTTTTTTAATTAATGAAGTTCTAGCCAGATTCTCATTCTTAGTAGTAAATTGGATATGAATTAATAGAATTGTAATATTTAAATTCCTAGATAAATATCACTTAGGAAATTTAATACAAACGACATTCGATATTCAAATGTCATTGATCATATTAGAAAATAAAACTTAAAAATTCATCGAAGGAGTCTGTAAATCACTTTAATAGTTCTCATAACTTTGCTTGAGATCTATTGGATGTACGAATTCACATTCCTAGATATACAACTCCGAGGATTCCCTTAAGTGACTAGAATACTTTTACTTTTTTGAAAACAAAAATAAAGTTCATGAAGAGACGAGAATTATTGTTGTCATCTTTCTTTTCCGATTCCAGATTGATCCTACTGTACTGAGCTTTACAGCTTTCCTCGCATACTTCTCTCATTTTCTTGTGCTTCCCTACGACTCGACCTTTGAGTGCCTCCACGTAACTTCTGACGGGGTTTCTTGACTTAAGGCAACAACCTCTTCTTCTAAAACATTCTTGATCATAACAAAGTGGAAGTCACTGCTCTTGCCTGATATTATGATTGTTCTTCAATCTATTAGTATTTTCCATTATAAAAGTCATGTCGAACTTCTTCCATTCGAATCGCCGTTGTGTATGTTTATGACTTAATTTATTTAAAATACTTCAATTGTAAAAATTCCAACTACATCCGAACAAAATACTACTGTGTTGTGTTTATATGATGATCATTAATGAATATGATTGATATATAAAAAAATTGGCAAAATACTACTCATTAATTTATCTTATATTTGTTAAGATTTAAATATCTTTATTTTAACTGAGTAAAAAGGATCATTCCTTTATACGAAAATAAAAAGGAAAAAAGGATACAAGGTACTATGATGAATATTTAATATCATCTAAACAAGTCAAACTCCTACACTACTCCCCCCTAGACGATAAAGTAAGTAAAGAGCTCGTCTAGTTAGTAATACACTATAAAAAACATCATAAAAACATTGATAAATAAACAAATAGATCATTCTTCAGTTGTAGATCTTATGTCGGAGACGCTGGAAGAATGCTTGGAACTCCAAATGCAAGTCGAAGTCTATCCATCGATACATTGTCAGTTCTTCATCCAGAGTCCAATTTATAGTAACGATCGTGCCTCTCAATCACCTTAAACGGGCCCAAGAAAGTTGGAGAAAGAGACTCTTTTGTAGGTTTATTTTTAACAAAAACATATTCGGTTTTTTTAATGGGTCCTTTATTAAAGTGTCTCGGAGGAACGTGTGTTATTTTCTCCATTGTTTTAAATAAACTTTCGACGTCGAGGTTGGCAGAAGTAAAGGTGGACGCGTTAAAGAAACTAAAGGCCATGGATCCTGAGCGGCCTGTGAGTTATTGAAAAAGTGAATATTTAGAACCCGAATCTATTGGCACTGAGTTCCTCAATCCCTATTAAACTACAGGTAATGTATTGATCCATTCCTCTTTTTCTTCCAGCATTCGTGCTACTAGCCCGGTCTTAAAGGATCTGTGGAAATGTTTTGAGTCCGTTGGACTCTGGATGATACGAGGTTGTGTTCTTGCATCCAACCCCAAGTGTCCTGCAAACACCAATCCATAATGAACTCGTGAACTGTGTTCCTCGGTCAGACACAATGGTTTCTGGAACTCCAAACCTCGAAATCCAACCACTCAAAAAATTACTGACTATTGTCTTGGAGGTTATATCTGAAATAAGCATAACTTCTGACCACCTTTTGAAACGATCCATATTAGTTAGGGCATAGCGCTGTTCCTGAATTAGTGGGAATGGACCGATTATGTATATGTGAATAAAGGAAAGTCTTTCAGATGGAGGATCGAAAGACGACGTAGGTTTTGATGTCCTGAAAGGTTTGGTTTTCTGACAGGCTAAACACTGTAGTGAAGTTTCTGACGTCTACTCGCAAATTAGACCAAGCATAAAAGAGTGAGACCCTCCTTAACGTTTCTTTGAATCCCGAATAATCGTCCTTGTGTACAGAATGTACGATTCTTTGATGCAATTCTGGAGATGACACAGCCACACGGAATGCATCAGCATCGCCAAAACCAGCAAGTAGTGTTCTTGCAATATATTTAAAAGAAGGTTTAGTTTTAAACTAAAGTAAATTAGGATCCTGTTTCTTTTGATCCTCAATTATATCTTCTATGAAGGTTGAGCCTATTGTGATTTTATTTATACTTCTATAAAGAATGCCTGATTTAATTTTCCAGAAATGTGTTCGAAAAAAAAATCAATTTTTGAAACTAATAAAAATTGTACTTAGACCCACCTCCCTATGATGCATATCGCAGTCTAGTAAAATATAGTGTGACCCACATGGGGGTCTCAACGCAGGTTTTGCACGCAAATTATCTTAGTTTTTATACGACGAATGCATAGTTTGTAGAGGGCAAGGGTGATAGAAATATAAGGTTAGACCATCCTGTAATCAGGCTTGCTATAATTTATAATTTTATTTATCATACCGACTGTTGGGCAAAACAGACAGATTTTGACAAAACACGCAACCAATCATATCATATTCTATATTTTGGAGAGGGCCTTAATTTTATTAGAAGATACCTCTTTAGAAAATTCTAGAGTTAAAATTTTGGAATCGACCCTGAATTTTAACAAATACATTTAAAAAAAAAATAATTAAGACTTGAAATAAAATGTTTACTTACTTGGTTTCCCTATTTATTTTTTGCTAAAAGCCGATAATTTTTATTAGTGACGACAAACATTGATTGGTTCTCTTTTGGGAAGAGGACGCCCCTAATAGTACCGGTATATCGAATAACACAACTTGATATATAACTAACATAATCGTCAAAAAAAATTATGACATCATGAGAATAATAATATAGAAATTAACATTAAAATAAAATAAACTTTGAGGGTAAATTGTTTATACTTGCCGGCACGTCATACCTTCTCTTTTTATCTCAAAATTGAAGGGATAAATTTAATTATCCCTACCCTTTAATAATAAAGAAAGAACTTCCCTAAATGAATTAGTAGTCGATATTTGGACTGAGGATGAGGCCGGAGGAGATCACATCTCATTATTTAAAGTACTAGGGCTGTTTCTGCGATGTGATGTTTTTACAGATTACCCAACTTTTGTAAATTATAGTGTGAAAAAGCTCATTTCACTAACAGAAGGAGGGTCTACGAAAAAGATTGACAATATATGAAAGTACGTATGTACATTTATAAATGTTTTCACATAACCAATACGCTGTACATGCATGCATATAGGAGTATATATCTTATACAATAAGTATGTACCAGTTTTATACCACATAGCTATAAAAAGGAGAAAAGCAATAAGAATTTATGGGTCTTGATCACGGAATGAGTAAATTATTTTCAGTGAAGGAATGTTTATAATATTATTTTTCTTCTTTTATTTTTCTTTGTCTATGTGTCAAAAGCTTTAGGGTGAAGTTGACTTCCCAACTTTGTTCAACCTTTTTTTGGTACATATGGATCTAATAAACACACACATCTGTGCAATTTCATTGAAATATATTATTACTGTGAGCACAAAGCCGATGAAATTTTGAAACATTTACCTAATTTTTTTAAGAGATATCCAATTAAGATATACATTTTAAATCTGCCTCTTTTTTTCTTATTTTTTAAAATGTTCCTTTAATTGGTTAGATGGAGTTGCACTGATTAAGTATAAGTAAACCTTATAGACTACATTTTTCTCCATCTGACCCAGGAATCTTTTGGTGAAATCCATATACATGTAGTATATTTCTTTCTCTAGGAATCGCCTAGGCGCGAACGCACATTGAATTCAAGAGAATAACTTTTCCCGAGCACGTTGTCGATGAGCTACTGCCTCCTTTGTGTAATATAAATATAAAGTCAAGAATAAAAACATATACCAATGAAATACATAAGTATTTATACTTTTTGAAACTCTCATCCATTTTTTGCAATAACTAGTCATTTTTTGAGTCATGGAATTTTAATCTAAAATACATATTTAGAAAAAAAAAAAAAAAAAAAGGTTAGAGACTTTCAAATCACAAAAATGTGATTTTTATAGTTGTTATTTTATTAAATATTCCTTAAATTGGTCAGTAGTTGGAACTGCACTGATTAAGTATAATTAATACAATACTATACAGGGTTGATCTTATCTAGTTATACACATTTCATTATTTTCAATCCGGAATGATATTGATGCAAAATTTTGGAGAACCCAATCTCTGAACAGACCAAGCTGAGACAGTTGGAAAGAGCAAAGAAGATTCTAAATTTTCTCAAGACCAACGAAAATTCGGGCAAAGTTTTACTCTTTTCAGATGAAATTTTTTCACTGTTGATGCCAATTTGAATTAGGAGAACAACTGCTACATCACAACCGAATATCCAGACAATGTCTCCGCTTCAATGAGATATGCTTAAGAACAAAAAATCCAGCCGGAACGATGCCTTGGGCTTGCCCCCACCCCCATTTTTGTGGAGAGGAAGGAGGGGCTCAAGGCAGATAATTACATGGAACTTCTGGATCAGAAAGAATAACCTTGGGCCAGACAAATGTTCAGGGACAACTTTGTTTTCTCTCAAGACTGAGCTCCGAGTCATCACAACCCTAAGACCCATGCCTTCCTGACAGACAACTTTATGGACTTTGAAGACTTCAATATGTGGCCACCCAGAAACCCTTGGACTACTCTATCCAGGCACGTTTGGAGGGGAAGGTATGCGCTACTCCTCACGGGATTGTCCAATGTCTTGAGGCTTCCGTTCAGAAGGAGTGTACCAAACTCGAATACGACTAAATAGTCAAGGTCTGTAAGGAATTTAAACCTTGTATTGGGACCGTATTAGATATGAGGGGTTATGTATTGATAAAATTTGTGCATTTTCAGATGTTTTTGATACATAAATGTCCTCGCAAACACTCTTGTTAAAATTTTACTCTTGAAAAGGATAAAATATGTTTCAATAGATAAGATCAACCCTGCATTATTACAATGACTCAATCTGACCTAGGTATTATTTATGAATTCCATTTACATAATGTATACTTTCTTTTCCAGGAGCGCCCGTGTATTAAACCTTGAGAGAATAATTTATTTTGACCATGTTGTCTACTAAGAACTACGTTGTTTTTGACATTTTTTCCAAAACTTCATCAGCTTTGTACTCTAGGTAAACATTACTATATATGTATGAAGTTGCACAGATATGCTCATTAGGTCCATACACACTACCAAAAGAAAAAAGCTAAGCACAATCTGTCAGAATTTAAGAATTTAGTAGGCACCCTAATGTCCATACTACGTGAGAGCCTACGCACATTCCTCATTGACTTTTTCCCTAAATGAGTACGCCTAAAAGTAGAGATGCTTTACATGAAAATTGAACAATAAACATACATAACAATGAATTGTATGTACAATGTACATATAGATCTTCTTCCCTACTTCCTTTAATTGTACAAAGTAAAGAAGGGGAAAAACTTCTTCAAAGTTCCAAAGAATACAAACAAAATAAAAGAAACGAATAAAGTTTTTTTTATGCAAATGATTGATTGGCATATGCATATATTATTCAATATGCTTATAGGTATGACTTTAAAAAAAATCAGTTCCAAGGTAATCAGTCTTCAATTTTTAATAGGTGTATAAAAATAATTTCATTATTTTTCTAATAAATTGCCTTATTAATAGTATGTATCTTGTGTTGTGTAAGTGCAATTGTTTTACACTAGATAGTGTTGTAAATATAAGATTTCGTACCAAAGAAAAATTTGAAACAGTTTTGTGATTGTTTAACTTTGTTTTGTTGGAGCGGGTGTCAAAGATAGATATAAGTAATTAGAAAATCCGCTATATTTTACAGTGTTTTTCTTCGATAAAGGCAAAAACCAATACAGGTGGCTCAAAATGTGAATAGTATTTATGGTTTTGATACTGTGCCAGCCAATTCCACGCCATTTTGGTTTCATTGTTTCCTTTTCGGTAAAGACGGAAGGCCAATTGTCGAGAATGTGGATAAAATTTAATAGAAATCGTTGAGTATGACCGTCATGTATGTAATGTTTGATTGTCAAGGAAATAAACATTAATGGAACAAAATCAATACAAAATAATTAATTTCTTTTTACTACACCGAATATAGTGTCAATATTATCTGGTTAAAACAAGTTATAGTCATTTGAAGTTCTGTTACACCATATCTGTATGTAACTTGTCTATGTAAAATAGATAAATAAATTATAATATTTAGATCTATACACTCCCATGTTGAGATTTTACCACACTCAATAAAATAACTGTCAAAAAACCATGTGTGCCTGTTCTTATCTTATTTATTGAAAAATATGGATGTGTTTAGTTTGCTTAATTGTTTTATAACATAGGAATAGTTAAATTATGTAATGCAGGCGAAATAAATCCATTATCTGGGGATACTGAAGAAGAAAAGTACTCGGGAGTGGATGTAGACATCAGTGAAGAGATTCCAATGGCTGTACCAAGAATGGACTGAGTTAAGTTTAAGGCAGCTGACTGCAAGTTAGAACTAGATGGTGGAGAAGAAGTGGTTCTGGTTGAGCTCATCCATGAAGTCGAATTGAGAGAGGGTGACAAATCTTGAAAGGAATGATTCAAAAATAGGGGTATAGTTGTGAATCGCCTCGTTGCAATGCGTTCATAGTAACAGGGTCTTAACAGTGGAGGACCCAAGAGATCCTCTAAAAAATATGCAATGCATGAACCGCCTGTAAGGCCTAGAGAGTAGGAAAATGTCATGAGATTTCCAACGAGTTCTCTCTGGTTTTCTTGTACTTTTCCTGGAGCGAGGATCATGGGAATTGAACCAAATATACCATTTGATAGTCCAAGAGCAGCAGATACAAGTATGGCCCAGCCTTCACCTTTGAGAAGGGGTGCATGGCGTGGAGCTGCACACATGACCATGAGTGGAACAAGGATGAGTCTTGCCATTGACATGAGGAATAGCTCAGACCCACTCCAGGAGTAAGGCAGAGACGCCATAACCTAAGGGGGTAAACAGATTGTATTCTGTAACGCTAGTAATTTTGTGTACATACCTTCCCCACAAGATCCGTAAAGTTAAATACTGCCATAAGAAGAACCGGCATCCAGGATCCAAGGTTGCAACTAATGATCTCCGACTCTATTCCAGGAAAGAGTAAAAGGGTTACAAAATACGTGAGGGATATTGCACACATGTACGTCCAAATGTTTTTTGATATTTCCCATCGAGACCGTAGTCCAGCTATAAGAAAAAATCGAAAAAATTACAAGGAGTTAAATAGTCATGGATATATAACATAACTAATAGCTTAATTATTCTCTTCTGGTGATGTATAAAATAATGGTATAAAATTATGAATTATTTTCAATCAAATATTTTACATTTATTCATATACTGAAAATATGAATTTTTTATTTGACTTTTTTTTATCTACATAACATTATATATCCTCTGTATATGTATGTACAAAAATTTTTTTTTTTTTTGTGGGTGTGTATTTCCTTTTTGCTCGCCCAAACTTTTGAACCGAGAAGACTGAAATTTTGCATAAGTAATCTGATCAAGCTAAAAAGGTAGCGTCGATTTTTGAGGGGTTCATACATCCTATACCCATAACACAAAAACAAGGAAAGTAAATGTGTTGTTGAGTTATAAATCACGGAATGCGTTTGGCGTGTTAAAAAACAAATATACGAATAACTAAGTTATCTAAATTTATTCAAAATAAAAAAAGTTATGGGTAAAAAAGGAAATCGTTGAGATTTCTTATTTCGTTTTTTTTTTTCAGGTTAAAAAAAAGAACTTTCAAAAAAATATTATACTTGTAAATGAAGTAAATTTTGTAGAAATTTGTCTGGAGATTCGTTTGCATATAAATTTGACAAATAAAAATTGATGTTTAACTAAAATATCTGTCATTTTCTGAATAATTTTTAATTTTTTCATCAAACGTCAATTTTCAATCATTTAACAAGAAATGTCACAAAACGATGCATTTTGGACATGAAATTTTAGACTCTAACCTTACAAATAAAGTCTTTTCGATTCCCATAACATTTTTTTGAATAATTTTTGCAATATTTACAAAATGAATCAGTTATCGGGAGTTATTTTTTCGAGAATATTGTTATCCATAACTTTTTTGTTTTTGAAAGTACGGAATAAATATTTGTAGGTTTGTGTTTCATTTTCCAATTCTAATCAATTCTATTTACTATTTCTTTTTTCAAAATTAGTGCAAAATATTTTTCAGTTATTTCCTTTGCGAATTTCAATTTGAGATTTTTTTACCAAAATAAAAAATGGACTACTTACCTACATAATTTTTATGCATATATGTGGGTATATTATTTGGAGTTTAAAAAATAAATTATTATTGTTTATAAAAACACAATTTTTTTAAAAATAAATTAATGATGAAGCAAGGTTACAAAAGCCAGTAGTAAGAGTATTTGGAGGAGGGGGGAGGATACTATGATGAGACTTTGAGGATAACCTTAATTAATCGGATTGATATAGTATAACTATTATGTGTTGTATAAAATGGAATTATTTTATACAATGATATTGATCATTTTGATTTCCCGCTCTCTCGTTGGCCAAACAACGCTAGTATATACATATATACATAGATCATTTGATGTGTGTTTCTAAAGAAAATAAGGTTTTATAGACAGGATAGAGAAAAAAAATACATGTAATAAATAAAAGTAATGACCCTTTGAATGTATCCTACAATAACCTAGATGTACATATTACCTAAATCCATAGGGTCTATAAGAAAACAAACAAATAAAAAGTATTAGCGATAAAGATTTCCTTAAAAAAATAATATTCTTTTTCGTTAACAGAAGCCGTTAAATAATAATATGATAAATATTTAAATATAGCATACGCATATTTGATAAAACTCGATAATTCAGATAATATTTCTAACATATGTAAATGTACAGATGTTGATAGCAGGGAGAATACTAATAATCTATTATCACCGTTTATTCAATAATAACAAGATACAATATACTTTGTACATGGTGCTTTTGGTATACTGGAACTACCAGGTTATTGATGTGTTTCAAATGGAACTTATCTAAAATGGTCTTAAAACTGGTATTTACAGGACCATGACGTATTAATAAAAATCATATATCTGACACATTATTGACTGCCTCCACATTTTCTTGGAAACTAGGGTTAGTCGATATTGAGCCATTTTAGCTAACCTTAAATCTGGGCTTGTTTAAGAGAATAAGAGAAAGCAAGGACATATGATTACTGAACATCAAAGCAGAATATAAAGTTAAATTCGGAATTAGTTACCGTGAAGGTCCTACAGAACCATTTCAAATCATAGAAGTTTTTAGCTTGTAATGAAAAAGGATAACAAAATATTTAAAATGCTAAAACGGATGGTTTAACAGGAACCTTTGAGTTCAAGTCACATACTCTGAGCTGGGGACACATTAGCAGAAAAAGAATACATTAAATGGAAACAAGAAGCCTTGTTACCATTTTTTTAAACTAATTATACAGTGCTCTTACAACATTAGTTCAGTCGTAAATTATCGAATGTCGAGTAGGGAGGTCTCAAGGCCCAAAAAGTTTGCCATATTTTACATTTTTATTATATTATAGGGAAAAGGGTGTCAAAAATGACACAATAACATTTTTGATGTATACAGGGCCGATACGGTTCGTGTTTCACATTCAGAGATTTCCCCCCCGCTCAATTCTTCCCTCTAATGTGAACAACTCGACCGTTTGAAGCTGACAATCGAACAGAACGGGTCAGTATTGTTGAATAGGAGTAAACAAGACATTATCCAGACTACGCCAGGATGCACACATCTTTGATGACGTGCTAAAAGCTCTGGGAGCTCGTATGGGAAGTTCTTATGTATCTATCCAACAGTCCAGACCTGGAACCATGTGACTACTACCTGTGCATGTCTATGGCCAACTTCCTATTTGTGCTTCCATGAAAAGGGTATTATGAAGTTGGATTATCGTTAAAAATAAGTTATCTAACAGAACTGGGCATACTTGGCTTAAATTGGATTACTCTAACACTTCTTATTAAGCATTGAAATAAAGCTTAAAATACGAAATTACTTTTCCCCCAACCTATTATGTGCGACTAGTACTCTGAGACCATTATAGTACTGGTTAATCGAAAAAAACTAATACAGAACGTATCAAGATTAGTTTGTTTCAAAAAACATTTATTTACATATTAGTTATCTTCTTGATTAACTTTGCTTCACAGAAAAGTGAGTATGATGAACTTTCCGCAGGTAAAAAAAAGTGCGGTAAATTGTTCTGTCCTCCAATGAATTAATATTGATTTTTTCATTAATATTTCAATCTACTAATCTTTTTTGAATGTTAATTTTCTTAAATTAAATTAGTTTTCTTAATTTTTACACCAAGTCTTATTTGAAATGAATAATTGCTCCACATTTGTGACGAATTGGCTAACTACAGTATCATTTAAAGGCTTTTTTTAAAGGAAAAGTCGAGTGTTAAAATACTAACAAAAGACGTAGAAATCAATATGAGGAAAAAAATACGTAGAAAATATCGAAGGGATAAAACTGTGTAAGGTATATGAGTCAAAATCCCCCTTGTATTGATTGAGAAAAAAAAACTTTCATTATTTTTAGTAGCACTATTTATATTCCTATATCAAAATTACACAATTATGATAATGATTTTTTTATGGGACCATCATTAATATACATATTTATGACTTTTCTTTGATTACGCTCGTACTAACATACCAAAAAGAAATATTAATGCAATAATCTAATTTACCCACAAATAAATCATATAATTAATTATTAGTAAACTTCCAAGAATTATTACACTCTAAATAAAATAATAAGCGCGGATTCAGACATCTTGATCTTTAAAAAAACTAATAAACCATTAATCTTTTTTGGTGTATTTTATTTATAACTTTTTAGAAACTATTGTGGGGTGTACAAAATGTATCAATGTGTAATATCATTTTTACGATATTTTATTTGAAAAAGTGTTCGAAAAATACTAATTCTAATATTTCCTTAAATTATTTATCAAACATGAGAAATATAACACTATATTAATATTATAAAATCTTTATACGTAGTTATAAAGGAGAGACAGGTTAGAAATCCTCCTTAATTAGTCAAATAAAGTACACTAATTCAGTATAAGGAAACATTATAGTATTAAAATTACTACATCTGGTCTAAAAATTGTTTTTCAAATATATATATATATACAGAATTGGTGATGAAATCTTGTAAATTTTCGGCATGTTAGAAAAAACAAAAAAATTAAAATTAACATGGTTACGCTGACAATTGGAAGAACAGGATAGCAGCTTAGCTCCCATGGTGTTTCATTAGATCAGCTACATTCTTCTGTGACAAGGGAGAAGAAAATAAACAAGGTCATTGACAAGAATTACTCTGCTTTCTATCTTAATTATACTCAAAGTCCAACAAGGATGTAAAACTATAACATCGCAACAAATCCTCAAGTCAACGTAATTCCATGTTAAATTAACCAAAAAAAAAAAAAAAAAAGAATCCGACCCTCTCAAATTTGTATAATTTTTGGTACTCAAGCTCAAGTTCATGAGTAGATCAAGTCTGCCAAATTTCCCTTTTCGGTCCAAACTTTTCAGCGTCGCTTTATTGTCTTAAACATTATATCTATTATTTCTTCTATATTATTTTATTTAACCTCTTGAAATTGGCTACTTAGCTATCGAGAATATAAAAAAAATTGCCTATGAATATGAAACTTTGGCAACGGTTTCTACATATGTACATAAAATCGTTGATTTTTGTTTTGTTTTGGTAGCTCCCAGGGTGGGATCTCAAAGTTGGATAACTTTTTTCCGGAAATTTGGTCAATTTTATGTACATGTTTGTATCTTAAACTTCACTTTATGATTGAAATAGAGTGACGAAAAAAACCTGAGCTACAGTGATACATAACACTGATTAGAGGTTGACAAATTTCAAAAATATGAGTAGGTTAAAGTATTTCACTTGTTTATAAATTACAAATTCATAAAAACGGGCGAGGTAAAATATAAACTATATTTTCATAATTATGCATAATGATAATAATTGCTTCTATTGGAGAGACCGAAATTTAAATTGACACAAATTGAGCTCAATATATTAATTTCGTCTATGGGCATTGACCATTCAGCTACGTTGATCTATAGCACATTTTGTTGCTTATTCCAACGATGATAAATAAAATTATTTTTTGCAATAAAGTTATCACAGTTTTAAAAATTCAAGAACAAAATGTGCTTTTCGTAGTGTTTCAAGCTTTAAGTATCCCTCTGTTCTTTCCTAGGTTCTTTGGAGCCCCAAAATTGAATAAAAACTGATGTATTTTTAGATAGCACATTCTAATCCAGAAGTTCTATGTAAGCATCTGCATTGAGCTGCTTCTTTCTCTCCACAAAAATGGGAGGACATTCTTCACCTTTACTGGCTATAACGCCGAAGACCATGGTTCTGGCTGGATTGTTTGTTTTGAAGATACGTCACACTGAAGTTGATACATTGTCTGGATTTTCGGTGTTAATGTGGTTAATGTAGGGTTGTTCTGCTTATTCACAGTGGCATCATTTTAAAAAAATCTCATAAAAAAGTACATCAAAAATTAGGGACCTGTAATTGTTATTATTATTTTTTTTTGTATTAGGTAAACCAAGCCCCTCCAAAATATAATCATGTGTACGCCCCTGATGGATGTATCGGTACACACAACAAAGGTTACATAGTTCTTTTTATAAACCAACATTCTGTTCTCCAAAAAACAATGTGGCCTCAATATTTGGTATATGCAACCCGATTGACTTTTCTTCTCAAAGTATGTCGAAGCCAGGGACTGCTCGACATGGGTACCGAATCTAAAAGCACTCAGGGTTTTCATTGATGAACTTCGGAACTCCTTGAGCCCCAATTACATTATTACCACTCCTCAGAGCTTTCGGCTGCACATCAATAGCATAATCAAATTCGATCGAGGCTGTTTTGTTGATTAGAAATGGCGATGCATTGCCAATAACAGTTTCATTAATGTAGCTTCCCTCGTATCCGAAATTTAACTGGTTAAAATTGAAGATACTGTAGTAACTGTCACCCGAACGTTGAAGCCATGAAGGTTTCCCGTCGACGAGAAGTAGGCTGCCATGGATCCAAACTTCATTTGCAATACTTGCGACTCTTTTTGAAAGAGGCTTGTCACTATCTGTGAGGCCAATGGCGGCCGAATAGAAAATAATCATTTAGACATAAGCTATATCAGAAAAATATTAATAAAGATTTTTGTTATATTTATAATTAAGAATCACAGTCTATTCTTATTTTTCTCCATGTTTTTAAGTTTCAAGCTTCCACCCAGTATTATACTGAAAATTGAGAAAAAGGTATAGATAAATAACTGTTTTGAAAGTAAAAAAGAAAAAAGGGTTTTTGTGTGGGCTCTTTTTTTATTTATTTCATTATTGCCAAAATCATTATTATGACACAATCTATTTCTAATAAAGAATTTGTAGGTTCAAGCATACTATTGTGTCATATAATTAATATGGTCATTGGAATGCCTTAAAAAATATAATTACTTTATATTGTCTTAGTGTTATTTGAAATGAAGAAAGTAATCATTTCAAGAGTACAAACATGTCATATTCTATACTCCAAAAGCATAACAGCATCGACTTTAATATATATGCCTAGCTTCTGCTTTCTCTTCGCATCCGCATATATGCACAGTCCTAATTACATTGTATATTGACTTATAATGGCTTATAATTGTGGTACACCATGTAATGTCTGATAATACTTAATTTTTGTAAATCGATCTGATCAATAAGTGGAAAACTCCAGAGTGAAGAACATTTGATTTTTAATCACTTAATCTCAACAAATTATAAGGCATAATATTATTTTATGATAAGTTTAATCCTTAAATCTTTTGATTTAAAATCCTAACTTTTATAACTCCTTAAGAATTAATATAAAATTTTACATCCTTCATAAAAATTATCAATATTTTACATTTAAATATTTATTTCTTAAAAAAATAATGAGGTTTTTTGCTTAAATTATAATTTGCACTAGTAATATCATATAGGGTTTGTCATAACTAAATGTTCTCCATCATAAAAAAAATAGAAGTCTAGACAATTTTACTGACCAAAGTTTTTAAATATGAAACTTCATAGAAATACTTTAAAAACCAGACTTTGCTGTAGCAATATATTTTTAATTTTGCATTTTATTCAATTAAAAAAGAAAATAACTTTTAAACCTCCGAAAAGAAAGTGGACGCGTTTGTATTTGGAGAACTGAAAAATATGTATCAATACATATATATTTTTTATTATTTCTTTAAAATTATCGAGATGAATCAAGGGATTTGGAGATTCAAAAGGATGTGTTACTTGTTTAAAGTTCTTAAATGCTCTCCTATAGCAAAACCAATCTAATTAATTCCTCAGGGTTTTCCCCCTCTCTCTTTTGCCCAAAAGGTCTGTGGTCCGAACATTCCAGTCTGACGTTCAGTGATTATGTTAAATATTTTTTTTCAAATAATTGATGACGTTATCGTCGACCTGACACCTTTGGGAAAATAAGCTGACAATTATTTTATTGATGTATTACACTTGCTCATTCTAACAGACTAATGTTTTGGCTATTTCAACTCTCCTTGACAAAAGTTTAATCAGGTTATTTAGGGAGGAGTTGGGAAAACGAATATCTGTGGGAGAGTTAAGTTCAGAATTGATTAAACTGTGTGGAAAAGAAGATTCTAAATTATATCTATAATTTAGTCCTCAAATACGAAAATGGAGTCTTCAAGTTTTGGGACTTCTTTAGTCGGAGAAATTAACTCTTGGGAAAGAAAGCAAATTTTAAACTTATCTGATCCCGAAATTGATACCAAAAATTACTTGGACATTTTGCTATAGCCTAGAACTTCAAATTTACTACAAAAGGACCTCTAGAGGGGACAAACAAGATTTTCTCTTATTTTTGATTTGCTAGAAAATACATGGTTACACCAGCACTGTTTCTCCCCTCAGAAAGGGTTTACACAACTGCATCGTATTTTTATGATATATTTTGTACATAATATGTACATTAAATACCTAAAATTTCTATTGTCTAATCTACAATCAACAATATTATAAATGGAAAAAAACATGGGCGTTTTAAAGATTGAAAAGTAATGAGCACATTGAAATAAGTTTATCAATAGATAAAGCTACATAATTAACACAATTTATCTTATTGATTGTGTGATAATTATCAAATGGTGATGTTTTAAATATATTTGGATCTCATGAGTTTATATTGGAATATTTTTATTTTATAGATTATCATATTTTGTCCTGAAATCCGACACCTACTATGCTGACTTAGACCTAAGCCCGATATTTTCTAGCCCCATCCATCTCTAGTTTGAAATAAACATTGTTTGGAGTTGATATAGTTTTTTAATAACCTTGGTTGTAGAGTCGGAAATATGTAGTTGGAGTCAGGGCCTTTTTTGGTGGAGTCGGAAAGTCTGTACAAACTCTGACTGGCTACAAAATTTTTTATAATACATCTAAATAAAACTTATTTATAGTCTAATTGAGTGTGCGTAAAGTTCTTTTTTTAAATGGTTATATATTATAGTTATTAAGTAGTCCTTCTATTAATTTATGAGACTTGAAAGTTATCTAATTTATAAGTTTACTTTAAAATTTCAAGCGTACTCTATAGTCTATAAAATCACAATTCCTGAACATTTCTAAAGTTTAAATTATTATGATGGGTAAAGCATAGCCACTAGCGATGCTAGTTTATTACTTAGTCCTGTAAATAGCCAATGTCATCAGAGTAAAGAGTAGAGTGTAGTGAGAGTTTGTTTGTATTCTTTCTTTCGTTACGAGTCCATAATAATCAGAACTTATGAATGTATAAGCAATAGATAGATTTTAATCCCTTTCATTTGTTGTTCATCTTGTTAATCCTTTTGCATCGACGGGACGCTGGTGTCTCCTTTATTAATTCATTCGTCATTGCATTATTTTTCAGGATATTTAAGATATTTTTAAATTATTAGAAAGAGTAATAATAGATCTCTAAAATCTACAAAAAGTATTTTAGCATAGATATTTGTGCTATATAAGTCTCCAATCCATGTCATTTTTTGGAATTCAATAAAATATATAAAAATTCTACCTATCATATGTTTTTCATGTAAGGATAGTTTAAATATTTTATTGCCGTTTTAATATTTTGTCTAGTCTAAAGAATAATTGTTGAAAATTTCAATATGCTTTGATGAAAATGCACAAGTTATGCCAGTTTCAAATTTTTGGGACACTGGTGTCCTTCAGGGTTTGAATAGTAATTTATTTATTAGATTTAAAAAAATGTTGAAGATTAGACATGTATCCTTTTTTTTTTTAAATTAGAGTATTCATATTAAAGCACTCTTTATTGTTGGTAAGATTAGCAAATAAAACATGTACTTACATATATTTTGTATGAATTTTTATGGTAGAATGTAGAATTGTTCATAAACTACATAATGGAAAAAAAAGACAAGGAACCTTTTTTTCAACTTTTTTATCAACCCTTTTTAGCAGCACTATTTATTTGTCACAAAATTTATAGCATTTTAGATGAAGTAGACAGTGCCAATTTATTAAATGACTCTGATACTGAATTAGTAGCTGATGAAACGAAATTGCAGAAACGAATGTATAAGATGCTGCATTGTCCCCTCAAACCAACATTCACATAGTTATTACTTGTTTGAATGGGAAATAAAAAGTATACGAAAAGAATGAATAAATGTTAGAAATTCAACTCAATAGTGTAAACTTTAGTATTTTGTTTATATATACATAATAAAAAATTACCATTCACAACGAGAGGACACCAGTGTCCCATCAAATTCTGACGAACTTACTGATGCTATTCAAAAATTATTTCTAATATGATCAAAATGATCAAGAATTGAATAAAATTATCTTTGATATCTGTCCAATTCACGGTGCGTCTGAAAGGATTAAATATCTTATATTCCAATTTTTTTTCTTTATAACTGGGATAATTTTTTACTACATATAACTAATAACTAGCTATAGCTATAAATGAAATCCATATGTATATTGACTTAAATGACTCAATAGTACTTATATAGGCTATAAAATATATTATTAAAAACTGTGTTGGAGTCGGAGTCGGGTATTTAATGTTCCGAATCTGCAGCCCTGATTATAACTACCCTATACAGTACTTTCTCCAATTCGGGTTAAGATATGTTTAATTTTCTTGTAGCTGGGTGAAAATATTCTTAATGAATTTAACTATATGCAGATGCAAAATATAATTTATTTTTATAAAACTATACTGCAGTAAAAAATTTAATTTTGTGTACATATCTTTATATATATCTAAAGACATGTATACATAAATATATGTCTTATTGTATGCAGAAAAATAACCCTATTGGGATGAAAATATCTTAATCTATTTCACTAATGTGAATAAATAGATAAGATAGATTAAAGACAGAGTTGTCCACAGGAATATATATATATATATATTTTATTTTTTTGAAATTAAAAAAAAATAAATCCAAAATTAAAACTTTTTTAGAAAAAAATTGAAAAATAAAATATTTTGGAACAAAACTTGAAAAATTAATTTTAAATATTAAACTTTTTGTAAAAAAAATTCAAAAATCCGTAGCTGTTCATGGAAAAAATTCAAATAATTTCATTTGTGAGGAAAAATTTCAAAAATCCAGAACTATTTACAAAAAATGAAACTTTTTGGAAGAAGTTTCCAATATTAAATTTTTGGAAAAAACAAAAACCCCTTAACTATTATTATTTTTTTTTTTTTTTTGGGGGGTCTATAGCCCTTCATAATTTACCCTTTAACTCCATACGCAACATATTTAATAGTATGAGTTTTCGAATCTCGATTTGAACTATTTGACAAGTTTTTGATTCAAAAAATTTATTGTTGCGATTGAAAATATATAATGAACAGATCCTTGTAGAGAAAAATGTTGCTAATGATGACTTTAAAGGATTGAAAACGTATTGCCTTAGCATGAAAGAGCTGACATTATGGAATGCATATTATGAATGGAGTAAAGAGCTAATGATGATTATTTCTTTTTCTTTTTTGGGGGAGGGGGAGATAAAATATATGAGTAAAAAAAAAATCCCAACATGTATTCTACATAATTTAAACTAATAGTTACGATCAGTTATCGGATTTAAAACAGGTTAAGTATCAATGCGCTCAGTATCAAATAATTAATAGACAAAAAAACATCGGCAACCTAATTATTATAGCTAAACAATAGAAATACTACTATTGGCATGGGATTTGAATATTATTGGTTACCATACATTGAAGATAATCGTAGGGCTTAAAGTTATATTTTTAATTTTATTTCTGTCAGTACTAGTTTTGAAAGACCAGTGTTTATGCACATTTTGTTTGCTACTGCCTTAATCACCATTGTTTGTAAGTTTGGAATCAAAGTTATAAAATATCCAAACATTTTTTGTCAAGTAGGTTGTGCTTAATTATTTCAACTTTATCATACATTTTTTAGATACTACAATCAACAATAAGATACGTAGGAATAAGCACAATAGCTCTTTGGCTCCAAAAATAAAAAAAATATTTTTGGCAACGTATGAACTATGTATTCTTTTCTTCGTAGGAATGAAAGGGAAACAATAATTTGTATGGATGGAGCATAATTTTTACACTTTATAGAGTTTGAATCTAAAAAAAACATTATTTTTTTTAGCAGGAAAAACGTTTGAAAATCATTTAAATCTAAATCTAGTAAGGATGTTAAAGTATGGAATTTTTTTGTATTGATATTAATATTGTTTATTTTCTACATTACGATACTGATATTCAAATAGATTTTAATTGTAAAAGTAAGGAAGAAAATAAAAAGATACACATTATATGAACCTAATGTTAGATATATAATCTTCTATATTCAAAAAAGTAGATCATTTTAAACTAAATAAGTATAGTAAACACATAAAATATAATAATAAAAAAAATTGGTTAAATTTCAATTTCAAAATATCTACTTAAAAAGGTTTTTTTCAAGAAAGTTAGAAAACACTTTCCATTAGAATTTTACTCAAATTAAAAACTATTTCAATAATATGAAAATGAATATTAAATTTAATACCATAAATTTATCAGTTATAAAATTATTTTCCGCTTACGGTGTGATCCATTAAAATCTGAACACTTTCAATTTTAAACTTTGACATAATATAATTCATTAATTAACCAACGAATTTCATCAAAGTTAATACTATAAATAAATGTGTGTCTGAGCTCTCTTAACCATTAATGTAGTCACCCTTAGTGGCAATGATGACTTCCAGGCGTCATTAGAAGTTCTGCCACCCGGATTTCATTCTATATCATGGCGTTCAAGTGCTGGTTGATAGTGATTTTGAGGGCCTCATTATTTGGAAGGCTGACACTACAGGCCTTTCGATTGACATGCACACAAAAATGTAGTCGAAGGTGTTAGTATAAGTTATCTAGGGGGAAAAAAAAGTAAAAAGTGTTTTTTTGTAAAAGTGTCAAAAAGAATCTTGCAACAGAGGAGATGGGTCTTTTTCATTCCTGGTGTCACAAGGATCTTTCCAGCCGCTTTTTTGTTAGTTCTCTGGACAGTTTGGCGCGAAAAAAAACATTTCACTTTTTTTCTTTAAAACTTTTTTTCAAAGTTTTTTGAGCTATGTCTCTCCGCCATTTAAAAAAAAACATTTGAACAACCAGTTTATTGTACACAATTAAAAGTGTTTTACAATAGAACATGAACAAAGAAACAAAAAAATTATATATGGCACAGTAAAAAAAAAACCTGGGGAACATCGATCATACCTTATTCATCCAATTTTGATGATTTTTTAACTATTCTTTCAGGCTGAAAATGAAAATCGAGACTTTAATTTTTGTTTATTTCGATGTGTAATAACTCTAGATCATATTGAGGGAACCCATTCATTCATAAATACATATGCAGGTTCTTATAGAAACTTTTTAAGTTTGGGACACGTACAAAACCTTAACAATATGCATACAAATATTATTAGAGAAAGGAAATATGGAATCTTATGCTCAGGGAATGGCAAATAGAAGAAATAACAAACAAAAAACTTTCTTAAGTAAATTATAGATATAGCTACACACTTTCTTTACTTGGAAAGAAGAAAAGGTTTTTCCTTTGGGCAACCAATATATGAACACATTGTACACAAAAATAAACTATAAGGAATTTCCTGGTATTTTGAGTTGGATATTTTTTTTTTTCCTTTTAAATTTATGATTATTTAAAAATAAAGTAGAAATATAGGCCCCTTTTAGAATGTACATATATACATAATGTAAAAAATACCAGTTTTTTTAAATCATATTTCTTCCTTTATTTTTTTTTTTTTTTGCACAAAAATGTAATCAATTTCAAGTTCCCACCCAATAATCAAGAAAGGTTCCTCTATGAACCAAAACTACATAAACATATACCACATAACAAACAGGGCCAAATATTACCTTTTATTGATTTCCAAGACTTGCTTGCACTCCGACCAAAGGACATGGAACTACCCTTTACTGTAACAACAACGTCCTCCACTCGATAGCGTCGATGAAACCGACAAGATTCTCCAAATTCTGGAGGAAGAAGAAGTCCACTTTCTTCAAACCCATCCTCTGGACGAACAACGGCGGGACAGCACGTCCGAGAATCGTTTAATCCCTATAAAGAAAAAATATCGAAGTAAATTATAACTGTTTTTATTATTTCGATTTTTAATTATATCCCCTGTATTTTATTAAAACGTTTACAATACATTGCGCATAAATTAGTATCCCATAAATAGTTTTTTTATATAATAGTACCCTACATGAATATCAGGAGATCCCTTTGCCCCTCCCCCCAACGAAATTTAATGCATTTTTCTAAATTCTTGCAAATATAGAATATTATTTATTCAAATGTGTCAAAAAGAGTTCAAAAGCTCATTTAAAGAAATCTTGCAAAAGAGGAGATAGGATTTTTTCATTGCTCCTGTCAAAATTGTCCTCTCCACCCTCACACCTTTCACTGTTGTGAAACCCTGAAATCTCTTGTATGGACCTCATACACTTGAGGGGATTGGTCTGGCTGTTTTCTTAATCCCTCCGGGTCCAACTTGGCCTTTTCGACAGATCTCTTATTCCTCTTCGACGTTTTGGACTTGATAACGGCGTAGACAGTGATCCTGGTGACCCTAATTGTTTTGAGTGCGCGAATGCAACAACGTCTATCTTGAAGTAGCATTTTCTTGACGTGTACGTAAGCTAAAGAGCTTAGGTTTGTTTCATTTTATAACAAATTATGTATGCTTTAATATATCCAAATATGAATTAAGTTCAACATTCTAACCTTCATTAATTATTGAATAAGTGTGTGTCCAAATTTCAATGGACCATCCAGTATTACAACATTGATACTTTTAAAGCATGTTTTCCTGATATACTTTTATTTTGATCTATTAAATAACCAACTTTTATCAATATTCGAGTAATTTAACTATGGGCATTTGATCTTTAAGATGCGTCACATATTTTTTAGTGCGTTTAAAATAAAATGCACGATTAGACCATCTCAATATAGGTGTATTATCACATCAAAAATAGGATGTGAATGATTCACTTAAAATTACTCAGGTTACAATTTGTACATTATACAATCTACACTTTGTAAAAAATATACCTTTAAGGTCTCAGAGTTCCAACAAACAAATCGTATTCATATAATTTAAGTTTGTAAATACAAAATATTTGATATTCCTTTTATGTTTAAGCATTCCTCAATAGAAAGAGGATTTAAAATATTTAATGTGTCACACTAAAATATTCAAGTTTTTATAATGTATATAATAAACACATTTTAGAGATTTTGAATTATTCAAAAGGTTTTATGTGAGGAAAATTATGATGACAGTAGTAGGGGATAAATACGCAAAATAAGACGAACAATAAGTCCTTATCATCATTAATGTTTCAAAGGAGAAAGGGGGAGGGAGATAACGTTTGACCATTCAAGAGCACAGTAAACAATGGGGGATAGGAGCAAATCGTTAACAAAAGATGGTGACAGGAACAACATACCTAGGTATATATCAATGAATATGAAAAAGATCAAGTTTGACAATAAAACTGTAATATAAATGAAGTTTATCAGTTGACTTGAGCCTTTACATAAATGAAAAACTGCATTATATACCCTTTTTTACATTATATATATACATAAATATAATAATAGATTGAGGAAGAAGTAATTTCGTATTTTTCGTATTACTTTAATGCTTATAAGAAGTGTTACACTCATCCAATTTAAGTCAAGTATACCTCGTTCTGTTTGATAATAAGAATCCAACTTCATTATGACCTTCGCGTAGAAACCCTTGTTTCTATTAACAAAAACTTGAGCAACCAATTTTCAAAGGCCTCTATTGAGGCCAAATTTGTACCCCTAAGCGCTTTGGCCATAGACAGGAACATGTGATAGTTACTTGGTGCCAGGTCCGAACTGTAGGGTAGATGCATAAGAACTTCCTAGCCGAGATTCCGGAACTTCTGGCGTGTTATGGCAAAGATATGAGCGACCTAGTGTTGTCTTGATGTCTCTTATTCACCAATGCTCCCCTCTTATGTTCGATCACAAGCTTCAAACAGTTGAGTTACTCATAGTAGAGAAGAGAATTGAGTGAATAATACTTTTATACACATCTTGGGTTTACATAGAATGGAAAGTTTTTATTTTGTATAATTGTTTGACAAAAGCTATAAGAAAGTAATGTCAAATCACTAAAAGTTATATATATGGAAATTGTAAAGATTCAAAATGTTTATCAAATGTGTTTTGATTATTATTTTCATATGAGCAATGTTAACAATGATTAACAATGTCTTTCATGCATATAACACATTGTAAATCGTCTTTTTTAAGGCCCCAGTCTGCTTCCCGATGGCCGTCTGGTATCTTTTTACGCAGAGGAGCGCTGCTATCTCAATCTTTTTCTCGTACAGTGGGCTCAAGTAGTAACTAGTAAAAAGTTTTTCTTAGCAATGGACAGCTAATTTTGTGTTCTACAGAAATGTTCATAACAAAATTGTAAAAAAAATTACTCTCAAAATTTGCATAATAGAGATGCGTAAATAATAACGATTGGTCCGGTGTAATCATAATTATGATTGATATTGTAACTTTTTCTCTCGTCAAGCTCTATTTAATGAAAAGTTAAACATTAAAAAGAAACAATTAATTTTATTATTTGTTTATGCAATTCCTTTATACATCATATTATTAAGGAATCAGAATCGTTCATAAAGATGGTATCGGCTGAAATTTGGGTATCAGTGCATCCCTAATAGATACGTAATACTTTTAAATGAATTAATGGGAGAGACGGTTATTACTTATCATTTATATCTTTGAAAGGAATAAACTAAAAGAGTAAAAATAATATAAAATAGTCTTTGTAAGGAACATACTTTTGTAGAAAAAGTAAAGTCTAGTATATGTAAACTTTAATTTAAATAATAATTTGACTATTTTTACCATAGTGATCATATAAAATACCATCCATTTAAATATAAAAATTATATTGTCCATGCCCATGGATTATTTATATTTAAGTATATAGGTCGTAAATGTAAGTACTATGCAGTTGACAGTAACTAACATGAAAAGGTATCAAAAGGAGAGAACATTGAACAAAATAATAGGATACCAGATAATACCTATTTACAGTATATTTTCACATATAAACTTAGAGGCAGGGTTCAGGACTCAAGATTATGACAACGTAATGACCATGTAAATGGAAACTCTAAAAAATAATCTGTATTAGTGATGCAGTTGCTCCCGAAATTAGAAATCCTGGTTTTGGAATCAGCAGAACCATATTTTGGTACTGCAACTAGGTAAGTAGAACATTACTTACAAAAAGTTATTAGATGTGTTTAACGTTTACTTCCAGCACAATTGCAATTTCTAAACACTTATCAAACAAAAAAAATTTAAAAAAAACAAGTATCAAAGAAAAGAAAGGAAGAAAGGTTTTCCTTTTTTTATTTTCTGTACTGAAGTTTAATCATGTCTATTATATTTAATAAAAGGTTATCTCTACAACAAAGGAAATTACATTCACACACAAAATTATAAAACATCATAATGTTATTTCGTCCATAAAAGTAGTTTATTTTAAAACATGTTTTTAGAATAATGTACATTTTTTTAATTTTTTGCTTCATACGTGTTTAGATATTATAATTGTGCTAGAGGTAAACGTTAACCAAATTTGCTAAAATTTTGTATTTATGTTCTACCTACCTAGCCGCAATACTAAAATTAGGTTCTGCTGATTCGGATAACGTTGGGGCAACTGCATCACCGTAATACACATCCATCAAGAAATAAAAAGTTAATTATATATTTGGGTTTTTATTCCACCTCAAAGTAGAATTTTTTTTTTTTTGTTAACTTTGTATTCTTGTTTTTTAAAAGGTATGAATGCAAATGCCATAATGAAAAAAAAAACTTTTATGGAATTGTACAACCGGATCTCTTTTAAAATCCCTGTGGACCAGCCCGAGTCATTGAGCTATTCATTGATGGCGATCTGTTGGTTCACTAATAACTTCATGATACAATTCCTTGTCCCAGATCTGTTGTGCTTCGTATTGTTAGGGGTCCTTACCAAAAGGCTTCCCATCAGTGAGCTTCTTGGCGATATGATCAAACTTCCTATCATGATATGTTTTTATAGTTTCTTCCTCTTTTCTCGCATCAAAAATAAAACGGTTTATAAAAAAGTGGGTTTGATCTCATTTCTAATAATGTGCAACTTTCTTTTCTGATATTTTCTTGACTATTTTAATTTTGATTAACTACACTCATTTTACGCTAATGAAAGCAAAAATACATTACAAATGATTTCAAGGGGGGAGGAGGAAATACTTATTTTAAATCTTAAATCATATGTGGAAGATACATTTATGCTATAATGCATGTATGGCGGCATAACTTCCCAGGCCAGAAATTTCCAGGGCTAAACTGCCGTAACATCCGAGAACCATGGTAATTAGACTTTGAAAATGGGATTTTTTTAAAATAGCTATGAAGAGCAGATATGTTGCTGTAGAAGGTTTTTGTGGTCATTTGAGAGTGCTACGGCTTATGTATAACTATAATATATGTGGGTTTTAGTTGGAAGAGTTCAAGGACCTGAAATTAGTTACATAGTGTTATGCATCTTATACCAATATACGTCAACATAACACTAAGGCATTTCTGGTAAACTTCACAAAAAATGCCAAAAATGGACAAGTACTTCGTGAAAAAGTCATGTACTTCATCAGAAGCAGGGTTGAAAAGATAATTTTGATAGAGGGGATGCAAGACATCATTATCTATTTTTGTTTTTTAAATAACAATTTTATGGAATTTTTGTAAGGAAGTTTTCCACACCTATTTCGATGCCGGACCCTCATAAGCGATATACATGAAGGGATATTGAAAGGGAATTGAAAAGTTAAAATACTGAACATTTACATTCATGTTGAAATCATCAGAGCCAAGTCGTTTGTCAAGTCGTTTAGGTAGCACTCGAACCACAGGAAATTAACGTAATTAATTATCATTCCCAAAAGGCGAGCTACTGTCTTTTTAAGAATCTTAATTAATATAAAGACGTACGTACATAATCAGGAACATTAAGAAGTGTTCTGTCTTCATTAAAGGATATTTATTTATTGATGACGAAGCATATAAGAATAATAGTTAATACAAATCTGCCAAGTCATCATTTAAAGCATGGAGAAGAGAAACCTGTCAAGTAATACAGATACATAAATAGTATTATAATTAGTTCAACATGAGATTTTAAGTTATAATGCGTTACGTCATGAGTGTCATTCAATAGGAATATCAAGTTTTTTAAATAAGTTCTGAAAAATGAATAATGAATATTTATTTATTTTGAATTAACACCAAACAACGTGTAACTTTTCATAATAAAACCATGTGGCTTGTTTTGAGGACTTTATAACTTAGGGGGACTTCATTTGAAGTACTACAGTTCTAAATCATCAATTTTACAGTCATTATTGAGTCATAGTGCTATCAAGTACCAAAGTGTTATTAGTTTTGGTTTTGTTTAGTCCAATAATTTATTAAACTTCTCAGCATCAGGGTTGCTATTTGGAGGTACGAGCACTTCCCTAATATTTTGCAAGAACGAGTGATAAATACAATATGAAGTACACATGCATGTGTCTCACCCCAATAAACCTAGACTTGAGAGCTCTTTAAATATGACCAAATTTGTAATTTAACTACCCTTTGAAATTTCCAAGCTATAACCCCTTCTAAAAGTTTGTACTTGGGTCAATCGATATATCGGTGAATCAATTCAATCAGCCGATTCTGAGTAATTTGATAAAAATTGGTAATGAGTCAAAGTATAGAAATTCTTACTGAAATTATGGCCCCTAAATATTAATTTAATTTGTATTAGAAATATTAAGATCAAACGTTTTAATTACCTATTTCAAATAAAAACGTCTCCTCTTTTAAAATCTCTTAAAATTGTATTAACTGTCAATAGTAGCTATTTACTCATCTCTAGTATTATGCAAATTTTGATAGGTTAAGAGTATTTTTTTTTTCTGATGAGCAATGTTGTAGAACACATAATTAGCTGTCAATTGCTTTGAAAATTACCCTAGTCGCCAAAATCATCACACAATAGGAGAAGAGGATTGAGATCGTAGTGCTCCTCCTCGCGGGATTGTACCAGAAGGGCATCTGCGAGAAGATTGGGGCCTTGAGTAAGACAATTGGCAATGTATGCATGTGATTGAAGGTCAGGAAGGACCTCAAACTCTCTCCTGGAGTAGGCAAGAAACCATTTCAAGAAAAAGCCGAAATCCTCAATTGCTGCCATGGCCAGGAAGATGAACAAGTCCCCATCAGCGGTGTCCAGGGCCCTAAAAAGCCAGTAGGAAAATTTATGTAGCGTGTGGCATTTGTTGACAAAACAGCAGAGAAAAGTATTTTCTCATGTGAAAACCTTCTCTTCGATGGGCAGAATGGTCGAGTAGTTACATTTGGAGATGTATCAGAAGAGCACCGACAGTCTTCCGTGTTGTTCCCTTCGGATACAGCCTGAAAGTATGAGTTTGAAATTTGATGAGTATGTCAAAATTATTGACACCAAAGTTTTTCAAATGGATCAAATCCATCGTTAGCAATTTTCCCTATGTGTTCCAACAAGATGGGCCACCTGCCTACATCGCAAAGAAACCCCAAGAGTGTCTCCCGTCCAACGTATAGTTCTGAGAAAATGACTTCTGAGCCCAAGCCTCTAGACTATTCCATATAGCCACACGTGTAGTCCAATTTCAGCAGGAGACTCCAGAACATCCACCACGCCCTAAAAATCTCCATCAACAAGGCACGGCCTTCACGAGTGCAGAGTACATAAAAAGGGCCTACAGTAGCTTCTGAAGGCGAATAAATTGATTAAAATATGTTCTTTGGGTTTCAATTAATAGTTTACTAATTCACCCAGGATCCTCCCATAGACTTCAATACTGTGCAAAAATGGGTAAATAATAAAGGTTGGGCTGGTATTTTCGTGATATTTGGAAAATTATTTAATTGCCAAATAACTATAAACTTTTAAATAATACTAGTCCCAATCATTATATTGATAATATGAAGTCGTATTTGTGAGCTATACCAACAATTATCTACTGCAACTTAAAAAATATTAAGAAAACATTATAGGATGTCTTCAATAGCTAGGCAGATGTACAATTGCTTTATTATGGTGATAATAAAAAATATAAAGTGAATGGAACAGTCTTTTGTCAGATTAATCATACAATTCTTTAAAGAGTTATTATGAATAATTGAAATCAGTAGACTATTTGTATTTTTCTTGCTAAATAATAGGAATTTTTTGCAAAAGATCAAACTCACTGAAGCCTTAGTTTGTACATAAATACAAAAACTACAGAGATTTTTCTCCTAACATCCATATTTTACTACAACTCTATTATAGTTAATATTACTATTTTCATTCTGAATGAATATATTTAACTACTTAATAGGTTTTTTTTATATAAATAGAAAAAAGTCCTTAAGAGGCAAGTGTAAGGTTGATATTATCTAATGCTATACATTTTATTATCTCTAATTTTTCAAAAGTAAAATTTAGACGAAAGATTTTGTTAGGCATTTTATATTACACAGTCATTTGAAAATAGTGCTCGGCACAACGTAGCTCTTATAATTGTCTCAATACAAGGCCTTAATCCCTTGTGGATCTTGACTATGTAGTCAAACTCGACCTTGGTCCACTCTTTCTTGATGGAATCCTCTAGAGACTGGGCACTTCTATGAGGAGTAGCACACACCCTCTCCTCCAGAAGTGCCTAGATAGAGTAGTCCAAGGGGTTCACGTCTGGAGAGGAGGGCAGCCACATGATGAGGTCCGGAAAGTTGTCTCTCAGGAAGGCCAGAGTCTTTGTGGTGTAATGACACAGGGCTCCGTCTTAAGTGAAATCAAAGTTGTCCTCGAAGTTTTTTCTGTCCCAAGGTAGCATTTTCTTATTCAGAAGTTCGATGCAAGCATCTACATTGAGCCGCTCCTTCCTCTCCACAAAAAATGTGAGAGCAGAATTAGCCTAAGCTGGCCACTGGATTTTTTGTTTTGAATTTGTACCACTAGATAAGAACAACCATGTAATTGAAAGAATTTGGGGAAAAGTAAATAACATTTTTACAAGAGAAAGGCCTAGCCCCCCCCCCCTTCTCAAGTCTAAAATACTTACCCTGCCTTTTACTCTTCAATTTTTTTTTCCTTAGTCTTTCTCGCTTCTTTCATTGAGTCGTATTCAAATACTATATGTCTGTTTATACTATAAGCAGACATTAGAAAACTTTTAGGTTTATTTATTTAATAAATAACAACAGCTTTTCATTTATTTATAGTTGTGTTCATTATAAAGAAACTAAAGATTTATTATTTTAAATTCCTTCTTTATAAATTTTAATCTGATTAAAAACGAAGTTTTTTTTTCAACATGGGTAATCATCATATTATTATTTTTATTCATAGAAATAAAAAAAAATTTTAAGTTGTTTCTCATAGTTAAATAGTCTGAAAAAAGGATATATTTTCAAACTAGGTAATAAGAAAGGCGAGAAATTAGTATATCTTTTTATAAGAATTTGTTGATTATAAACTACTTCAATATTTTATTATCGATAATTTATATGATGATATTATAGTTGTTCAAAAGGGGCCCTATTGTGTATTTCGTGCAAATTAAATGGTAAAATAGACAACGCCTTTTGTCTAAAAAGGTCGGGTACAATACTCGATTCGTCCAAAAATTTAGAAAACGTGTCAAGCAGGATAATGAGGACCTACTGACGATGATTTACCGAAATTATTGTGATCCAGTAGCGGTCAAAATCATCCGAAGTCCTAATTTGTCAAGAAAAAGAATCTAAAAAATTAGAAAAATATCTACCAATCAATGAATACGATCGCCAACAGCATCAATTTACTGTTAATCGTGTCATCAATGAAAACTTAGGGTACTACATCTATGGTCGTCGCAAGGAATAGCTTCTAACCCCGTCAAAAAGAGAAAAAAGTGTCACCCGAACCAAGGATTTGATCAGGTTAAAACAGAAACATCGTTGAAAGATTTTGTGTGGTTCTTCTCAGATGTGAAAATTTATGTCAAACCCCAAAACATAACTTGAGGATCTAGGATCAATAGATGGATGGCAAAAAGTCCTTCTGCAAGACTGATCCAGGACCGTTCAGCAAAACAGGGCAAACACCAGCTAAAGAACAGTCGATTTTCTTTATTTTGAGAATGTGATGTACGCCTGTTCCCCCGAGTTCTTGGCCTCCTACCTACTAATATATTTTAATTATTCCACGTTTGTGGTTGGTGTTATTTAGTGTACTGGTAATATAGTTGTATCCAAAACTATCACCCTGGTATATATTTTCCCTCGCAATACATTGCAATAAATGATATCGCCGATCACGTCACTTGATCATTTATATAATTTTCCCTCAATTGGTTGTATTTTAGTAATAAAGTAATATTCAAGTATACTCGACGCCCCTGGGGCACAAAAATTTATCGCCTATCTAACTATATTTCGACAAATATTGATCAAATGGTCTTATTTTCACCACTTGGCTTATAGCTTTGGCTGTATGTTTATAGACTCTAATGAAAGAGGTGATAAGGTGATTGAAATAATAATGAAACAAAAAAACTTGCACCCATATTGTACAGACTCATTCATACTGCCTAGATCAAAAAATGAGCGCGAAATATAAAATTTATCTGCAAAAACTCCCATCACAAACAATAAGCGAAGAAAAAGATAAACAGTGTACAATATGCAGTTTTAAACCCATCATAATTAAAAGTGGTAATTTTTGTCCACACATATTTTTGTCGCCTCTCTCCTCACGTCTAGTTACATAAGTTCTTATCTCTTCTAAAATGAAATAGTCGTTATTCAGATTAGGAAATGTGCTAGACTGGCATCGTTTTCCTAAAAAATATTACTCCCATAGTTACAATTGATGTTAGCAGAATTGAATAAATAGACACCAAGCATCCTTTCATAGTAATTTGTTATCAACTATTGTTTTTATAATTTAAGCAACTATGCCAAAAATTATAAACCGTGTAAATGTCAAGTTTATACCCGTTATAGCTTGGTATATCAATCTAGCATGAGTTATTTAAGTGCTTACCAAACTCTTCATTTTGTAAATGTTATAAAACATGAGAAATAAGAGTGCAATACTTATGACTTATATTGTTTCTCTTATACTTTTTTAATAAACTAATGATGAACAAAACTATAACAAAGGTCATTATACAAAACTAACAACACTTTAGAAAGGACATTTTTTTAATAATTATGCTGCAAAATGAGGAAATGTTGATTATGAAGCTGTAATACTTGTATATTATATGAGATATGATTGAGAAGAATTATAACATATATTATTAATAATGGGCGTATGAAAGAGAGAAAGGCGCTATTATAAGAAAAAGAAAAAAGAAACTTTTTCAATTAAAAATAGTTCTTCTCAATCAATAACCTTATTCTTCATAATTCTATCATTTCTTTCCAGGTAATTAATCATGCCTAAATAAATATACTTTAATAGGAAAGTATCGTTACTGGAAAAAAATAAAGGGTAAATATTTCTCAATTCTTATATACTTGAAGATAATTGAAACCGAACTCAAATCATTCACATTATGTAAAATTTTGTATCCCATAACAACAGTTATTAAATAAAATAAAGAGAGTCATTCTATTTTATTCATTTATATTGTAGGAAAAAAAGTTTTACATCGTTAAAAAAATAAATATTTTCAGTACTAGTTTTTGTTATATACTCTATGCATAGTACAATTTGCAATATAACTTTAGTGTCTATGTATCAAGACTAAATAGAGTGAACTCTTCTTAATATTGATAGAACATCGGGAATAAAAGGGATTTTCTACTTGTAGGCTGTATATAAAAGTCTTTTTGAACATAGTCAATGAAGCAACTCACTCTGGGCCCATTATTCTGGATCTGGTCCTTTCTTCCTCCAATTCTACTGTAATCACTCAAATGTTTAATGATTTGACTATATCCGATCATTATCCAATCTTAATTTCCACTACTGAACCTATCGTTATAAAAAAAATAAGAGCTCGAAAGGACACCTCTATTTTAACACCCCGTCTATCTCTCAATGAATAAAATACCTCGCACAATTGCATGGATCCGTTATTATCTTCCCATCACTCAAAGAATGTTGAGACTGCCTGGACATTAATATGAAATACGTGCACTGAGCTTGTTAGTGGCGAGTGCATACCATTATGCACGATAAAAATTAAAAGGAAACTAAAAGACTTTTCTCTTTAAAACGACACTCCTGGGATCATTTGAGAGGTTTCCATGTCTAGATAATCTACTTGACTACAAAAATATGAAAATAATGTTGTACAGCTTAGTCAACAAAATGAGATTGCAAAAAGCTTTATCACTCTAATATGAAACATCATTACCCATATATCAGGAAGAAAAAACTAGCCTCTGGTAACAATGGAATTGATTTGATACACAATAATGAAGCTTTACTCATCGTTGATGATGTTGGCTTAGCTTTTTGCCAAACTAAACATGGGAATTATTAAAATAATTTTTATAATTCATGACCCTTCGTTAATCGTAAAACTTTCCATCCTCCCCATCATTAATGTACGGATATGAGATGTAGAATCCTTCCAGAAACTACCAAAATAAGTCCTTATAAAAGTGTCAGCTAGGTTTGTGTCGTTTTTTCCTTCATTGGGAGATAACGATAAATATCAATGTGAAATAAAATGACTTCACCTCATAATTCTGTATCATAAACGTGCTATTAAGTATGTAATTACCCACCACCGAATTCTAAACAAAAAGATAAATCTATCTCTCCCACCCTGGATACTAAATAAAGGCTTACCTCTTCCGCGAAACGAGAATCTCTGTTCACACACAACACAATATACCTCCCAAAATCAAATATAAACATTTTCAAGCATAGTTTTTATTAATCTTGGGAATTCTATACCTCTATGATTTCTTCAGGGAAGAAAGGCTCACCACAAGTGATTTTTAGTTAATTTTTTCTTGTGTGACACACTCATTCATATATTATATTTTTTTCTTTGCACTATTACGTTATTTTTAAAATTATAATATTCTTATCTTAAGTCTATTACTTTTACTAAGAATGGTAATTTTTATATTTGTTACAAACTAAATATAATTCGACTTTTATAGGCTTTGATTGTCACTGCTGGTCGAAAAAAAAAAAAAAACGATTGCAGAAGGATGGGATCATACCAAAAAAAAAAAAAAAAAAAGCGATCGTTTGAAAGAACTAACCTCTGAACCTATGATAATTACCAAATGGAACTCTTCTATGCCAAAATTTATATTATAGTGATAATAAGATCTATCAACTATGGAATTTTGGATTAAAAGAATTGTATACTACTTCATCAAACATATACGTATATAACTAAGTTATCAATTCAATTCCTATAAACAAATAATATTCTTTTAGTATAATTCTAAAGGGCTTTTCATGGGCTGCTGGCATTATAATTCTACAAATAATATATATATTTAATTTCTATTAATATATGTATTTATTGGCTTAAGCCATTCTATGTATATGTTTCAAAATATACATATTATAAAATCAATAACGGTAAAATATTACCTCCTAAAGAAAAATAAATTATTGTAATTAAAAAAATTCAATCAGTTATATCTGTTCTATATGAGAAGTTATTTTCCCTACTAGGTGGTGCATTGAAATCTGAACACTATCAACTCAAATGCTAATGAAGGTAGAGTGATTTAAATTGATTCTTATTCTGATATATTAAAGCATGAACAATAAGTTACAAAACAAAACAAACTTGAGCTCTTTAGATTACGCACAAGTAGAAAAAATAACAATTCTTCATGATCAAGGAATTTCTAATTGCGCACTCCAGGCGGTTGGTCGACTTCAGGACCCTTAGCTAGACTGAAACGTTGGTGAGAAAAATGGGTTTTGTCAAAAAGACCAAACTTTACCCGGAGTAGGTAAATAAAACAGCCCAGCCCAACCCTCTCAAGTCCATGAGGGCCCATGCAAGAGAAATCAGGGTGGTTTCATACCAGAATGTCGGAAGAGCTATAAGAAAGTGGTTGGAGCCTTGTGTGGACGGAGGAGAGGCCACTTTTGACACCAGCAATGAAAGAAATCCATCTCCTCTACTGCAAGAATCATTTGAATGGTTTTTGAGCGAGTCTTTACAACTATTTTTTAACACTTCGACTACACATTTGGCTGCATATCAGAGGGGAGCCCTACAGTGTCTGTCTTCCAGGCACGAAGAGGCCTTCAAAACCACTGTAGGCTAGCAGTGGGATGCAATGACAGATTAAAACAACTGCAGCGGGTGCCCCCCTTACATTGCAGCTGGGAAGCCATCATTGCGCCAAGGAGGGATACATTAATGATTAAGAGAGCTCATACACACACTTATTTTTGTTAAAATTGTATTGTTAATTAATAAATTATATCTTGTTAAAGTTTAAATTCAAAGTGTTCAGATTTTAAGAGAACTCTCGGTATAGGAAGTAAAAATAAGCCCCACTTCGTGAGAGTGGCCCTATATCAGTTTATTTTTTGAGATGTGAGATTTCAAAATATAAACTTATAAATAATGACTCAATATCAATTTATTCAAATGCATGTTTTAAATTTCAAAAGCAGCAAAAAGTTAAATCTATATTCAAGTTTATATAGTTGTAAATCTGGAATTGAGTAATACAATGTTTTTATTTAGTCATGTTGAACTAATACTGTCAATATGACAACAAATCAAAACGAGTTAAATGGATATTGCCAATTACAGAAATTAAATACATAAAGTAGGACATATTATTTTAATTGTAAGTAAAAGATTGACAGGGCTCATGCATGATATTCTGATAAGAGTCTGAGGTCAAATCGTTGCTAGTCTGTGGTTCAAGGTCCATATACTTCGATAAATAAGAAAATGACTCTAGTACTACTGCATAGAGGAAAATCCAAGATAACTATATGGCGTCTTTGAAAAGTTGATGAAAACACTACATACGATCTTTGACTGGAATTACAATTCGGAGAATATAATAAACTGTGAATAACATATTGACAGAATCGAAGGAATTATGTCATATAATATAGTATTCAATCTATTTGTTCACAAGGTGGTGTTGGAAGTACGGATAAGCGGTAATAATCTCAAGATGTTGTCTTATTTTTTTAATAATTACATCATTTCAGTGGTTAATCAAGACAGGAGTCTTTTTAGGTTTATTCATAGGATTTTTTTGACTAATCCAACAACACCATAAGGCAGAAAGGAATCCTACGATAGTCTTCTTCTAATTGTTCTTCCACTATTCACGTCGTTCCAAAACCACAAGGAAGCTGGTAAATGGGCGGAGACTATCGTCAATTAAATAAGATGACACACCTTGATCCACATCCCCTCTCAAATCTAAGAGATTTGGTAGCTAATCTCAAAAGTACGACTGTTTTTTTGTAAAAAGGGTTTACACAGAGCATATAACCAAATATCTATGAATAACACTTCTATTAAATAAAACTGCAATCATTACATTATTTGGTTTAGTTGAATATTTGAGGATGTATTTTTGTATTAAAAATACTTCTCAGACATTTCAAAGACTCATTGATTCAATACTACGATGAAATCCATATGTGTTTGTGTACCTTGATGATATCCAAGTCGCTTTGGAGTAGATGGATGAACATTTAAAACGTCGAATGTTGTTTTATTAAGACTTAAAACAGCTGGTATGATCCTCTCTCCTGAAAAATGTGAGTTTTTCATGAAGCCTATAGACTTCCTTGGATATTCTATTTCATCGAAAGGTTGTAGGCCTCTACAATGTAAGGTAAAGGCAATCCAAAAAGTATCAACTCCAAAATCAAAAGATGAACTGCATAGATTTTTGGGGATGGTACAATATTACGCTCAGTTTAGGGAAAGATTGTCTCAATGGACAGTTCATTTGTACTTCTTGTTAGAGAAGAAGGAAAAGTTTAATTGGAATACAGAACATAAACATGCCTTTCAAAGTATCAAAAATAGTTTGTCTAAAAGTACTGAACTTCCATTAAGAGATAGTTCATGGCCTTTAGCATCTGATACAGGGATGTGAGATGTTCTCGAGCAAAAGATAAATGGACACCGTCAACCTCTAGTTTTTTTGTCCTGGGCTCTTTCAACGACACAGCAGAAATATTCTATGTTTGACAGGGAAGTGTTAAGGAAAGCATCAAACATTTTCTATGGGCATTAGATGGACAAGTTTTTATGGACCACAAACCTTTAGTCACTGCGATTGACATTCGCAATCCCTCTTTAAGACACCAAGACAGAACCATACTTTAGCATTCATAGCAGAATTCAATTGTGATATCGAACCCTTTTCTAGAAAATTAAATCCAATAACATCACAAGGCCCAAACTTCATTGAACAAATAATTGAGGATCCTTATTTACTCAAGTTTAAAATTAAACTTTCGTTTAACTACATTGCAGGAACCCTGCTTGCTGGTTTTGGCAATGCTGACGAATTACGTGTGGCTGTGTCATCTCCAGAATTGCGTCAAAGAATCGTACATCCTGTACACAAGGACGATCATTCGGGATTCAAAGAAACGTTAAGGAGGGTTTCACTCTTTTATGCTTGGCTTAATTTGCAAGCAAACGTCAGAGAGTGGTCAGCGAGTCAGAAAACCAAACCCTTCAGGACACCAAAACCAACGTCGTCTTTCGATCCTCCATCTGAAAGACTTCCCTTTATTCACATAGACATAATCGGTCCATTCCCAAAAATTCAGGGACAGCGCTATGCTCTTAACTATTATGGATTGTTTCACCGGGTGCCCAGAAGTAATACCTATTCCAGATATAACCTCTAAGACAATAGTCAATAAACTTATTTTTTTATGTTTAATTTAAAATAAACATGTATTTTTTGCCGATTTCTTATATTTTGGGAGAAAGATATTTGGCCTTTTTCAATATGTTTTCTCTTTATTTCAATGCTTTGAAAGGAAGTCTTGCAATCATCTGATTTAAGCTAAGAAATTCCTTTGTTATGTTCGATATATTGTTGCCAACGAGAATCCAGCTTCATAATGCACTTCTCGTAGAAGCCCTTGTCCCTATTGGAAAAAACTCCCTAAGTCAATGTCATGCCTCTATTGAAGCTACATTTGTACCCCTAAACGCGTCGGCCATAGACAGCAACAAGTAGTAGTCACCAGGTGCCAGGTTTGTACTATAGGTTAGATACATAAGAACTGCCCACCCGAGCTCCCAGTACTTTTGGCACGTCATCAAAGATTTGTGCAGCCTGGCATTATCCTGATGAAACACAATTACTCTTCTCTTTGAGTTTTTGTATCCAGCCTTCTCCAAATGGTTTGAAACGGTTTTTTTATCAATCGTAAGTTCTAATGGAATCTACGACTACTTACATGATAGTCTATGTCGATATTTATCATGGTTTTATCTATATTTTGGACGACAGGCCTGCCATTGCGTAGTGAATCATTCAAATCTACTATAACAGAACGAAATACCTTGAACTGTTCTGCAATACGAACCGATAAAGTATTGGCCCCTTTTACACTGCAAAATTTCTTAATGTGTTTTTTTAAGAAATTACTTTTTCCAATCTATTATTTATACAAATATTTTTAGGATTTGCATTGATATTCACAGGTGCAAAATGGATTGAATAGTTGCAAATATGATGTAAAATAATTATTCTTAAGTAGATATTTTAAAAATTAAATTGTTGGGAAATTAATAGTTGCTCTGATCCGGAGATTTTACATACTAGCCTTGATGTTGAAGCTTCATTTAGCCTTGTACTCATACATAACAAAAATTGTCCGAAGGGCACCCATTTTAAAAAAATTGTTCTAAGATGGATAATCCAGAATGAAAAACACCGTATGTTGTCTTGTTACCAAATTTGTCGATTTGTGCTGAAAAATAATACTGATGTCATTTTTTTTCTTCTTTCATCTTCTTTCAAACAGGTTATTTGTAATATTTGTCTTTAAAAAAAAACAACCTGTTATTCAAAAAACATTAGTTCAAGATTTCCCTCCCCCTTCTTCCAATGACAATTCCTAGTAACAGTGATGTTGTTAAGGATATAACAATTTGAATCTCACACAAGCTCACCTAAGACTTTTGAATTTGTATATTGATTTGTCAACCTGTCAAGGTAAATGTTCAAATCTCCAATCAATATTGATGATAAAATGGAAGAAAGGAGTAGACAGCTCATTTGGTCCATATGCATTAATTACGGAAAACGTCACACCATTCATAATCATACATATTTTATTCCAATCACTCTTGCCGGGGTAACCCTTTACAAAAATAATATCATTAACTTTTTTCCTGATTAGAGTCAGAACACCTCTATTGTCGTTATCTCTAGTAAAAAAGGCATGACACTTTTTCGTAAGGTAGAGAGGAAAATTTGGATTTCAAGAGGATGAAAGTTTTGATTTTATGTCCTGAAGACACATTATTTCTGGATCCATAGACAGAAGAGAGCTCATTAATGCATGCCTCGATTTCCTATCTTTTCCGTCCCTAATTTTTAAAGAAAGTATTTTTTTTAATGCCCATATTCAAGTTAAAATCATTGGATAATGGTTCCAAATAAAAATCCGTGATTCTAGTCTGTTTTTTTAATTAAGAGAATATAAAGGTTCCAGATCTTTATTAATAATGAGATATTTATAAATAAAGGAAAAACTAAGACTATGATCCCTGAGGTGAGGATTACAAATCCTTCGATTGATTTCCACTCCTTCAAGAGTACTTAATTATAATTGCGATGCAAGTGATTTTTCACAAAGTAGTATTCAAACAGAAACAGCAAAGCCTACGAGAAGTTTAACTCTACATTTCCTTTCTGGTAAGCCCAGTGATCTAAATCTAGCAATTATCCCATCTATAAAGGATGTCTATAAATCCCTTTTAATTGTAAAGCAAGACTTAAATCAAACTCGTCCTGGTAAATGGTTTAAAAGAGAGGCTTATATAACAACTGCTGATTTAGTTTTGTCAATATGGGAGCAATTCAGCATTCCTGTAATGAACAAATACTTTGACGATGGTAAAATTCAAAAAATAGACGAAGAAGTTGACAGGATTTCTAGAAATGGGTTGAAAACTTATCATCCTTTGGTCAAAAAGTTCGTCAATGAATGTGACGAAATGTTTGATATCGCTTGATGTCCATGCTATGATAATAAAATTCCAAGAGATAAATGGAAATGTTGAAGATAGATCCCTCTTCAAGAGTAGCAGGCATATATTGATAAAAAAAAATAGGGTGAGGATGTTGTGATCTTTTGTTTGTGTTACTACCAGAAAGAATTTGGATACTGCCAGCAGAAGAGACTGTAAAATTGGCGTGAAAATAACGAAGAGAAACGGCTAATGTACCAAAATTCTTAGAATCAGTCCTTAATAAATTTTTGATGTGGAAGATTTCCCTATGCCTGAAAAAACTGATGAGAACTTGGACTTTGAAGAAGAATCTGTGAGGCAAATAAAAAAATCTGACTATAATAAGGGGAGTTACCTTAATCTTTCAATAATGATGGACAGATTTTGGTTGTCAGATACAGCAGTTTTGATGGCAAAGTTTTGCTATTTCAACTCTTCACAAAGGCAATATGCCACTGTCCTTAAACGAGGAAAAGGCAATGAGAAAGATGCAGATACTCAAATGAATGTGAGTTACGATTTCAAGTGGGAAATTTTTGTTCTTATGCTTGAAGATGTGAGGTTGCAAAGAACTACCCTGCTAGGCATCTTATCATCTGTGAGAGTGATGTTAATAGTCCTCAAATTGAAATTACACCTAGGTGTCCCCCTGAGTATTAACATGCCCAAAAATAGCCTAAGATCTGATGGAGTCCTTTCGCATGATTGTATTAATCTCTATGCTAATATATGATAAGAATTATACTCCTTTTTGGGTTCGCAACAGTTCGAAATTAAAATCAAATTATAAAGAGTAAAAATAAGTTCGAACGTTGCTTGTACTAAAGCCCCAAATAATGATCCTAATGTTTATTCTATTACCCCTCTAAAGAAACATCTTCGGTGCCTGAGGAGGAGGAACTGTCTAAAAACAAAAGCGTAAATTATTCCTCATTTCATCAATATTAAATATATAACTACATAATAGTTATTAAATATTGTTAAAAATGAAATTGGAATTGATGTTTTTGGTTATATTAACAATTTAATCAAAAAGTTAACAAACTTTCAGCTATGATTACAATTTAATTCATTTCAAATATAGTCAACAATAAAAATATTTAATTTGTAAATATTATATATTTTATGGACTAACTCTCAGTCATATGTCATAATGTGGCGTGACAAATTTCCAGCCTATACATAGATTGTAATAAACGTTGTCTTAAAAATTTAAAAAAAATGAAACTGAATATTTAAAAAAAAAACATTTTATAAATATTAGCTCTCCTTAGAATGAAGAAAGTAGGATAAAAAGAATGCGTGAAATTTCCTGTAATCATATTTATTTTATAGATAGTTTTTATCATAAAATTTATTTATTTCCCCTGATTACATAAAGTTATTCTATAAATTTTTTTGGATGTGAGGTATGAAGTTAATATGCATAAATAATTTGTGAGTAAATAAATATTTGCATGATCAAACAAAAACTCGAAATTTTCCATAATTTTGCTCTATTTATGTAGACAATTTACAACTTCAATTGTGTTTAATGTTAAATTAGTCTTTAAAAAAAAACAAATATGAGTCATCACTTTTTATGTTACTGTTATGAACAACTTTATGTTCGTCTTTTATTTCTTTTCTGGCCAATATTTATTATAATTTATGTATATATGACTGAGAGGTCGATGTTAATCCAAAAAATATATATATTACTTCTTTTGTATGACTGTATCTCTACTAACATATATAAAAATGTATCATGTATATTCATGTCAGATATTGATTGATTGATTTAGAATTAGCTCATGTTAAACTATGAACAATGCCCCCTAGGCTAGACTTCCCTTTCCAGACATACTCCACTTTGATGGTTGACCTACCAAATTTATCAAGACCAAAATGCACAAGATTTTCATCACTAAAAAGTAGTCAAAGGACACCGTTTTTTTTTTTTTGAAAAAGAGATGCCAATTGAAAGAAAATATATATATAAATTTATTGCTAGTTTACTTTTTAAACTGAAATCAACTTTTCTATTGATAACTGATTTTAAATTTGCGAGTTCATTTATACTTGTTTGACGGTAAGGGTTGACAAAAAATATTTTTACTATCCTTTAATATGGAAATTCACAAGCTGTACAGATAATTGTCATGTCTTCAAAATACAAGATTTTATCACTAAAATGATGTTTGTGACTAGTTTATATGAAATACTTTTCTATTGATAACTGATTTTAAAGCAGCAGTAATTTTTCAAAGAGCAGATATGTCTTCTACTTTATACAATGTATTTCACCAAAGCAGCAGTAATTTTTAGAACATTTTGCTTTAGAACATTTAGCATAGATTTCCAATAACTATTTATTGGCAGGCATAGTAAAAAAAACCAAAAATTATTTTTTTAATAAAAATAAGCTTTGCATTTTTAATGTTTAATATTGAGTGTTTTTATTTGTTTGTTTATCCTTCATTTTACAAAGAGTTTAAATATTTAAATAACGAATATTATTATAGAAAATAGTATACATAAAGTGCTTAAACCAAATAATTAAAAAAAGAATGTTCTTAGATAAAAGAGAATTTACAAATATAATATATTTTTGAGAGAGAAGAAGATCTAAGAAATAAAAAAGATATAATGAATTCAATGTTTGCAAAAAATGGAAGAAAAAAACACACACATTGAATTATACGGGATTTGCCCTAATATTACATATGTACATATTATTGTATTCACCATGTATTCTTCTTTTAGCAAATATGGTTGTATTTGTATATTTATTTAAGTTAGATATTATAGAACAGATAAAAAATATATATGTAGGTACAAGTCTATTTATAATGTAGATTTATAGTAAAAAAGAAAGGTTGTGTGATAATTAACCCTACAACGTCATTATTACTGTATTCGGGAAGTTGGACAATTTTTTGGCTCAAAAATTTCATGCATTTTTTGCAAATAATAGGTCTTGAGGAAGCTCCCCTTCGGAAAATTTGTATTAGGAAAGTTTGTCGTGGAGTTAATCGCCTTGTACAAAGTTTGGCGAAGTAAAACTTGCTTGGCGGAAAATTTGCATTCAAAATAAGCAATAAGATTGAATAAAAATATATTATTGAACAATTCTAGATCATTTTACTTTTATTTAATTTAAATATCTAAATCCTGATCTGTAAGGATTATTTTTTGTGTGTTAGGGCAATTCCTTATAATCAATGGATTAATATACAAAAAGAACTGCACATTTCTTCATTGTTATCTTTACAATTGAAAGTGACAAATTACGAATCCAGATAAGAAAGCTCAGCCAAGAAAAGCAAGTACAGGGATTACACTGTTAAGTTGCTGTTTGTTGATATAAAATGTTGTGTCTGTTTGATATGGTATGCATGCCTAGGCCTACAATAAAAATTGTAGTATAAAAGTATAAAAATTTTAACTTAAGTTTTTATATAGTCTTTAATTTATATAAGGAAAAAACAAAGCTAGATTGGTATACTTTTGGATAATTTTATCATGCGAGGTCAAATATAATGCAAAGCTCCTTCTTTTTTTTTACAGAATCTGATACAGTAAGGGCCAAGGCAATGAGTAATCAAGAATAGCTCCTATAATATTGGAGAAAGAACTAATATAAAAAAACTAGACATATATTATTGAAGATAACTCAGGAAATGGTGGCTAAAAAACGTTACTTTTTATTAAATATGGGGTTTCCAAGACCCAAGGAAAGTAAGGGAGTGTTGCATCAACATTTTCTAAGAATCTAACTAATTACTGTCTTTTTTTCCCTTTCTTTTTTTAACTTATAAAAATGTTTAGAGGATCACTATTTAAAAATTTAACGGGAAAAAAAAGAAGTTGAATACACCAATTTCAACAATCTATTTCTACATATATATATATATATAGCCAGAATTCCATTCTCATCAAAACTGACCATTATTGATATTAATCTCTTAACCATCTTCTCCATCCCTTAAGCCATTGCATTTTTATTAGTCCTTCCTGCGTACATTACAGGCTGTATTTTGATATGAGGGCTTCTATTTTATTATTTTGGATGGCTTGACGCCGTTGACAAATCAAGCCAATCAACCTTTGCGATTCTGCATTTCCATTTTTTCTGTACTATCTCCAACACTCAGTTAATTAATTGCCACACGGACGGATATAGGAAGAAGAGGTTCTCTGAATTCTCAATCGCCAAGGCACAAAAAGTGAAGTATTTATTCCCCCTACTGAATTAATAGTGTAGAGTGAGGAAGTAGCCATTCAATATCGGAACCACTTTTGTTCATAAGAATTGAAAGGGTTTACCAATACTCTTTTCGGATCCCCGTTAAAGACTAAGATCACTAGTCTACTGCAGCCCCCTTAACAATTGATAAACCACTGTCCAACCCCTAAGATTTTGCCATTTTAAATGCGTCCTTTTTTTATTTTTTGAGGTCATTGTTCCAAGTCAAAAAAAGAATGGAGTCGGTGGGTAGATGAATCATTTTCTATCCTTCTATTTGTTATGTTACGCCTTGAAATCGAAAAAAAATTAATGAGACGACCACCACACACGAATAATATTCTCCTATTGTTGTCAATCCCGTCTCAACAAAAAAATTAAAATACAGAGGCTCATCCCTGCTAATTGATTTTGGACCCTTTTTCATTATTTTTTTAAAAGATAAAATCACAAAAATGCAAAAAAAAAACAACCATGTTTGATTAATTTGTTTTTCGCACAGGTTGCTTCCAATATGTATGTAGGACGAAAATCCCTACAAAAGTTAATAAAAAAAAATCCAACAATTCATCATTGAAAATATAGAAATCATTTGCCATGAGCTTTGATTTTAAATATTTAAAATCATATGACAGGTAAGAAGGATGATGCATTGAATACATTAAATGGAAATAACACATATTTATAGAATATTTGTACGTAGAGCAGAGAAAGGGGAGAGGGAATATAAGACGGATTAATTCATATTTCTTATAAGAATTTGTAAGATTTATACTTTTTTCATAAAGAAGAGAAGTAGCAGTTAAAAGGGAGAAGGAAAGAGGGAAATGTCTTATTCTTTCCTTTTCGAGAGAAGAATAGAATTGTTTCTTCTTAGAAAGAAAATATTTTTTGTTAAGATACTATTGTGATTATCATAAAAAGTTTGAATGAGAGATTGAGGAAATGAACATTATATTTATATATATATATCATACAATGGATATATACTCTTTACCCCTTTCATTTAGATGAATTAGCTAATGCACAAAATGATCCATTCATTTCTCATTGTATTACAAATAAGGTTTCTTATTTCCCGGAAAATATATTTTTTAATTACAAGATCCCGTTAAAAAAATGACATGAAATTTAAGCACTCCTTTTTATATTTTAAGTAGAAAAAAATTATTTTAACCTTGTCTGAAAATGAGTTGTTCGGTATGCTACTATTTTACCGGTTGGTCCACTGAAATCTGAATAATTACTAATTCAAAATTAATTAAGGTAGAGTAATTGAAATTAATTCATATTACGATATGTTAAAGATAAAACAATTAATTACCAAATAAAACAAACCAGTGCTCTCTAGGTTCCGTACAAGTCGAGAAAATGACACTTGCACGTGATCGACGAATTTCCATTCGCGCACTCCAAGCAGTTGGGCGTCACTATATCGTTTGTAAGTCCAAAAAGAAGAAGTGTTTTGTCGGAAAGACCAAAAACGACCCGGAGGAGCTAAAGAAAGCAGCCCAGGCCAATCCCCTCAAGTCTATGAGGGCCCATAAGAAATCTTGGGATTTTACACAAGACTGTCCAAAGAGCTACCAAAAAAATGGGTGAAAAGATACTTTTGAGGGTGGAGAGGCCACTTTTGACACCAACAAATGAAAGAAGCCCATATCTTCCGTTGTTTGGCTCTTTTGAATTCTTTTTTGACACTTGTGACCCCCCCTATTGATCTGATGCCAACCCCCTTTACACATTTTGTATTATACATATCTCGTTGAAGTTCAAAATTCAAAGTGTTCAGTTTTTAATACACTCTGATGTGACGTCATTATTTATGAGCCAGCTAACTCTGATCACGCTAATTACTAGTTAGTAATATCAACAATAAATTTTAATAACCTCCAATTGTTTTTATCATGGAAAATCTCATTCTATTTACGTAAATGATAAACTAGGTGAGTATATCGTTTAAAAATCGTGGGTCTAAGGAAGCTGTAGCTCTCAAATAGGGTAATTATTCATTACACTTATGATTCATTTCTTTGTTTTTTTTTATATTCGTGATGAAATCCTCCTTGATGGAAATTCTATAGACCCTCCTCCATTTACTGGCATTAAAGATACAAAAGTAAAGACTTATGGATACGTTTTTCATACACATTGATTTCTCAATAGCTAGGTAAAGGATTATTCGGAATTTGTGAAATGTGAACACGTCTCGAATAGAATAGTATCAGGATTGGACTTCGAGTAATAAGAAATTGGACACAATAAAAACTTTATAAGTGTCTCACATTTTCAAACATTCTGGACCTTTCGCAGTAGAATTGACATTATTTATTTATTAAATATAGTTGAAGGAATCAATAAGATGAAAAAATAATGTAACAGAAAACTTATAAATATGGAATCTAATATTATAATTTATTTATTATTTGTCTATTCAATACTGAAAAAAAAAATTATTATTTAGATACATTTTCACTATTTTCTTAAATAAAACCACTTATATTAATAAACTCTCATGTAAAAAAATTATTTATTATTATTAAATAATTAATTTGTGTGGAGATACTAGATCTTCCTTAGTGTACTATTATAATATAATGACAAGCTATTTAGTTATCTAGAAGATTATGCCCGACAGACTAAGTTTTAGAATTGCAATGACATTCAGATATTCCTGTCGAAGTGTACATAATTTAAGAAGTCACTTTTTTTATCAAATAATCACTTAACAGTTCCCAAGAACTATTTATTCTCACAATAGTAGAACAATCATGATTTGCAGACAAATATATCAAGAAATAGAGTTTAAGACAGCTTCCCCTTGTTTCCCATCTAAGAAAAAATTACAATTGTGATTAAGTCAGGAGTGAGACTTGGAGTCTAAGAATGTATAATTGTTTGCGTAGACACTACAGCATGATTTCGAAATTGAAATGAGTTTGATTGGGACTAATGATTCATGTCGCATGCATTATATGCATCAAGGACACTGAAGGACTATTATCTATGTAATATTTATCTTAAAGTTGGAGATAAAGCTGAGTTAACTGAAGGAGGGATGGACTCAAGAATTTCAATGAAGGAGCTGTGGATGAAGTATGACAACACTTTTCTCTTATTATTGGGCCTTTGATCTTATTATTATGTCTCTTTATGAAACTTCCGTAGAAGTATGTGATGATTCCATAGAAGATATGAAGTAATGGATGTATTCCTCAGCATTAAGGCGATTATTCGTAAGGTAAGAAGTAACTGTGAAAAACTTTGATGGTAAGGGACATATTCCCAATAAACTATCCTGGTTTTTAAGGAGATGAGATCCAGAGAGTGAGGCACAAAGAGGCGAGAATCCTTGACGGAGTGTAACCTGGAGTTGAAGAGAAGATCTGAGATGAGTAGATGGCGCAGATGGAAAAATCATTAATTCCTTGGAAGACGATACCCAAATGCTCCCATGCAAATCTTCATAAATTAAATGACTTGACACACAGTTCCAACTCTTCCCTTTCCTCCCCTTCCCATTTGATTGATCCCAATAATTTGAATCAATACTTCTCCAGCTAATAATCAGATATCATATGTGATATATCAATAGACAATAATAAAATTATTATTCTAAGAAATTGTTGGGCCAGCGTATTGAATGATACTTCAATCTTTTTCAATATTTGTACAGAATTGTGTGAAGTATTGATATACCATAATAATATCATTCAATAACTAAATATCGTATCATGATAAAATACTTGTATTGTTACAGCCATACCGCTCGGTAGTGATACCGGGGTACTGACGTATTTAAAACGTTATTATACTAGATGATAAGAAAAACCGGTACTTTGTAGCACCATTATGTCCGGCAAAAATTAACCAACGGATGACTAATCCCCTAATTTTTGTCCCAAACATAAATGTCCCGTATAAACATAAGCAGCAGTTGTTATTTCATAAATAAACTTCATCAAATTTTTGAACTCCCCTTCCCTATATCATTCAAAATTTAGCATTTAATATAATTTAAATTTTTAAACATTGGGTGCAATGGCAATAACATTATTGGGATGGCATCTCTTCTAGGGATGTGGTGAATTTTTAAGTCTTTTTGAGCTCTGAATTTATAATTTAGCCGAAAAAGTATCGAAAAATAACAATATCAACATCAACAACGTACTAAAATAATGTTATTGTGACAACACTAGTCTTAATTCTCATTTTCTTCAATTTTGTCAATATCACAAATTAGTTTTTAAAATTCCGCAATCTGTTACAATCCGAAACAAATACAATTAATTAGTAATTGATGAATGAGCTAATTTTTGGTGGAACTGGGGCTCGAATAACTGTAAAATACAAAATCCAACCCGTTTATTGACACATAAATAATGTTAAAGTTTTTTGGGCTGATTTTTTTACCAAATATCAAACATGCATTATATTTAAACTTATTTAGGTATTTACATTTTTGTGGAGAGGAAAGTGCAGCTCAATCCAGATGCTTACATCAAACTTCTGGATTTAAAAAAAAATGCTTCCTAGGGCTAAAAAAAAGTTCGAAGAAAAACTTGTCCTCACTCAAGACGGAGCTCCGAGTCATTACGCCCTAAAGACTCAAGCCTTCCTGAGAGACAACTTTCTGGACTTTTGTTACCTCATCATGTGGTTGGTCTCATCTCCAGACACAGATGAGGGTTATGTATTGAATAAAAGTTGTGCCAAGTACTTCTTTTTGTTAAATAAGTGTCCTCAAAAAAACTCTCGTTTAAATTTTACTCTTGAAAAATTGAAAATAACAAAATGTGCACCACTAGATAAGATTAACCCTTTATAGGTTACTTCATTTACGAGATATAAAAAGGAAGTAATAAAATATGTATTGAGTCTTGTTGTAGTAAAGTTTAATAATTCGAAACATTTTGTAACTTTGTTAAAAATAATTTATTATTCTATGAAGTAATTAAAATTTTGGTGTAAAACTAAAAAAAACAACAGGGAAAACGGGTTTTGGTTAAGAAACTCAAATTGCAACTTACTCTTTCCTCTTTTGGCTCTAGGATAATGGTAGAAGTATTTGTTACAGGATTTGGAGAGGAGCGTTCTCTGTAGTTTATGTAGTGTTTGACAAACGCGGATTTTCTTACTCGAATGAACAAAAGCCAACAGAGCCCCACTATCCCAATTGAAATGCAAAAGAAAAGAAGGGTATTCATTTTTACATCTTGAATTAAATCTTTTGTTAGAATCCGGTTGACTGATAGAAGGAATCCGGCTGTGCCTAAGTAAAAAAAAAAAAGATTGAAATCTTGATTGAACCAAGAGGGGGGAGTATGAACTGAGTATATGTATTTTCGAGAAAAAATATATGCAGGAGACAAAGTGAGTAAAATACTGGTCTATATAAAAAGATGTATATTTAATCGCTGATGTCACTTTTTTTCTCGAAAAATTACTTTCAATTTGAATACAAGTAGTATTTCAGTATTACTATAACGGTGGATAAAGGAAAAACAGTACTATATAAATATATACCTACCAGGTGGAAACTTGAAACTTACACACTTGTATTATGTTTATTTGAGAGGGTTTCAGTGAAATATCAGTAATTGTATAGGTAGCCATGTATTTCAAACATCTACTGTTTTTTGTTTTTTTTAGTTGGGCAGGGAATGTCATATAAGCTAAATTCAAGGTTAGGGGATCAACTATTCTTCGTGTGGGTCACACTCCAACCGTTGAAGCCAGGCTGACGAGAATGTGACATATGACCATTTATAATGCTAAGAAGAGGCTAGATCGCAGCAAACCCGTAGAGAAGAAGGAGACCTCCGGGAAAATACCCATCAAGTCCTGCAACGGTATTGTGGCGCCCCATAGGGTTACAACCTCATTGCAGCCATCTATAACGATGTTTTTAAAACTAACCTGCTCCCCTAGATTCGGGCAAATTTCCTCGAGAGGAAATTTGTCTTTCAGCAAGATCCACCCTCCCACCCAATCACACTGCGAAAATTACTAAGGTCTTTTTAGCTAACAACATGGCTTTCTAGTACAAGAAAATGTGGCCAATATACAGTCCAGATGTCAATGCCTTCGACGTTTCTTTCTGACTGCACATCGAGAGGAAGGTCTGTAGGATCCGTCACCCGAACGTTGAAGCTATGAAGACCTCGGTCTACAAGGAATGAACCACCATGGGCCCGAACTTTGTTCACAACACTAGCAACTATTTCGCAAGAGGCATGTTACCATCTCTCAGGCCAGTAGTGACCGAATAAAATAAATATATTTGACATTGGCTATATATCAGAAAAAGATCAACAAAGATTTTCGTAAAATGTATAGTTAAAGGTCGGGAGACAATTTTCCTTTTTATTTCTATCTGTGTAAGTTTCAAGTATCCACCCGGTATATAAAAATCCCAGATGGATCAGATTGGGACTTAAAAGGATATAAATCGGTATTTTCCTTATACTAATAATTAAATTTGTCCTTCGAACACAAAGCTTTGAAATATTACGTCTTCGCAGAAGATTGTATATCCCCGGCTAATTATATTTTCTATAATATCATTTATAAAATTCTTAAAAAGTATAAGATTATCTAATAGAGTATCTTGTTTATGTCCAAGTTTTAAAATTTGATTTATTGATAGTTTATTAGTTAAATATGCAAACATGGGGCTGTTTGTGCGAAAAATTTGCTTCCTTGGCTTACTTTGATAGTGAGTAATTTTTAGGTTATATCTTTCATAAGATTAATTATCACAAAAAAAAAAAAAATATTTTTCTATTTCAGAAGAAGAAAAAATTGAATTTACAATATATAATAAAAATAATCAAGTGTGTCCAAGAACTAAACTCTAAGTCACTGGGATTATATATTTGACTTTATATACCGCAATAAAGAGAATTAATATTATAGAAATAATTAAAAGCAGTATATCGTTCATATTATATTTACAATATATTTGATTATTTTGTCGCTGATTTTTTTTTCTTCTATTTTTTTCAATATATTTAGAGTTAAAATCTTTATTTTTGATTAATATGGTCAAATAGCTGATATTATTTGCCTCTGGTTTGAACTTTATAGGGTTGATATGGCCATAAAGTCATCTATTTGCATAAATTTCACTCCAAATTTTATATTCATATTTCGATGGCAAGTGTAGGATTCACACATTCTCTAACAACATATTTTAAGGGTCGAACTCGAAAAAGTTTTGGAACCAATGCTTTAAGGCGAAGTTTCAGTATTATCATTTATTAGCTGGGCATTTTGTAGATGAAAAAAAAAGTACATATTTATATTTACATGTAATTAATTTAGTATGCCTTTAAACTATATGTATATGGTTTTTCCGCCTAGATAAGTAATACGTATTGTCTCTTATATTTATATAAGAGACAAAGGATGTTAACAAGAGTGTTTCTTCAAAAGTACTATAAGTAGAGATGTAAAAAGTACTTAAATTCCGGCGAGCGTATCTTGGTAACCAAGAAAATATTTATACTGTTACAAATTATTTATTTTTCTTTTGAAAATTCAGACGTAAGGTCTACTAGAGTTACCATACATTTTATGACATTCTATCAAGCGTTTATTTTAAACTCACTGGTATTCCAGCAAGTTTCACGTCCATAACTAAAAGTATCACTTCCGGCTTCTCCTTGTGCTCTACAAAATATTATCCCTTTATATTTTTATTATTACCCCCCCCGATGAATAATGACGCAGACATATTATCTTAATTACTAAATGATGTCGCTGAAGTATAAATATAAAACCCATTGACTCCTTTACGATTTTCATTCTCAAAATATTATACATAAGTAGTCTTACTTTCTCCAATCATGATGGCTTGTGTGTAACGACTTGGAAGCATGGAGGAGTACCCGTAAAAACTAGATTGCTGAACTGAAAAAGAGAAAGGATATATTACTATATTATAAGTAGTCAAAAACAGTAGTTTTCAGACAGTAAATTAAAGACTTTGAAAAATAGATAGTATACAAAAAACATTAAAAGTATAAGTCTACTTTGTGTCGATATATGTATGTATACTAGTATGAGCCTGACCGTTCCAAAAACGCACAGGGGATGAAAATCAAATGTGTGATGTGATGTCAATAAACTATCCTACTCCTAAATTGCCTAAAATGAAGATGGCTTAATACATGCGTCAACTACAAAAATTCATTTACCTCCAAATAAATTAGTATCTGGCGTAATATCCAATGCTTCAAGAGAATGCTTATGTGCCATAGTTACATCAAAATATTACCAAAGTAATATGTCGAATTAGTGATACAATGTCACTATTTGGTTTTATTGAACAGATTAAATTCTTATAAGCGTTAATTTGAATTGCAGCAATAAGTATTTATTTGAATTGCAGCAATCCAAGACTAATTAACTGGTTAACGCAATCTCACCTTCATGTTAGTACATGAAAAATTATTCAACAGATTGAATTCTCATAAGTGTGCACTTTTCATTCAGGACGAATTAACTGGCTAATCCAATCTCCCTTTCATTCTAATTTTAAAAAGTAGAGTGAAGAACAAAAACTGTTGCTAGGCAGAAAAAAACGAAGGAAGAGGAGGGCAAAAGATTCAAAAATTTATTTTTGTATATATAAGACTACTACCACGGACTCATGGGAGGGGGGGAAAGTCTGATGGGATGTCAATTAATTCTCATTAGTGTTCATGCAATCCAAGACGCTAATATAACTGGCTAATATAATCTCCCCTTCATATTACTACCTGAAAAATTATTGAACAGTTTGAATTATCATTAGTGTTCATCCAAGACAAATTTACTGGCTAATGCAATCTCCCCTTCCTTCTAATTTTTAATAGTAGAATGAAGAATAAAAACTGTTACTAGGCAGAAAAAAAGGAGGAGGAGTAGGGAAGTGAAAGAAGATTCAAAAGTTTATTTTTGAATATATAAGATGAATTAGGGCGTAGCGAAATGAAAAAGTTGGGAATTTGGTAAATAGGATATTTTTCATTTTTTATTTTATTTTTCTAAAATAGCCATCAAACGTCCAAAAAAGGGACCTTTATGGACGCGTTTTGATTTGAAAATCTGTAAAATGTTGAAAATTAAGTAAATTTTCATGTTGTGTCTTTAAAACTATCAATTTGAATCCAGTTGCTGTATTTTTATTTCATTAAGTAGTGTAGTTGAAATATATTATGTATGTTGCAACAATATTTTACGATCTTTCTCTAGCTTGAGTATTTTAGTTCCAAACATGCTGCAAATAAATTTCTGTACCGCGTATTAAGCGCATGTTTTTTGATATGTATCTTCATTTTAATTACTCAAATCTCCTTTTTTCATATCAAATGGGAAATATATTATAACTAAATATACTTCCATTGTTTATTTATGCCAAATAAGAGACCCTATTTTACCAATTTATAATTTTGGACTACGAAACTGTGAATTAAACTCTTAAAAATACAACCTTTTATATATTATTCCTTAATTTCTAGTTTTGATTTGTTTCTACTTAAGCTTTTTTTTATTATTATTATTATATGAGTTTGATATTTTTCTTTTATTGTGAATATTTAATTCTTTTTTTTCACCGATAAGCTCTCAATAATATTTTTTTGTTTCATTAATAGGGGAATTTAAACATAATTATAATTCTGCTCTACTATATGTAGCCGTCCCTTCTCTCTTGCCCACAAATTTGAGCAGAAACGTTGGTTACTTCATTGACTGCACGCTCACAACTTTGTTTGTGGCATGATATTTTGAGAATTCGAAGTGGTAAAAAGACAAAACTAATCAGTTGACTTTGAGTAATGACTACTGTGATAGAAGCTTCAGTAGTGTTGTTCCATCCCTTGATATTAATAATTGAGGTTGTATCCTCATTGAGGTTAGGTTAACAGTATGACCTTACACTGATATCTCCTTTATCACTTCCATACATCCTGAATTGTCAATTTTCTTGCTTGGAGCTTGATAATAATTATAGTAGAGCTGCTCAGAGTGAGCATGCCACACACTTTTCTTCACAAATTTCATAGCGATACTTTTTACTGTTTTTGAAATTGAATCTTTATTTTTTCCTGTTCCGAATTAATTTTATTTGATGTAACGTATGTGATGGATCGCTTAAAATATAAAAATCTACTTTAATTTCGAACCCCAAATATGGAAGTAAAAATTTATAATGAACTCTACTATAACGTGCAACTTTTTTTTATATCTCGACCCAACCTATGCATTGGGGTTTAGACTTATACGAAATGAGCGATATTGAATATGAAACAAAGACTATTTTCATTTTAAAAAGTTAATCATTTGTAATTCCTTTTTTGTGATAAGTATAAAATTGATAATTGAGTAATTCCTCAACGACACTTTCAGACATTTCCCACAGGGGAAACTTCTGCTTATTTTCTTAATTTATTATTAAATTCGAAGTCATGAACGTTACCACAAATAATTTTACCAAGTTTCTCTATTCATAATAAATAAACGAATAATAAAGTTGAGATATATTATTCATATAATCTAGGACATCTGAAAACGAGTTTGCTCAATTTTTTAGACCATTGAGCTCAGTCATTATGTGACATAGAGGCAATATATTTGTATGAAGTTCACACAATATTCTATCAAGTCTATGGTCTAAAAGTTTATCTATTAGTTCCACTCTGGGAATGTTCTAGGCACATCTTTATTATCAAGCTCTAAGTATGAAAATAGACAAATCGGGATATCAAAAATAAGAGATGGAAGTGATTTTGGAGATATCAGTGTACGGCCATACTGTTCACTTAACCAAACATTTTGATGCTACTTCAATTATTAATATCCAGAATTGGGACAATGCCACTGGACCATTTATCAAAGTAGTCATTCCTCAAAGTCAACTGATTAATTTTATCGAAAAAAAAAGAAATTAAATATTCATAATGAAAGAAAATATCAAACTTAGAAATTGAGGAATAATTAATTTTTAAAAGTTAAGTTGACAGTTTTTGTTGTTCAAAATTCTAAATTGGTAAAATAGGGTGTGTTATTTGGCATCGAGCGAATGAGCATTGGAAGTATATTTAATAATAATATACTTAGACATTTGGTATCAAAAAACGAGATTTGAGTAGTAATAAAGAAGAGAAACGTTTAAATAAACGTGCGTTAAACGCGGAATCAAAAGATAATATTTATTACTTGGCAGTAACCTTGGAACTAAAATACTCATCCTTTGATGTAGGTACAAGAAAGATTGTATAAATATTATGTAAACATATATGTGTATATTTTTAATACTTAATAAAATAAAAATCCTGTAACTGGATTCAAATCGATCATTTTAAAGAAACATCAAAATTTCCTTTTGGTTATTTTCTTTTTTAGAGGAATAAAATGCAAAATAAAAAATATCGCACGGTACCAAATTCCCAACTTTTTTCATTTCTGTACAGTATAATATTTATGCATTGGCCAGGTAAGTGAGGATTAATAATAACATTGAAGGAAGAAGATGCATGAGGCAAATTGCAATAATTATAATAATTAATATTTTTATTGATCTAATGACGGAAAATGAAGTCATTTGTCCAGAAAGAAGTATGTCATTAATAGCAATGGATAGAAATGATAAAAAATAATATAATTATCTTTAATGAAGATATTACAAATATATTTTATAAAGAAAGGATTTATTATTTTTTTATAGGATTTTTCCCTATTATTACATTCATTGACATAGATTTCATTCCAATTACATATAACTAAAAAGACTTTAAAGAAAGGGTGACAAAAGACTTGTAAATTTTAAGATAAGATTAGTTACAAGCAGCTATAAGAGGAATGAAAACAATTCCCCATCTGTCAAGGGCATACCCAAAAATACCCAGATGCCGATTCTCAATTATTCACTTAGAGTTTAACAAGGACTTATACTTTTTATTTATCAAGCAAATCTTCAGTGCTGTACAAGGGTGTCCGCAGGAGTGTTTTTTTGGAGGTGGGATTGGTTTTTGGAATATTTTTGAAAATAATTCAAAAGTAAAAAATTAAATTTTTTGGAAAAAAAGTTTCAAAAATGAAATTTGAAAAATCCATAGCTAATAACAAAAACTAATAATTTCCAAAAATCAATTTTTTTAGAAAAAAAAATCAGATATTAAATTTTTTCACAAAAATTTCAAAAAACGTAGTTGTTCACAAAAAATTAATATTATGATTTTTTTAAAATTTCAATTAGAAAATAGAAAAAAAAACTAATATCATGTAAATTATGTCCTGAAATTGATTATAACTTTTTTAAAACCATCATCACTGGGTAACATAATTTCTTTTTCCATATTTATATGCTTTTAAATATTTTTTATAGGTGTTTTCCTTCATACAAATTATTTAATGTATCAGGTAAATCTTTTTCTCAAGCTTTTTACAATTGATTTTCTGATGTTGCTAGCATATTTTCATCAAGTTCCTTCTGAACCAAGAATCATAGATTGTTAAGTAGAGACAGTCCAGGACAATTGGTGGAACAGATACCTTTGCCTCAGAAGAAATCTGAATTTTTTAACATAATTCTTGTACATTTTTAGAGGGATTTTGCTGGAGCACCAACTCGCTCGAAAAGTATTTTTGAAGTGACATGCAAAATTTTTGTCTTCAATGGAAAGCCATTTTCCTGAGAACAGGGTATTGCTGAGGGTTTATTTCGAACAATAATCAAATGTCACATTAAGTGCAGGTTTGATACTACTAGATGGCCAAAACTACCCACACCTCACTTTTCAGAGGTAATTTCCAAACAGGAGTAATAAAAGAATAGATGTGGAATCCACTCCGGATTCCACATCTGTTCTTTTATTATGCCCATATCCGATTTCATATCCGAAATTGATGTACTAAATATTTCTAACAGACTCTAATAACTAAAATGAAAATATTTCAAGTCATCCGTTGTACAGTTCTTACACTCACAGCCTATTTTCAGCCGAGTTTTTAATTGAGTTTCGGAAATTAGTCATGCAAACAATGTAATGTGAAGTATTCAAAGACGGTTTAAGATAGTTTTGCACTAATAACTTGAATATCCGGCAACCTTTTGTAGTCAACCTTGCGGAAAGTCTACTTATTTATATTCTCTCTATGGCCGAAGGTTACTTTATTATCAGTCTGACAATTTTAAAACTTTTCATTCCCTCCTTGTTTTCTTTGATTTTCTAGATCTTTCTTTTCTTTCAATAGTTGTATTTCCAACGTTTTTCTGGCATATTTCACCTCTCTATCTATAATTATATAATAATAATCTGTAATTAGATATTTTTCTCATTCCTATTAAAGAATTGTCTGATGTAATCATTAGAAGTTACTAATTAAGAAAATATGCTAATTGGACTTAAGATTTTCTTTTATTATTACAAAAGTGATATTTTTATACTACCATCAAATTTTGACAAAATTTATAAACTGTGCAATGCCAATAAAGTTAAAATTTATATTTTTATATATTATGATTGGTTATTTTTGATAAGGGATTATTTTTCCAAAAAAATGGTATCAATATTTTCTAACCATTTGTCAAAATAAGCAATTATTAAACTTATTCAAAAAACCAAAAATTAGATTTTTAAATTTTTTTTTTTGAAATCTCAACGTAATGGACTTCTCCATATAGTCAATTCTGGAAAGGAAGTTTTTGTGGCTTCCTACCGCAGCGTCGACGACTCAAAGGCCTCCAATGTGTCTACATGGGAAAACTTGATGGAAGAGACCACCCGTAACAGCATGTATAGCCGTTCTGAAGTTTCTAAGAGCTGTAGTTGCTGCAAATAGTGACCATGTAGAATGAACTAGTACTTATTTTGAAGCAAATTTCACGTTAATTACAATTTTGGTGTAAAAAGATGTGTTCAGAAATAAATATTTGTGTATTTTCTTGGCTGTTGAATTTGGCTTAAGACTAAGGCTAAGTTTTTTGGAACACGGTTAGAGAATCAAACTCACTCTAGTGACTATTGTATCCTTTAAAAAATAATGATAACAGCTTTAGAAAATAAAAAAGATACTGTTAAGATTTCCAAGTACAAAAAAAAAAAAAAAAATGACATGCGAGTAAATGCTTTGAACTTACAGCTATAACGACAAGCATATCTATAGTAAAAGAAATCAATACTTTGAATAATAATAAGCACAAAATAAATTATTTGGTCTATGTCCATCTTTTGTCTAACATCGTTGTTAGCGATGGGATTTTGGTAGAAAAACATTACAAATGTAGTATCCTCGTGCTTCACATAAATACCGTCTATTGCCACTATTATTAATTTTTTTTTATCAATTTTGCGGGAATCGTTAAACATAATTAAGATACTCTTTTTTCTTTCATTACTATTTCAACATTATTTTCGACTCTTTCTTTAGTTAAAGTACTATTAAATATTTCTAAAATAAATATTTTTTTCACATGAACATTGTATATAAACAGTTTCTACTTGCTTACTAAGTAAACCTTCATTTTCTCACTTAAAGTGCAATTAAAAAATGTAAATTAAATGTTTTTAGTTAAAAACTATTCAATAGAAGTTATTTCAAATCAAGACTCATTTTAAATGTACCGGGCCGTGCAAAATTATTTACTGATTTACTTTTAAAGAGGTTTTGTGGCAACCAATCTGATTGTTTCGTATTTTTACTGTTAAAATAAACAAAATCCTTCCTGTGTAACAACTTCCACACGTGAGACCATGTTCAATCAGGAAACAAAGATGATCGAAATTGCAGCCCTCCTCCGAGCGGGAGTGCCTCAAAACAACATTAAGAAACAGGTTGGGGCCTCGTTGAAGACAATTTACAACGTTTCCAAGCGCTTGGAGGCTGGGGGTGATCTCAAGCATTCCCCTGGGGCTGGCAGGAAGCCCACTATCTCAACAAGGCAATTAAAATCAGTTTTCAAGAGGACTCCCAACAGGTCCATTGCCGACATGGCCAGAAAGATGCGAACGTCGAGATCAACTGTTTCAATGGCATTGAAAAGGGCTGGAGGGAAGTCCCTGAGGCGTACTGAACGCCCTCTGCTAACTGAACGTCAGCGAGAAGTCAGACTTGAGCGTGCCAAGAAAATCTTGAATGATATCAGGAGCTCATCTGGACGCATCATCATTTTTTCAGATGAGAAAACTTTTACGGTCGATCCTGTTTTTAAAAGGCAAAATGACTGTGTTGTGAGCTTTGGAGATGTGCAAGATAAGCACTGCTATGTGGCAACAACAAAGCACCCTGCTTCGTTGATGATGTTGGGTCTCGTGGCCTCCAACGGGAAGGCCATGAAGCCGGTATCCCATTGGCTTCAGATTAATAGCGGAGGATTATGTGAAGATTCTGGCGTCCAAGGTCCTTCCGTGGATCAAATCCATAGTCGGCAACTCTCCTTGGGTTTTTCAACAAGATGGAGCACCCGCCCACGCTTCCAAGAAAGCTCAGGAGTGGCTCAAGGACAACTTGAACTTTTGGCCCAAGGACTACTGGCCCCCTCAGAGCCCAGATCTGAACCCACTAGGCTTCTCTAACTAGGTGCACGTGGAGACCAAGGCCTGCAAAAAACGACACAACAACATAAATGCCTTAAAGGCTGCTGTCAACAAGGCCTGGTCCTCCATGGATGCCGATTTAATCCAGCAAGTCTGTGGCAGTTTCAGACGTCGCCTGACCAGTCAAATGGTGGCTACATTGATTAAATTTGATCACAAACTATTTTATTATTCTAAAAATGTATGAATAAATTGTTTCTTAAGTCATACGAAATGTCATTATTGTTCGCGATATGTTCTGAACAAAAATCGGTAAATAATTCTCCACGGCCCTGTAAATCACTTTTATTAATCCAGTAGAATTATATAATTTTTAACTAATATTATTTAAAACCAACTTTCTTCCCTTTTAAATCTTTCAAATGGTTTTTCTTTAATTTAAACAGTCACATCGAAAAGAAAATGGAGAAAAACTTTGTTAATGATCGAATAAATGAATTTACTCTCATGGTATTTAAAATCAAACTTTGGATTTCGATTATAACAATGTATGCACTTACATTAATGTAATTATATATTATACTATTTCACTTAACTACTTGATATTCATTGAAATATTATAAATTGTTTTGATTTTTTTACTTTGTAACTGATTTATGTGTTTTTCCAAGTCAATTTACTGTTATTACCCAAAAAATGATAATTATATTAAAATGAATATTTATAGTATGGGAATAATAAGCGTTGCACATAGATTATTAAATATAATGCCCAAATTTGAAGTCCTTCAAAAAAGTTATTTTATTGTTTTTTATTCATTATGTAATAAATAAATAAGAAATACTATTAACTTATTCAATGCACCTTGATCTACCTTGCTTTTGAATTAAAGTCTTTAAACAGTTCTTCAAAAACGATCTACTAATAACTATAATTATATAATAGGTAAATTATATAGTAAAACCTCATTGTCAACAACATTTTTGTTTTGTTTTTTGTCCATTTGATGTAAATATAATCAAACCAGTACCTCCTTTTGACACTCTTGCAAATCCAAAATATGTGAAACCATGTAAAAATAGTTTTTTTTTTTCAAATATTTGAACTTGTGATTTATTTATTGTCATTGACATTGTTTGCATCCAATGTTCCTTCTTCAAACATAATGAAGATTAAAGATACATAGTACATATTAGGATTAACTCGCTTATTCTCTTCTTTCTTCATTTAACTAATTTCCTTTCTTAATTTGTATTCAATATATATACGTTCCCCCTTTTTCTGTTATTACAACAATACGTTTTTTGGATTTTTAATTTTTTTTTGTGCATGTTCGAATCTAAAACCCATACTAATAAAGTTAATCAAAAATTTCAGAGATGTGCGATATGGTTCAGATCACGTAGTTGGAAACAACTCTGGGACATTCTATGAACGACTCATAATTTTTCTTTATAAAGTAAAATGGTTACAATCTTTTTACTTATTAAATTTGTATTAATGCAATTATTGACATGTAAGAGTTGAAATAGGATAACATGTCAATTTTGAATTTTTTTATTAATTGTTTATTCTTTGAAAGAGTGTAACACATTGAAAAATAGAAAGCTAGGCCATATAATGCAATATTTTTTTTTATTCTTTATAATAGACCTCTATTTATATTGTTAATTTTGTATGAATAAACACCCTAATGAAACAAAACAGCTAATTATGATATGTAACAATAAATGAAATTTTTTTTTAAATGTCCAGTATTTCTATGAGATAGTACTAGGAACATACCGGTTAGTTCATTGAAATCTGAGTACTTCCTTATTCAGTAGTTAATTAAGGTTGAGTGATCGAAATTAATTTATATTTCAATATATTAAAATTTAAAGAATTAGTTACAAAACAAACCTCAGTTATTTAGCCTACATACAAGTCGTGAAAATGATACTTGAACTTGATCGACCAATTTACATTTGCACACTCCAAGCAGCTGGACGTTTCAAGGACCACCGTCTAAACCGTCAACAAGTCTGAAATTATGCATTAGTCTATTGCTCTGTGAAAAAAAGCTAAACTGGACCATAGGGAGTAAAAGAAACAACCCAGGCCAATCCTCTCAAGTCCATAAAGGTCCGTGCAAGATATCTCGACTACACCTTTAGGATGTATATCGAGAAGAAGGCCTGCAGTTTCCGCCATTCAAAAAATGAGGTCCTTAACGCCACTGTCAGCCAACACTGGGATGTCATGTCAGAGGACTACATCTACAGCGAATGCCAGACCTTCCGGTGCCGCCTGAAGCCATCATTGCCGCTAAGGATGTCTGCATTAATTATTAAAAAGAGCTCAGATACACATTTATTTATAGTATTATTTTTGTTGAAAATCCATTATTAATTAATAAATAATATGTTGTTGAAGTTTAATATTCAAAGTAATCAGATTTTAATGGACCACTCGGAATATGTAAATAATTAAATGCAAATGAAATGTTAATTAATTAACTTACTTGTACATCCAAAGGCTACAAATGCTACCGCAACGAGTGTGATAGTATATGACTCTTCTTGTGGAAAGATATTTAACCCTATTTCGAAGAATGCCACAAAACAAAGTGTGATAAATGATATGGTATATCCTGTAATTAAATAAAGAGAAAGACATTATGGTGAGACTGATAAGACTGTATGTAACATATATATATAACTATGGCCAACACTAGCTATTACTAACATAATATATATAAATGACTATATATTATTTATAATCCCTTCTGTGTTTTTATAATAGTAATCATTTTAATAATAGCAGCATAAAGAGCATAATTTTCTAACCATTGCAGCTGGATTGTCCTATTTTTTACCATGGCAAAAATACTTATTATGTATAATATAATAATTCATAATTACTATTTTTTGTCATTTCAGTTATTTAATTGTGACAATAACGTTGGGAGTAAAGAGAAAAAAAATATCTTGAACAAAAATGAAAAAAATACAAGAATGTCCAATTTTTTTATTTTTCCCAATATAGTTATAGCTGTCGAAGGTATCAATATGGAAGGGTGAAAAATATAAACAGAAGCCTCACTCTGTACATGGCAATTTTATAGGCAAGAATTATAACGATGTGGATACTAAATTCTACTACGAGTCCAACAAGGACTTTCACTTATAACTACAGCAAATCCTCAGTGATTTTTTTAATTTATTTAAATAACATATTTATTATAAAACTTATAAATAAAACTTACTAAAACATTATACACTTTAATATGGGAAATTAGTAGTAACTCAGTGTAAATATTATCAATCTATTACATTTATTTACAAAACAATAATTAAACCAACCTGTTTCAAAGTTGCTTATTCGAATTAAACCAATGAAATTCATATTCTAATTTACATTATAAGTAAATAATTAAATTATATTATATTTTATTAAATTGAAAGCTGGAGTTGTTTGTTTTTAGTTGGAAATCGTAATAGGGGGTTTCCCCCCAATGCAGCTTTGAATATTGTTTAATTTTTAAGACGAGAATATCTAGATATAAAGTAATTACAAGTACATTTGCTCCTGAAAGATGGTGAGTAACAATCAGGGTTCGCTCGTAATTTATAGATATAAGTTCTTACTGGACGAAGAGTAGAGTTTAGGATCGATAACAGAGTAATTCTAGGTTATATGTCCTTGCTATATACGGATTGCAATTTGATTTTAGTTCCTTCCACTCACGGCTGTGTACTAAAACGTCTGGATAAGAGCTAAGCTGCTCTCCTTCCAAACATTTCTCAAATTGTCGGGGGTACCATGTTCAGTTTTGGTTTCTTTTAAATTTTACATATAGGTAGAAAATGTTTAATACATAACTACTATGTTACGTCGTTTTGGTTTTAAACGCATCTCTGTGCCCGAGGAAATATAACATTATGTAAACTTTTTTTTTTCGTCTCGAAAGCACTGACCACTTGAGCTAGGAAACAGACGAAAGCTTATATTTGGTTGAGTAGTATTATACTTAGAGCCTTACATCACTCACAAAAAAATATTACGTGATTTTGTTGTCAGCTGTCGACTTTCTGCTTCTTCTTCTTTATCAATTTTTTGAACATTAATTGTTTGAATTCGAATTAACTCTTGTTAAGCTAATAACAATCTCAACAATTATTGAATAACAATCAAGTATCTGGATAAAATTAAGTAGACTACTTATAGACATTAATTTATAGAAGTATACGATGATTTCGAAGAAGATCTGAAGTAGTTTACGTATAGAAACAATGATTAACATCGTCAGAAGTCAATATAACAGATAATTTCTTCCCAGTATTATTGATCTACATTAAACATATTCCTAGTTCTTATAGAATTATTCTATACAAGATATAAGATCTAGAGCAACGGATGTGTATTTCAACCAATGTATGATGAAGTAACAGATTTGGACGTTAGAAGAGCATAAGCACAATGACTGATACTTCCATTAAATGAGATGCCATCCACCGAATCAGGCACAACAACCTTTTTTAAAGAGATGAGATCCCTGAACATGATGGATGTCCCAATGTCATAAACACATAATTATATACATTCAACGGAACTACGAGTGGAATCAGATCCATATATCCGGATGTTTTTAGAGAAAGAATCCATCCAAATAATCCTTATTGTCTGAGAAATAATTAATTTGATGACTAAAGTTTACAAACTGTTTTTACAAAATAGTGCGAAATCATTTTATTTATTTCCATTCACCTGATGAAGTAGTTTGAATGTAGGGCGTTTCTTAGTGCTTCTTATTCTCTCTTGCTTAGATATTATTGATTACATGCGTCTGTTTATCACTCTTTCCTACCTTTAAAAATAAATAAAATATGGGATATATTAATGAATGCCAAAAATTCTAATGGGAGTGGAAAAAATGTGAATGAAATATGAAAAGTAGGATCCGCCATAAGGGGACTGGAATAGACAAGAAATGGTAAACTACAGAGTGAGAGAGAGAGAGTTAGAAAGAGACTAATTTCTCTAATCCGTTGAATTGTGTGATATCATCAAGTCAGTCTCAAGTCTTTAAATAATATGTCTTTGTAATGACTTGTTACATGAACCATTTTATATTGACCTGTGACTCGAGTCTGACTTGAAAAAAATGACTTGCATCTCGAGTCTGGCTTTAAATAAAATTACTCATGACTTGACCTGGACTCGACATGGTCTCAGCTCTGCTTTGTACATAATACTTGTATATTTTGATATGATCCTTTGATCACAACATGATGAGGATAAAAAGTCGTATATGTAGACATCACACGCAAATATAATTATCATTAACCACGTGAATTTTATGGACAAAAACATATATGTAGGATTAATCAAAATAATTGATATAGGAAGTTTTTATTAATTGAAGTTACTCAGGTCTAGGTTTTGATCATACAATTAAATACCTTTTTCTCTCTTTTTTATCTCTCCCTTTTGCAGGTTTATACTATAAATAAATTTATTTAAGGACAAATGAGACTCTAGAGAAATAAAAAAGTGGTATTATGTCTTCTTATATGTTTGTATGTATTTATCTACGTCGAACCTCCAGGAAAGGCCAAGACTATTTTTATGTGGTTTTTCTATTATCTACTATTTCTCATGTCATATATATTGGAGAAAAAAATATAGAGAGAGGGGATAAGGAAAGATTACAGTTATATTTCTGGGGATTTGTTAAGATTTTGTATCTATCTACCAATTAAATGAGAGAGGAGAGTGAGTCAGAAATGTTTTCACTAGAAAAATGACATCAAATGATAATGTGATCATCATTTTCTAGCTATGCTCTCTTTCTTTTCTTTTTTCCCTTTAAACACATATTTTATCGTCATCTTACAAAGTAATGTGCCAGTCGTTTTTATTTACCAACTTTAACAGACAAAGAATTTAAGTTCATGGCAGGAGCCTGGGTGAGTTAGGAAACATGTTTATTAATTATTATTGAAACACAAAGAACATGATTAAGTTAATGTATCCGCCCTTGTAATTGATGGTGAGCTCCAGCAGACACTAAAGCTGCTGCAGACCCTCTGGATGTAATCGGAACTCAAGGCTATTGTGGGGTCTCCTACAGCCCTTGGACTCCACGTTCGCCCACATGGAATAGTCTAGAGAGTTGAAGTATTGGCTGTGCGGTGACCAAAAGTCCTTTGCCAAGAAGTACATATTGTCCTAGAGCCACTCTTGGGTTTTCTTTGCGGTGTAGGCAGGGGATCCATCTTTTTGGATCACCCAGTGATAGTTGCTAACGATGGATTTGATTCATGGAAGAACTTTGGTTTCCATAATTTTACGTATATCAGAAGCCCGTATCCTAGAGGAAACTACGCGGGATTCATGGCCTACCTGTTGAATGCAACCAAGCCTAATATCATCAATGAAGCAGGGTGTTTAGTGGTGGAACCATATCGTTACTCCTCTGTTACATCCCCAAATGCCACTTCTTGAGGATTCTGCCCGTTGAAGAAAAGGTCAATAGAAAAGGTCTTCTCATCAGAAAACATCACAGGTTACCTGTTTCCTCTTGCTTTTTTTTTAGCCCTGGACACTGTTTTTGGGGACTTGTTCATCTTCCTAGCCATATCAACAATTAAGAACTTTTTCTTGAAGGCCATTTCAGGTGGTTGACGGACACGGAGGGTTTTCTGCCTGCTCCTGAAGGGTGTCTGAGGTCCTCTCTGACCTTCAACTGCATGGATACATTGTAAATTGTCATTGTCATGGCCCCAGTCTGTTCCCAGATGGCCTTCTGGGACAACCCCGCTACAATTTTAATCCTCTTATCGTAGTCTGTGTTCATTGTGGCGACTAAGATAATTTTTTCCTTAGCGATTGACAGCTAATTATGTGTTCTACATCATTGATCTTCGGAACATTATAAAAAAATATTTCTTAACCTCTCAGAATTTGCATAATAGAGATGAGTAAATAATAATGGGTGGCCCTATAGAGATGTATTTATCCCAAAACATAGACATCTCGTAAGATCCAGTACTAAATCTTAAACTTTAAATGCTTTAATTTTAATATTTTTGCTTGAAGATAGCGTTATCTAGTGAAAAATATTTTTTTGATTTTTTTTTTCTAATTACTAAATTAATAATAATCTATTTAGAGTGTTTTTCTGGTGCAACATCATACTCAGTAACAGGGTTATAACAGCTGTAAAAAAGTTTAAGCTTGACATATTTTCGTAGAAAATTATATTAAAATACATTTTTTTGGTATGTTGGATTTGTGCAACGAAATGGATTTTATGGTCAGAGATGCAACAAATTGAACTACGAAGATTTTCCATGGGAAAACTTTTCCTAAATGATGTGTAAAAAATCTACTTTGGCTATCTTAAAGTTATTAATCACAAAGACTGCTTATATAAATGATATTATACATTTATTTAATTAAACCTTCATGAATAATAATGGGAGAATTATAATACGAATATTTAATTGAGGTTTTAGTAAAGGAATTCAATTCGTAAACTTAGCTACCGAGTCCTACATTAAAACCTTAACACTTTGAATTTATAACTTCAACAAGATATAATTTATTAATTAACATTAGAATTTCAACATAATTAATTCTTTAAATAGATGCGAGTCTGAGCTCTCTTAATCATTAATGTAGCCGTCCTTAGTGGCAATTATGCCTTGCAGGCAGAGGAGGAAGGGCTAGTACTCACTGCCTGTGTACTGCTCAGTCAGGGCATCCGGGTATTCTGTATAAGTTTGCCAGCACGTCATACATTCTCTTTCTATCTCGAAATTGGAGACAGCGGCAGAAGAAAGTTGAAATTAAATTCTCACAACATTTTAGAATTAATGAAATAACTTTAAAACGTTAAGCGAAGAAACGTAAAGTAAAGAGAATAATATTTTGACGGGTGAAGAGAAGGATAACGTCTTTTTCGAGTTCTTCGGATAACTTCAATTTGCTCGAAACACATTTTGCACATACAAATCTTTGGCACTGACTGCATTTATCCTTTGTTCTACTTTGTTTGGCTCTGGGGCATGACACAGAGCAACTTCCTCCCTTCTTATTTTCGAACTGATGATTTCTTTCTTCTTTGGTTCCAAAAATTTCATCACAGATTTCGTTGCAAAGAGGTTATGCGTCATTTTTAACAAGTTCTTCAATTAATTTCAGAATATATTCTCGCCGGCTAATCTTTACACCAGAAACTTCTTCGTAAAGAATATGAGAGTTGACTCCAATAAAATCCAGAAAGTTGTCAAATACTTGAAATGTCCATCGTTTTTAGGGAACATTAGAGGAATATTTTTGAGCCATTTGATCTAGAATATCTATTGTCTGAAATGGTATCTTGCTTTTGTAGGGAAGAGTTGCTCATCAATAATAATACAGTCATTTAAAATATAGTTAGGCTGGCAGTTCTCAATAAATCAGATATAAATGGTAGAAAATAATGCAAATTTGTCATTTTTCAGGCGATCAGATCTAGTTGACTTTTTATCAAATCTGATGTATCTTAATATATCATAATATCTATCTCTTGCCATCATTTTCAATAATAGGGCAGCCCCAATTTTTAGACCATATTGTTTTAGCTGGTGTGCCCTTTACCATAATTTCTCGGGCGTAAGAAATATCAAAAAAAATCAGTAGATCATTTTTGGTTAAAGTAAAACTATCATCATTTCTTTGTCGATGAGCTTCCGAATTTGTACAGCTTATAATGTTTTCTATTATGAATTTATCTTTGAATAGATAGAATGAAATGAGTGCTTTGTCTTTTTCGACTTGTTGTTTGGAAAATGGTGATAGGCCGGGTTTTGCAGAGAATACATTGTGTGAAGTGTGTACTCTAGGTGAAAGGGTGACAATATTTTACATTTAGTATCATCCTTACAAAACAAAACATTGCCATGATCTGAAAAGAATATATGTCCATTTGTATATTATATATTTTTCCTCTAACAATTTTTCTTTCTTGGAAATGTTGATATTTCAAGGGTACTGCAACAACTGATAATAATTACGCAGTCAATCTACAAGGTAAAAATTATTGTTCATTGTTGCACTTTGTATTGAAATAATAACTTCAATAGTATGGACTTCATTTTGACGTCCCCCGAGTTTCTAGGTAGTTTTGTTTATAGTTGCTAAAGTAATTATGCAAAAAGCTTAAAATTTTATTTAGTCGTAGATGGGAACAAAAAAATAGAAGTATCAAAGGGTCAGTCGTATAGGACAAATATTGTTAGAGTTATAATAGTTTCAAAAATGGAGTGGACGGTATTTTTACGTCCCCGTACTTCTAGTCATAAAGGGTTGTTTTGTTGTTTTTTTGCCTTTTTTTTTTTTGTAACTAATTGTTTATGCCTTAATATTTCGGAATATGAATAAATTTCAACCACTCATCCTTCATTCATTATTGAATTGCTAAGATTTCCGTGGAACACCCAGTAATTTAATATTTGTGTACAGAGGGTTTTCAAATATGATACATTTTTCAATTACGGGACCGATTTTATGCCTTATAATAATAATCCTGATATTTAGTCATTGATAGCCTAATGGCTCACTACATTATGCAACATTTTTTACCCACTGGCTAAATCCCAGATTTAGTATTGTAATTTAAGCCAGAAAATACAAAAAAGACTGTATAAATTTTAAATTTCAGTATTTTTGACTTTTAGGGCCTGTTTTTAAATCACATTTTAATATATATTTTCAATTATTAGCCATGTCTTGAAATCAAATAACTATATAAAGGAAAATTTCAGGTAATAAAAATTGATATATAACATTTCCCATTCATTAAAATAGATGATTTATTAAGTTATCTTGAATACAGTTTTCTACAAAATGTAGAAATCCAATAAAATACATTAAAAGGAAGGATCACATAAGAAAGCTAATATATATTTTTTTATATTTTACCTAAAACTACAAAATACACCTTGTAAAACAATTTCAAAAGATTTGCTTTCAAAGAGTTTAATTGATTTTTTCAGTTTAACTGAAAATATTATTTTAATATGAAATATTTAGTAACACAATGTAAGGTTGCGTTGGAATGTTTAAAAAATTAAATATTAATTTTAATTAATTAAATTCTAATAAATAATTCATATTTTAGAGGTAGGATTCATATACTTCATATAAGTATTTTTCATATCTATTTGTATTTATTGATTGGATGTTAGTAATCGAATCAACTTATTTATATTTAGTTCTTGAAATGTTTCTACTTCTAGAATATTAATTAATTCATACAATTAGTCAAAAAAAAGACTTAATTATATTTAGTTTTGAAACTAATTAAAAAATTATAATCAGTTTTCTTAGTTATTTTTTTTTTATCAGATGAAGTTTATTTTTTATTATCTTAATTAGTTTGTTATAATAATTTATTTGCAATAATCAAATTATAAATATATATTCAAAAAGACTGCTTATTCACAGTGCGTATAATAAATCAAAGGCTATGGGATTTTGAAGGGAATAAAGTTAATATAGTTATTACGAGTAAGTATAATTTTTTTTTAAATCAAATGGTTAAAAAAAAAAAATAAACTGGTTTTTTTTTATTATATATTTTTTGGTTGTTGGTCATTTCTCTAAAATGGCCGACTTCCATAACGCCGCCTTAAAACGCTTTATATACCTCTCTAAGCTTGAACTCTTCATAAACATTGTTTGCAATGGAAATTTATTTTTTACGTCCGTCCTACTGAGCGCAGAACTCATATCTCGTAAAAAATTTTCTTGATAGGCAAAGATGGATTCCATAATCATTTATATTAATGAGTGCATGTAGTATTCAACATTCTCAGAGATAATTCAAACTAATATCTTCATTTAGTTTATCAAATTATTTCATACAATGTCATCAAGAGTTACTCAAAGTTCTTAAACTCAAAATAATTTTAATGGTTCTAGGTCAATTGGCCTAACAAGCATCTCGCCGAAGGACAATTTTTCAAGCGGATATTTTGCAAAAAGGACCATTTGGTACATTTGGCTAAAAAAAATATATTTTTCGATATATGCTATTTCCCTTATTTAATCAATTTAAAATTATACTATTATAAATAGGTATTGTCCATATGTTATACATAATTGTCATATGGCTAAATCAATTAGTTCTATTTTGCAGAAAAATATCTTTTTTCAATATATTCATTAATGATCATTATATAAACACAAAACTGTATCATGTTATTGGAATGTAATTCGAGCCTGTACATAAAATTGTCAAGGGTCTGAAACCTTACATAGAATAACCCCAACCATACGTACCACAATTAACTAAATTAGATGATTATATGAAGTGTTGAATTACTTTATATATACAGTTTTTACAAAATATTTATTGAACAATTTCAGTAAATATTCGAAATCCATTCGTATCACATGCTACTATGCTTATATAATGGTCATTAATGATTATAATTTATAAAAAAAATATTTTTCGGCAATTTTACACTAATTTATTTACCTACATATATAAAATAAAACAATCATATGAAAAATACTTTTAATAATTCTATAATTTTAATTAATTTAATATATACAATCGCTTACTTAAAACTTACACACTTGAAAATGAAAAAAGTAAATAGCCTGCCATTTTTTCTTTATAAATTTAACAAAAATCTTTATTTATTTTTATCTAATACGTAGCCTATGTCAAATTGATTTTTTCTATTCTTCCACTATTGGCCTCACAGATGGTGACAACCCTCTTACGAAAATAGTTGCAAATATTGCAAATGAATTTTATGTCAATGGCACTCCACTCCTCATCAAAGGAAGCTTAGATGGCTTCAACGTTCGGGTGACAGATGATATGTGCGGCCAGAAAGATAAGTCGAGGGGATGGACATCCAGACTGTGTCCCATATTATCTCGTCCCAGAAAGCGATATTGCTACCTGAATAGGTCTGAATAATTTTGGGGCACTCTGAGTGGGGACCTCCTCTTGCTGAAAGACAACATTGTTGTCGGTAAATTTTCCTTGATCCAGTGAAGCAGGTTGGTCATGAAATCGTCGATGTACACGACTGCCGTGAGCCTTTAAACCTGACAGGAAACAGGTCAGGGAGCCAAAATCCTTAGCGCCATGGCTGATGCTGGTTGTTTAGAGGTCATCCCCATTTGAAGTTCCTTATTGAATTCCCTGAAGCTCACATAACGTTTATTACTGCGATTGTAGACCTCATTATAGGATTGTGATCTGCATGAAGAAGAGTTGATGTCCTTTGCCTTGAATCTCACTGTAATGATATTTCTTGCCCAATTTAAAAAATTCAAAAAGCAACAGGTGCTTGAGATACATGGCTATCTACACAATTACTGACAGTTTAAAAATCTCTCAAATCAATATAATACGAGCATGTAAGTTTCCACTTTATTTTAAATATCTTTTTTCTGCCAAATGTTTACAATACTTCTTTGGCAAAATGTAAATTCGGCAAATTGCCTTTTGGCAAAAAAAATTGCCAATAGTCCGCTCACATATCTTAATATTTGGAGGGTGTCTCCAGATTATTCCATGACAAAAACAACAATTTACATTTTTATACTTAGTATACATGTATACACATATACAAACATCACTGAAGTATTTGTATAGTCCTTATGACGTCAAAATTTATATAAATATCTTCATCAGAATACAAACATTACAATACAATACAATTTTATTTTAAAAAGTTAAAAAAAAAAAAATTTAAAAAAAAGAGTAGGAATGGGAGTTATTGATCCACAAAGTTACTCAAATTAATGAACTTTTATCTACCTATATATATATTTTTTTTTTTTTCAAAAGAGGGGAGAAATAAACTATTTCTTCGAAACTTGACACGGCAGGGGAAGTATAACAAATTGTTCAAATAAAAAATTGGAAAGTAGAATTTACCTTTACAAAATAAAGATATGTCTAGATATTTAATAATTTTTTTGTATGTATAGTAAGGTGGAGGAGCTATTTTTTAATTTTTTTAAATGTTGGTCCTTTATGGTTTCAGAATGTTCGTTTTGGTCTTAACATAGCAATTGCTAGATTTGATACTTAGTATGAACAATACCTATTTATATTAATATCATTTTAAATTGAATTAAAATATGTAATCGCATATATATCATATATTTAATACAATTTTTCTGCCAAATGTTCCAAATTTTTCTTCGGCGAAATATCCTCAGGTATAAACATTTTTGATAAATAGTAATAGTATAAAGATAAATAGATACGGACTACTTATTTCTTCATTGGCTTGATTTTAAATGACTTTGAAGGTTATTTCTTTATATGTGTGAATCATCTAAATTTTCTTTGCAAAAATTGTTATATTATTTGAGTTTATTTCATATAAATGTTATTTTTTTTTCTCAAATAAAGGTAAAAAAAGGTCGCCCAGGTAAAAATTCCCACTTTTTGTCTCACCTAAGTAAACAAAATATCTACTTGCAAAATTGATACATGTCAGTCAAATCCTTTGACTATAATAAACTAACGAATAAATAGAAGGCTAACTAGAACCCTTGTTGATTTGAACAGATCAATACAAATGTTCATTAAAATTACAAAAAATATTTAATAGCAATGTTATTTTAGTAAATTTGTTATTTTTAACAAATACCTATAATGAGTAGTAAATAGATGACTGTAAATATATACATAATTTTCTTTTAAATGTAAATTTTCAAAATTTTAATACCTTTCAATGCAGTTCGAAATATGCAAGTATTATCTTATGTCCCAGGAAACGCTGGGCAAACCTACTATAGTATAGATAATGTAAGAAGAGATGCGCAAATTTTTACTATTCTTGATTTTTTAACAAGATTTTTCAATATGTTACAGAAATCTATAACAAATTCACATCATATGAAAAACTCATGACAAAAGAATAATATGGAATTCATTTGCATAATTATAATCCCTATAACACAGTGTCTGAAAAGTCCTAGAAAAAACACGATTTTTTTAATGAGGGTTTTTTTAAATTAAATTACTTTTTTATCTTAGCGAAATAACTCCCAAACTAAAGAACAAATGATCATTAAATTTTGACAGCTTTATTTAAAAGGTTGGTACTAGCTGAAAATGAGGCAAATAAAAAAATAGCAACATTAATGTGTGAAATCCGGAACTTTTCAGTCCTGATATGTTATGAGGTGAGTTAAAATTAAAAAATGTAGGACAAAAATCAAGAAAAAGAGAAATGTCCAGTTTATTTTTTAGCATCATAGATATTAGGGCCGGTACGGTATAGGGTTATACCACAGTTCGGTTCAGTATCACCCTTACGGTTTGATACTTTTTTACCTTCGGTGTGGTACGGCGTATATCTTAAATATTTTGATGTTATAAAATTTTGGATATCATTTTTTTTTAACCTAATAATTCTAGATAGTGGGATAAAATTTTAATCCATATAATAAGAAATAATTTATTTATTTGTATATAGAGATAATGGTTTTCAATGTTTCCAAGTTGGTTTATCGATACCTATCGCAACTACAGGTACATCAGAATCAAACGGAATAATTTTTCGACAGCTGGTTATATTGTGATAGCTAATCAGTCTAGTTTATTACAGGAAAATGTAGACAAGCTCATATTTTACAAAAAAAATTATAAATAATAGTATGATATAACCCGTTTATATTTTATATCAAACTTTGTTTTTTAGACTAGTTTATTTATAAAGAAGATAAATTATTAAAGAAAAAACTTGGAAAACTTACTTCATTCTTTAAAAAACAACTTTTTAGAAAATATCATACTGAGCCACGTACTGTGAAGGGTGTACCAAGTCCGTACCAAACCATGGGTTCAGCGTATGTTACGTACAAGTACATATAGGCTTTGCATTCAAACTTCAAGGAAGAGTTGATATACCCATGAGTATATTATAGTTGAAAGATTTCATTTCATTTTAATCATGGGACTTAATTTTTCGCTAGATTCATCATTGTGATGATGAATCTAACTAGAATAATTTGTTGATAGAAAATTGACGATCGTTATTCAAAGAATCCAAGAGTACAAACTGATACTTAGTTTTGAAAAATCCATTCTAACTTGCTTTTGTATTGACAGGCAGCATATATAATTAATGTTCTTCTGCTGTCGATACAGTGTTACAATTGTCCATAGGTCGTATAAACATGTTATCAAAACATTATGACAAGGACACATAATTAATATTAGTGTGTTTATGGATTATTATACAGATGAAACAATGAGTTTCCTGCATTTTCTTTCCATGTGACACACACATCAATAACTACGTAAATTGTAGTAATGTGTACATAAGTCTGTAGGTACCCATGTACATCGTGTAATTGAATTACTTTTCTCTCTAAGGAAGGAAGGAACTCTGTTCATCTACAATCTGCATAAATATATATATATACTCTTCAATGCCTATGTTGAATAATAATAACAATAATGGAACGGAAACATATAAATGTAGAATTTATTGCATATATTAGGTAGAAAGGTACAAAGTGGTGTATTTTTCATATGCACGAGAGTCGTTTAGAACTTCCAATAGATGGCACTACTGGGACGTATAAGGGTTATGTTTAGTTAGTAACATCTCTTGGTAGAACACCCGCCAACTTTTAGTCAGATCAAATAGAGTGCTATTTCTTTCTGTTTGGCATTCATTTGAATCGAGGATTCCGTCGGAATGATTATGGCAACTCTCTTTTGGATTTGAAAGGAAAAATTGTCATTGACTATCTGAAAAAGAGTAAAACTATTAAAGATGCATATTATTCATCTTTATTGGACAGTTTGAAAATTGATTTGCAAGAACACACCCACAATTGGCCCACAAAAATTCCTTTCACATCACGACGATGCACCATCTCATACCTCAGCAGTTTTGATCACAAAATTAATGGGAATAGGGTTCAAACGGGAGATGCCCATAGCACTAGCAATCTCAAGCTCCTTAACTCTTCTGTCATCCATCCCTGTATCATGTATTGTATTCATTATTTCTTGAGTAGTAACAAAATTCTTCTTAGCCCATTTTTTGAAACTCACTCAATTTCTTCGATTCAAACTAATGCCAAACAGAAAGAAATAGACTGATCTGGCTGAAATTTGGTGTGTGTTCTTCAAAGAGATGCTTTTAACTAAAATTAACCTCAATACGCGCCAGTAATGCCATCTTTTGGACTTTCCACGGACTTTTCAAACGACCATCGTATAAAATATTCTGTTTTATTTTGAAATTTTATTCCATTCATTGTGTTTTTAAACTATTGAACCATGTATAATCGCTTATCTCCTTATCACTTATGTACAGGTTTATTAGAATGTACCGTAGTGACAAAAGTTGGGAATTTAGAATGGGTGGATATTCTTTATTTTGTGTTTTATTTCTCTAAACAAGAAAATAACTATCAAACGTCAAAAAATTGGTCTCTCTTCGAAGTGCTTTGATTTGAAAATAAATAAAGTACTAATGTATATTAGATAATAATATATAAGACACTTGTTATAAAAAAAAAGAGATTTGATTAATAAAATTAAAATAAACATAGAAATAAATGTACGTCATACGCGGTACAAAAAAAAGAATATTTATTTAAAGGCAGCATGTTTGCAACTAAAAAACTCCTACCATGAGGCAAGTGAGAGAAAGATTGTTTAAATATTGTTGCATAATATATATATATCATCAATAATAATATAAAAATCCTGTAACTGGGTTGAAATCGATAATTTTAGAGAAATAACATCAAAATTTCATTTTTTTTTTTTACATTTTACAGATTTATAAATCAAAACAAAAAAAATGAAAGACCATTTTTTTGACGTTTGCTGGTTATTTTCTTATTTAGAGGAACAAAATGAAAAATAAATAATTATCGTACATCATAACTTTTTATTTACTAAAAAAAAAAAAAAGGCATGAAAGCTTACAATCAATTGGATATAGCTAATTCTTTCCAACTATGGATTTATTAATTTTCAATTATTAAGAATTTTAAACAGTTTATCAAGAGATTTTCAAATTGGACTATTCCTTATCAGAGCCTTGATAAGGGCAAAAGAAGTATAAAAATCGACACTAAATAACAAAATAAAAAGTATATTTTATATTGGTGTATAATGCCGTGTTATTCATTTTTATGTGCAGGACATGTTGGGTTTTTGTAAAAGTACAATGTACAAGTTACAAGCAAAAAATAAAAAAAAATCATTACAAATAATGAATTTACGTTATATTTGTAATAGACACTATTAATTAATCGATGATTTTCTATTAGAAGGTCGATATATGAATGATGTAAGGAAATGGGTAAATATGGATAATTATTTTATGGCAAATAAGAAAGCTCAAGAGTCCAGAGACAATTCATTCGCAAGTATATTATGAATACGCAGAGATGATAAAAAGTCAGAACTTGGACTTGTAGTTACAGATCCAAATCAAGTATCAAGTCTTTTTGATTGTGTGATCAAGTAAAGTTGTACATCTTCAAAATATGGACTCAAGTCCAAGTTGAGTCGTAAGTCTGAAGTCCAAGTCCCCACCTCAGTGAATAAGTAGTACAGATAGATTTTAAGAACAAACGTTAAAGAAATGGTTCATTCTCTTTTATTAATGATCCTTTTTAAAAGATCTGATAGGATTCTTAGACAAGTATGTTTTATATATGAATGAGCCTATAATGATAAAAGTTGCATCTTAATGTTAATATTCCAACTACAAAAGCTTATATTTCTAAATATAGTCTTACTTAAAGTATGATATTGATTAATAGAAATGATTCGAATCAATAAACATCTGCCCGATTTTTCTATGCTTAATCAATCTGTAATTTTATTGATCTTATTATATTTATGTTAATATAACTAACTAACAAATGTTTAATATGTATTTTTGTTTAACATATGTAGATTTTATAAACTTTTGAATGATATGAAAGTCGGTTTGTTGACCTAACTGTGTAAAAAAATATAAAAAGAGCTGTCAAATTTGGACTTAAAAAGTTATTACATTTTAAAAAGTCTAAGCTGAACAATCTGCAAAAAATAAAAGTTTCACAGATTTAGATCTCAATACGGAAAGAAAAACAATAAAGCAATTATTTAAAGATACTTAAATCTAAACTGAGGAACTTGTACATTTCAAAATAAATTAACATGTTTAAGATTTTATAAGAATATTAGTTAAGGGAGTTTGTTTTCATTTTGTATAAAAATAACATACATATATTTTATATTTTTGTCCCTAAGTGTATAATATGACATTTATAATAATTTTTATTTTATTTTACCTAAAACTTTGTGTATTTTCAAAAAATAATTATTTTATATAATTTCATTCTCAAAAACCTACTACGAAGTAGATGTTAAGACTAATGCCTTTGTCACAAATGAAATACAATACAATGCAATACTTTTTACCGGGTTTAGTACTTAAATAGCCCACCTACAATATGGATTTCATTTTGAAATGTTAAAATTATCTACTCATCGTAAATGAATTTGCTTGCAAGTCACTAACCTCACTAAGTGCTCCATACTTTTTTAATCGTTTTTCTCCCTCCATTCTGATTAATCAATATCAATTTCAACGCGTCAGCATATGAAATTTCGTTTGCAGCACAAAATTTAAGGCAAACTCTTTCTTCGATTATTTCGTTCATTGCAAAAATCGTGGAGGTAGACTGACTTATCCAGCTGTTACAAACAAACTGGTCTACAAATTGAACTCACACTTGAGATCATAATGAAAAACAGTGCTGCTGTCTCAGAAAATAAATGCCTTTAAGTACCTTCTGTGCGGGAAATATAAATTAACAATTTTTCGGGACTTTTTACAGAATAATAACGATAGATAGAGCATAAATTTTTAATTCCTTTTATCTTGTTGCTTTCCTTTTGATATTCATTAGTTCAACATAGTCTTTAATATGAATTGTAAAATAACTTGGTTGTTTAGGTCCTCAAAATGGCGTATTTTTCCTCTACCAATGAAATTGGTAATTAAAATGGTTGATGTTATTAGTAAAAAAAGTGTCAATATGCAACTTGCAAACTATATAAACCATTTTTGTAATTTGTGGGTTTTGATCGACAAATAACATGAAAAAAAAAATAAATGGATGTTTTGAAAGTAACGATACTGAATGGAAGTCTGAACATAATGGCTTAAGAATTCATATGACCTTTTTCTCTCTGAATACTAATACTTTCATCTTCTTCTTTCGCGACTTGTCTACATTTATTTTTATTCATGTTCCAGTTATACCTGAACTTATTTTTTTTCTATATTTCCTCCTTCTAAAACATATAGGATGAACTTTCTATTTTCATTTATTTTCTTCAACCCAACATATTAATATAATATTGTACTCTTTAGATATCTACATTTTGTATGTTAAATAAATCTTATCCTGAGTAAACAAAATGTTGATACGAATAAAATAAAAAAATAAAATGCCAAGTATGAAATATGTGCATTCTATACAATCGCGGGAAAAACAAATTAGGAGTTCCCCATCAGAACAACCAATGAGAAAAATATTAAGATCGCTTTTGAGGAGGGAAGACCTTTCTAATATTTTGTCCTTCGTATACATAAAAGGTCGTTCAGTTAAATCCAGAACATCTTTAACTACATATTGTACAATAAGGAAAGCATTTAACTCGGTTATTTCAATTTCAATGTGAGAATTTGAGCCTAAGCTTTAAGTTAGTTGTGTAACTTTTAATTCAAGACAAGTATTTATGATGGAGAAGACCTGAAAAAAACACAATCATCTAATTTGCTTGCGTAGAACACAGCCCGGCTTACATCATGATTCTCCTCTGGTATCCAAAGAGCATAGTCTACGACGACTGGGACGGAAAATAATGAAGATGGAGAGATGATGTTCTAAATTTTCGTATCTTTTTCACAAAAACCACAATTCGAAAAATCCGAAACAATTAATAATCAAGAATAACTCCGAAAGTATTCAAGAAAAAGGAAGAAAAAAATTATTTATATTCGTATATGTAAAGAGTGGTCCGGATCAATTGGGAAAATATTTAAAGGCTTATAATGAACAAACTAGATGGGGTAAAAACATTTTTTTTTAAATAAGAAAGCTAATTTAAATGAAATTCAATAATTTATAGTGAAATCTGTCTTTCTTGATAACCTCGGGCAAACGGTGCCGAAACCTTTAGTATGCCCGGGAGACCTCGTGGGGATCAAAATTTGCCATTGTATGGGTAATAGACTTCTTTAGAGTCAGAGATAGAAATCGCGTGGGTTTATTTCTGGGCAGTTTGCAGGCCAAAAATCTTGTCTCCAAAAGTGAGGACGTTTTATGGCCGAGACATCCTGTTTTTTTGATTTTTTTGCCTTGTGGGCCGGTGCCCTGTCTTATCGGAAGTTGAAATTTCTTCCTTTAGCTACTTTATCCATCCAGAGAATTTAAAATAAAAGTACAAAATCAGAACCAGTACAATAGCAAAGCTGGATCTGGACGTGGTTGCTTGTACCTGCCAAAGCTTCCGGCGCCTTGTGGTCAAAGTTATCAAGAAAGGCGGAATTTCACTATAAATAACTGAATGTCATTCAATATAGCTTTGAAATCATTAAAAAAAATATAGGTTTGTCCCATCTAGTTCGTTCGTTATAATGATTTAAATGTTTTCCGAATTTATCCAGACCACCCTGTATTTAAATAGATGAAGGAAGAGGAATTCATTATCATTGATAAGGTTAAGAAAGCAATTTTCCATAGCTTTATTCCTTTTATCAAGAAACGCTAGATTAGTTTTGAAGAAAAGATGAACAACCTAGTTATCTATATATATAAGTCCCTACATAATCAGAATGACTAGTGATAAGAAGTCGCAGATAAAAACCATTCCTCAATGGTTGTTCCATTATCAATCTCTCCAAAAATCAATTTCAAATTACATAGGTAGAATGATAAAAATACCCTAAATAGAAATACATTGCAGAGCCCTCAATTATAAAGTAACAGACTAATGTAAAAGAGACAGTTTATATTAGGGTGGGGAAAAAGTAATTTTGTATATCCTTTTGTACGCTTTTTTTTTTGCTAAGTATATCTTGTTCATTAATAGTCACATCTGATTATAAGATCAAATGTTGTAAAGGTGTAATATATACTACACACACTTTTTGGAAAGTATTGCGCTTGGCTGGCTCAGTCGTGAATTATCGTACGTCGAGTATGGAGGTCTAAAAGGAAGAAATTAACCAAATTTTACATTTTTACTATCTGAAAGTGAAAAATGCGTCATTTCTAAGGCAGATTGTGACTGGCTATAAAAAATTGATCACTTGCGTCAATTTCAACGACAGAAGTCGTGGTCGAAAGCCAACGAAGCAGCCCAGACCGTGGCAAAGTCAGTATTGACTGTCAAGAAGGTGTTGCTCTGTGTTTGGTGGGATTGCACGGAATAATCTACAATGAGCTGCTCCTCTGTGGCGAAATGCTCAATTTTGCCCTCTATAGTGAACTGCTCCACCTTTTGAAGCTGACAGTCAAACAGAAGCAACCAGCATTTGTGAATAGGACACGACAAGACGTCATCAAGACAACACCGGTCCTGATGCATCTTTGATGACGCCCCAGAAGCTCCATGAGCTCCGATAGGAAGTTCTTTTGCATCCACTCTACACTCTAAACCTGGCAACAAGTGACTACTACCCGTTCCTGTCTATGGCTAACTAGCTTGGGTTTACAAAATTGGCCTCAATATAGGCCTTTGAAAATTGGTTGTCCGAGTTTTTTACCAGTAAGGTCAAGGGGTTCTACAAGAAGGGCATTATGAAGTTGGATTATTGTTAGGAACAAGTTATCGAACAGAATGGGTCATACTTGTCTTTAAATCGTGCGATTGCAACACTTCTTATAAAACATTAAAATAAACCTAAAAAATACGAAATTACTATTTATCGAATCTCAAACACATACTAGTACATATATAAATGTATGAATGGATAAATTATGGATAAAGTATATATTTATAGATAAGTATAAAAATACTTCTGTTAAAAAATATCGTTAAGTTATGCCCATAATTAAATGCATTTATTCAAAAACAGAAACGTTTTTAATATATGGAGTCTTCATTAAAAGTTATAAAAAAATTCATATAGTTATATATGAATAGAAATTAATGCTACTCATTTTATGCATAATCATATATGTTTATGTTTTTTCAACTAACTATTTTGTTTTAAAATCTTGAAATTATAATAATTAATTTGTAAATGTTGCCAATATTGAATCAAGGTTTTTTTTTGGATTAAATAATGGAGAAGGTTGTGTTTTATGTACTTACAAGTAACAGAAACACTTGTTCAAAACAATGAAAGGATAATAAATTATATTTATTAATTTACACAAAAAAAAAGTAATTAGTTAATGTAGAGGCGGCAATGTTTTTACAGATCTTAGAAGAAAGTATATACTTGGAAACAGTAAAAGTAGGTTTTGAGTAAACAAAAAAATATCCTTACCAAATGAAAATAGTAAAGCAACATATATAATATATGATAGATATTTTGATTGGTTAAATATAAATGATTTTCGGATTTCCCATACAATATAGATGTTTAAAAAAATATGCTGATCAAAACATCCTCTATTGATATAAAGGGTTTTTCCTTAAGAGCGCTTCAACATTTTCTTAAAAATAAAACACAAACACATATAGATTTCCCCAAAGTTATTTTTCAGTAGAAATTATAATATATATATTCTTGTATGACAAACGATATGACCACCACGAGTACGTTTACAGAGTACGTTTACGTTTACAGTTTACAATATTTTTTTCCGCCTCCTATTTTGATATTCGACCTTTTCATCATTAAGTGACACTTCGTTGTGTGGACAAGGAAGAGCAAGAGGTGGTCCTTAATTTTTACAAAATGGGGTGCAATTGTAAATTAGGTTCCCTGCAATCGTGTGAAAAAAAGAGGCGCATGCTCCAAGAAGTTACATTTGTTACAATTTCCATAGATTCTCTCGAAATGTGTGGTCTGGGATATTTTTCTTTAACGGACGAAAAAGACGACAGGATGAAGCTCTTTATTGAAGGGAAGCATCTCAAGCATGTATGAATAATCACTTTTTCTTTCTTGATGGGTTTATCCAAATATAATCTTGGTCGTTTACATACTCATTAACCAGAAAATGACCTTAGTTTGAGGACAAATAGTTCTATTGATAATTTATCATACAATCCTAACAAAATGAGCGATGGGAAGGTATAAAGATCTTAAATGAACCCTTCATAATGAGCAGGACATTTTTATTCATCAAAGGTTACATTCTCATTCAAACTTCAAAGTTGTTGGTTTTCAAAGTGATTGGAGTAAATCCTTTGAGACGATTGGACGTTAAAAATTGATAGTTCCATAAAAAAATCATTTAGACTATGTTCAAATGGAAATAAAAGACTACAACATAAATAAAAAAAGGATGAAGTTCAATTGCTGACAATGGACTTTTAGGAGGATAAGTCCATTCGATATTCATCTATTCAAAAATGAAATACTACTTCTTATATTTATATATAATCAATTTATTTGCGGTTGAAGATGAAGGAGCAAGTACATCTCGCATATAAATAAATGTTTGATGAAGCGTAACAAGTAAATTTATATATTGTAATTTAAAAAAATATCTACATATTCTTACTGTTATATATATTCATAGCTATAGGTTTAGTGACCTATGTATAAATGTTCCGTGTGTATTTTGTGTATAAAAATATATTAATATGAGAGTCATTCTGTATTCTCCGAGTGTAAAATAAAGTATATATATAAACTCCATATCCTCATACATCTCATATCCACGTATATCATATGGCGCAGTCGATAAACCAGAACCAATCTTAAGAAACATAATGGAAGAACTTAAAAGTAAGAAGTTTGACTTTATAAAATCAAAAGTTAAGGCATACAAAGGTCATGTCACACGGAGCATTAATGAACAGAAGCGTTCAAACAGAATTGAATTAGTAGAAATTTCTAATCAAAGGGCCCTTGGAAGATTACACGTCTTAGAGGATATTTTAGAATTGATGGAGTTGAAGTCTGAAACAAAGGAGCAACAAGAGGATATCTTGATGTTCATGGAAGAAAGAGATCGCATGGATGAAGAAATCTCACGAAAAAAATGGAGGAATTAGCAGGCAAGGAGCATCAGCATCTGCCTTCAAAGGATGGAGCGTGTAAAGTATACGGAAAAATTGCATATAAGGAACCGGAACTATTGAGAGGAAGCATGGATTTGAATGAGTTTATTGAATGGAAACCCAGTTTTGAAGACTACAGGCAACTAGCAGGAGTTGATAGCTACTCTCACGCGAAACAGCTAGCGAATTTAAGATCATTCATGATCAATGAGGGAGAAATTAAGAGTCTCAATTGGGATTAAAGAAAAGAATTGAGGAAGTATTTTCGCTCTCAATATAACATCATTCTTGATAAGGTTAAATTCCATTCCTTATATCAAAAAAGATGGGCAATCATTCGAGGACTTCTATGTAGAAGTAACTCGAACTGCAAATCGTGCCAAATTAAATGAAAGATGTGGTAATAAGGACTGTTTCGAAGAAAATATCTAAGTTAAATTAATTGTGGGACTTCGGGATGAAGAAACAAGGAAAATCTTATGGCCATAGAAGAAAAGGAATGTTCACTTCAAAAAGTTATTGATATATGTAGAGCTGAGGAAATGTTGAAGAGGGATGACGAAAAGTTAAATTCTGCAAAAGTCAACAAGATAACCAGAGGAAAATTCAGTGATCAAAGCCTTAGTCGAAACAAAAATAGTTTTAGGAAAAATCCTCCTGAAAGAAAAATAATGGATTGTATATTCTGCTCAAGAGACCATATTATAAATAAATGTCCTACTTGGAAACAGGAATGTAGGAATTGTAAAAGAATTGGTCATTTTAAAGATTCAAAAGCCTGTAAAAATGGAATTGCAAGAAACAGAAGAGTGACGGTAAGAAACGTGACAACATTTAGTCCCTCACCAGCAATACAAGTTCGATTAAAATCTCTGGATGGAACATACTTATGCAATTATAGTTATGCAATTCCGGATTCTGGTAGTGAGGTATCCATTGCGGATGAATTTTTTCACAAGAAATTGGAATACCACTTATACATTTAAATAGACCTTCAAATTCTCGTTTAAATGGAGCTACTGGAGCTACTTTTAATCAACTAGGATCCATAATTTTAAATGTAGGTTTTGGAAATGAGGAAATTAAAGAAGAGATTATAATAGTAAAGGAAAATGTTAAATTTCTAATGTCGTGTGTATTGTGTAAAAAATTAAGGATTTTACCGGAAGATTATCCAAGTCAAATTGTGCGAGGTAAATGGAAAAGAGCCAGAGAACCTAGTGCTCGTGGAATCAAGGAAATGAAATATATTTCCGATGAAGAAATTAAAACCATGAGAGACAAGCTTGTGGAGGAGTATCCTGATGTATTATTTGATGGAAATCAACCATTAAGAAAGATGAAATGCGCACCGATAAAAATATATTTAATGGAAGGAGCAGAAACTTGGAAAATGTACACAGCAAGGGCGATTTCCTTTGCTTATAGAGAAGCTACGAAGAAGGAATTGGAAGAATTGTTTAAAAAAGGAATAATTGAGCCGCTAGGAAATAAACCTACGGAATGGTGTCACCCTACGGTTGTGTTGGGGAAGAAAAATGGTTAGGTTAGACTAACAGTGGATCAAACAAAAATAAATAAGTTTGTGAAAAGACCTATACATCCTATGACTAATCCTAAGGGGATAATTTCAAACATTAAACCTGGAAATAAGTACTTTTCCACGTTTGATGCAATTAAAGGATATTGGCAGATCCCTTTACACCATGAGAGCCAAGACTTAACAACGTTCATAACTCCGTGGAGAAGATTCAAGTTTAAAAGATGGCCAATGGGATTAAATGCAACAAGTGACGTATTCAATCTTATGATGGACCAAGCTTATGGGGAATTGCCAAATACAAAGAAGTTGGTTGATGATATTTTAAAATATGATGAGACATTTGAGCATCATGTTAAAAGTGTCAAGGAATTTCTTGATCGAAGTAGGAAGTTTGGAATATCACTCAATAAAGAAAAATTTCAATTTTCTAAGCCAAAGGTTGAGTATATTGGTTATATAGTCGGAGAACATGGAATTAATATCGATCCCAGAAAAACAGAAGCTCTTTCAAAAATACCAACTCCTCAAAACAGAACTGAGTTGAGATCGTTCATGGGAATGGTCAATCAAATGAGCGGGTTTTCAAAGGAAATAGCCAACTTATCTATCACATTGAGACCTTTATTATCCAACAAGAATGAGTACATATGGACTAAAGAACAAGATGACATATTTGAAGATGCTAAGAAGTCTTTGGTTAAATTACCTCAAAAGAGTCACTTCATGCCGAATAGAAAAACTGTTTTAGAGAAAAAAGGTCTTGGGTATATCTTAAGACAGGAAGACAATGAAGGAAAATGGGATCTTATTAAAGCAAATTCTACATGGTTGAGTGCAGCAGAACAGAATTATGGAATGACAACGCTTGAGATGATGGCCATATATTGGGCAACCAAAAAATTAAATGTTTATCTTCAAGGATTACCTCATTTTCATATTGAAACAGATCATCAAGTAATTGTAAATATCCTCAACAAGAAAACTTTGGACGAAATTGAGAATCCAAGACAAAAAGAAATCAAAGCAAATGCGTTATAACTTCACTGTTGCTTGGAAACCAGGAAGAAACATGTTAGCAGCTGATAATTTGTCAAGAAATCCATACTGGAATCCGAGGAAGGACGACATATTGGAGGATGTGCATACGAATGAGGTTGCAAGAAGAATATTAATAAGAGCTGTATGTGGTAAAAAAATTCAAACGGATCAGATCAAGGATCGAAGATTAAGAAAATTGAGAGACCAAGCACAAGAAGATGTTAATTATCTAAAATTGATAAATTTTATTAAAGACGGTTTTGGAAATAATATCAAAAATCTCCCTGAAGAATTGAAACTCTACTGGAATTTGAGAGATAGTGTATCGATTTATGAAGGTTTGATTATCGTCAATAATAAAAGAATTGTTATACCAAGAGTAGATCGGAAAGAAATATTGGTAAACCTGCATTTATCTCATCAAGGCATAGTCAAGACTAAACAGCGTGCCAGAGAGATAATTTATTGGCCGGGAATAGATATGGACATCGAAGATATGGTGAGAAAGTGTGAGGAATGCCAGAAGTTATTACCTAGTTTATTAATGGAGACTCAAATTAAAGGACCGAAAAGGACGAGACCATTTCAAGCAGTAGCTGTGGATATATTTTCTGTAAGTGGAAATAATTTCTGGTTTATGTAGATAGACTTTCTGGATATCCTGCTTTACATCATTTTGAGCATAGTGGATGCACATCAAGAGTGATTATGAAAGTAATGGAGAGATTCTTCATTGATTATGGTATACCTGAAGTTTTAGAATCAGATGGGGGAACAAACTTCTCGTCCAGGGAATTTCAAGAATTTTTATCCTTTTGGGGAATTGAATGGCGATGTTCTTCTCCACATAACCCACAATCCAATGGATTGGCTGAAGCTTGTGTGAAGAAGTTATAATATTTAGTAAAGAAAACTATGAATGGAAATAAGATCAGTCAAAAATCAATCTTGGAATTTTAGAAATGAGAAATACTCCGAGAATAGAAGATGGATTGAGTCCAACTAAAATCGTCTTCGGTCGTAGTACTAGATCTATTATACCTATGCTACCTGAATTCCATTAAAAGAGAAGACAAGAACTTTGTAAGGTTCCAAACCCAATTTAAAAAAAAGGAGATGAGAAGTTATCCGTATTGAAGATGGGTGAATCGGTTCGAATACAAGATCATATAACCAAAAGATGGACCCATCTAGGTAAAATTGAAACACAGGAATCTCAAAGGCGATATCTCATACGTATGAAAAATGGTCGTCTTTGGGATCGTAATAGGAGATTCATCCGTTTGGATTCAACAGAAGGGAACAAGCGAATTTCATTTCATATAACTTAGATTTATATTTTGTAACCTGGGGGAAAAAGGGGATGTTATATATATTCATAGCTATAGGTTTGGTGACCTATGTATAAATGTTCCGTGTGTATTTTGTGTTTAATAATATATTAAATGAGAATCATTCTGTATTCTCCGCGTGTAAAACAAAGTATATATATAAACTCCATATCCTCATACATCTCATATCCACGTATATCATACTTACTTTCCTTATACTTATTACAGGAAACTTGCAAGTAATGTTCTAATCCTACTGCATCACTTAATACCATGAAATAATGTTTAATAATTTTGCTCTTCGGCCTGTAATTCAATGCGATTTCTTACAATAATATTTTTAATTGTTGCCTATTTTTTCACTGCTTTTCAGAGGTCAGAACAATAATTTTATTTTATTATGGGCCTTTTTGCATACATAGTAATGCTATGGAAAGTGGATAAATGTATGTTCATTTTGTAGTCGAGAGTTTTTCCAAATTTTCTACCGATCACAGCTTTGGAATGATTTCGAAATCTTTTAAAATCAGCAAAGTATAGGCTGCATTGATTACTCAATTGTAAATAATATGACTCCAAAATTGTCGGCAAGACTAAGGCTATTAAAGATAGAATTTTATCTAAGGAATTAACAATTTCCATTCCTGAAAATTATTTATATGAAGAAGCTCTTTTAACAAAAGAAAGGAAATAATATCTACAAAGAAATGTAGCTACTCTGATCAATTGTGAGAAAAAAATTTATTTAAGGACTTATGGATCACTCTTCGAGCTTTCTACCTACATCAATCTTGTCTACCTCAAGTTCTATTTCTACCTTGAATCCGTTTCTTACCTCCAGTACTCTATCAACCTTTTATCTGTTTCTTACCTCAAGCACTTCTACTATTTTGAATCTTTTTAGTACCTAAAGCCTATCCTATATTTAATCAGCTTCTTTCCTTAAGTCCTCGTCCTACCTCATCATCATCAAGAGTTAAAAAAAAGGTGCTTTAATTATATTGGGTATATATTTTGCATAAACGAATATTTAAAACAGTCGGGTAAAAAATTCATCTGTAAAAACATTAATAAATAGTTGAATCACTGTTATCTCGATCTTGATATTTTTATTTAAAAAATGGATCATATTTAAAAAAATCAAAACTATATACATATAACACATTCAGATAAAAGTTATTGATACAAAACCGAAAATCTCCTAATATTTTATCCTATTGCACAGATTTATTGAATCACTTTGCACACTCTGCATACATAGGGAAATCTTAATGCTCTATAATAATAAACTAAATTCCATATTATTTTTCTTTGATTAAGCAAAGATGACTAATAAGTAAACTAAACATAATTGAGTTTAAAGTAAGGAAAACATCACATCAAAGGGATGATTAAGAAGATAAGATCTGAAGTATCGCCATTAGCTTTTTGAAATTACTAAAATAAAGGAACTCAAAAGTCAACTTCTGGGCGTCCCATCTATTTTCTTCCACACCGTATTTTTACTTTATTCCGTCCTTAATGTTTTCAGTTATGTGTAATTTATATCATACAGGCGTGCAAAAAAAAAAGCTTGCCTCAAAAATAAAAATCTAATATAAAGAATGATCCCAAATTGAGGACATCAAGGATTTATGAATGCAGAAACATCCTCTTGGCTGCTTCAATAAACAATTATTACATGCTTAGAATAAAGGAATCGCCGTTCTCTTCATCTCCCAAAGAGCAATTTGTGGCATAGATCCTAATTCATATAGGATATTCCTCTCATTAATAGTACAATTATATTCATCAAACGCTAGATAAGTTGAAGTGAAGGTATTCATTGGAAAGCATTGGGAAAAGAGGGACAAAACTTTTTTTATTAGTAGTAGTATTTTAAGTTGTGAGTGGAAGTAGACAATAGTCAAAAGAGCTTCTCACTCTGTAATATCGACTGCGAACCTCAAATGATATTAAGAGGATTAGTTCTTTAAATAAAAAATTTCAAATGTATTTCATTGAAAATTAGAGGCTCAAACGCTCTGTTCATTATTAAATCCTAGCATCGACTCGCAAGGATAGTATAATTTCGTTATCAATAATGGTCGAATATTAAAGTAAAAAAATAAATTGGGATTTTTTTCTTATCTTCAATATATATAATATGGCAAAAGAATATTATTTTAGGGACACCATATATTTTTTTTTATTTAATTGGGATCATAAATTTTTGCAATCTTTAAGTAGGAATAACGGGGCCTGTCTAGGCCAAATCAAAATTATTAAAAGAAATGGGAAGATAATTAGTTCCAAAATACAAATCCATCCCAAACTTTTTTGAAAAAAAAATCCACAAGTGTTATTTCTAGTTGACTCACCACAAATATCACTTATATATTTCACTAAATTTATAAATCAATATGAAATATTGATGTTTAAAAATTTGACCCAATTTTGATAATGAGTTCTTTAAATTTAGAGTAATTGAATTTATTTTCTTAGAATATATACTACTTTCAACTTTATTCTGAAGATTTTATAAAAAAGGATATTCGATATACATTTTTTCCCCATTAAACTTCTATATCTCTTGAACAAATCAGTGAAAAAAGTTATTTTTTGGTTATGAGGAATGTGCATATAATATTTAAAAACATAATAACGAGCTTGGATAATGTTTAGAAGATTATGGGTTTAATATTCCTACATTAATGGTTGTATATTCGTATCTTATAAATGTAATTTAATAAATATGTTGAAATTTAATAAAGGTAAGTTATATTTTCCTGTTCCATAAAAAGGATGTTTCCTAATCATTTACCAATTATACATTAAACAATCATATGGAAGAAAAAGCTGTATCCTCAATATTCCATAAATATTTACTTTTCAAAAAATATTTTGTAAATAAGGAGGAAAACATTATAGTAGTACTTTACTAGGAGATTCTTACTCAATTGGATATATGATTAGCATCAACAATCTTTGTTTCTTACCTCTTTCTCACTATTTAGGCATTGTTGCAGCTTGTTTCCTAAAGCAATCAGGCTTAAAGTTAATCATAAAGAAAGATATATCCCTAATAGAATCGACTTTGAAGTTATATATTTAGATCTGAAGAAGAAATTACTTTATAAAAGTAATCTATATGCGTTCAGGTTTGAACTTTAATTGGATATTGGCCCCCAATAATTTTTAATTAGTAGTATTTATCAGGAGCTACTAATGATGAGTAATCCATAGTAACTCCAATGAAAAAGCTGTTATTACACCGCCATGTTGACAAAATCCAGATATTTTATAGAATCTATTGCCGAGGAAACATCGCTCCTATGGCAGTAGCTTAAAGGCCGTAAATCAAAGTGATTGCGTAAAATAAAGAGCCAAGTACTAGAAAAGCGTGTCCATACGTCAATAATAATTTTCAGACGAGCTGGAATCCCATTAGTATCAAAAACCCCTCGAAAAAGACTGTTGAATATCATGGCTACCGACAAATTGCATCAAAGTAGGTCTCCTATGACTCTTCGACATAAGAATTTGTAATTGGAGCGGCTAGAAGGTGCATGAAGATTAACATGGAAGACGTGATCTTTACTAACGAGACGTGAACGACTCCTTATGATCTTGACAGATGGTTGCTAGGGTTGGTATACCACAGAGATCAACGCCACCAGCGATTTCGACTTCAACAAGTAGGAAAGGTGAAAATATACAACAAAGACTACTCAAGGCTTTCTTGTTTTGATAGGGCTCCAGGACGAAAAACTCATGATGTGCCTGCATTTTCCAACTGATTTTAACTCAATAGAGAATCTCTGGCCAATACTAAAACGTTAAGTTTATGAAGACAACAAATCATTTTTGTCCGAAGAAGATTTGTGGAGGGTTATTGAAAGTTCTGCAAAGAACATTCTTCTTCTAACATGAATAGAGGCAAAATCGACCAACAGCAAGATTTTTTACAACCTCAGTAATTTTGTATTGTTTGTATATCAACAATTAAAGAATTTTCAACCGTTTAACCAGTTCTTTTTTGTTATATTATTAAAACTCTAAACTATAGCACATGTTATTCAAGTATTACTGATTCTCAACCAGACTATAAAAAATAAAAAAAACTTTTTTTTTACCGAAAATATTACCTCGGCTCGGCTTAAATGATACCCATTTAAGACAAATATTTTTACGCAAAAAATGTGTATGGATTAAATCCAAATTTATTAGATATAAAACATAAGCAAGGCATGTAAATATGGGCCTCTCCGCATATATCAATATTTACAATTAGAATTTTAGTTATTTAAAAAAATAATAGTAAACTATTGTCGTGGGTCGCACGCTAAGTACATGTAATAAAAAAAAATTAATGTCAAACATTAACAATAAAATTCAATATTCACAAGTTCAAAAAAAGAGATATATGTTATAAAATGATTTATAAAGAATCAGAAAATATAATGTTAACAGGATTTTGAAGCAAGGATCTTGAGATTTAAGCTTTGTATAACTCATTATCACTATTACTTATTGAAGTTGAGATATAGAAAACGAAACAATTTAAAAAGAAATATACGGTCAACTGGGGATTTTCTTAAAGTAGAGTCATACAAAATTTAAATCGAGTCGAAAAAAAAAACTACTCATGATAAATCGAGCAATTAATACAAATCCAGTCAAAAAAAAAAAGTTAAATTAAGATTCTGCTTGAATTTCTTCATATTAAAAAAAGTAATAAAATGGATTTCAAATATAAATAATTAAGTTTACAAAATAATTTAATATATATTTATAATAGTGTTTTTGTTTTTTCGATTTTTTTTCAAATTCACCCTGTTTTGGAAAATAATGGGATTTTTTTTTTTTGGGGGGGGGGCTATTTTTTATCTCGTATAACTTAGAAAAGTTATAAATAGTTAAATAACAGAAATAAATATTAAAAAATAAGAATCGGAATCGCAAATTAAACATTTTTATTCCGATTCCAAAAAAAAAACAACTCCCGATTATCCGATTCCGATTAGTCCTGCCATTATTACTTATTTGACTTGCTTTTATAATGTTGTTGTTTTTTTCTAACTAATACCAAGTAATGAATATGTCTCGCAATACTGTAATTCATTTTAATCTGAATGAATTCAGATGAACTCGGACATGGTAGACTTTTTTAATATATATATAATACGAGCAATATCAAAAATCGGGCAATTTGCAAAATGCAATTTGGCAACCCTGTTAGAGTCTCGGAAAATAAGAAATAACGTCGAATATTTTTTTAATGTTTGTACGTATTATGAGCGTTATACGTGTTTTGATGATATGCAGACAATTTTGCTATCTAAATTCTACTTGGAGTGAGAATGAGTAGTTCGTAGCACCTAAATATGAGTAAGACCGTAATTCAGCCCATGATCTATACGTTGTTGGACATCCCTGCAATAGGTTATCAAATAGCTTTCAATTAAATTATATGAAAATCAAATCCTTAATCATCAAATTGCTTGAAATTTTTAATTGTTTAATAATCAAATTACCCACAATAATTTTACCTGACAATGTAAATGAACATAAAAAGAACACTCTATTTGAAATTTTATAGATTGCCCGGACATTTTGTAAAATACCCAATTTTCCACATTGCCTGTAGCATATATACAGGAACATTTTTTTAACTTAAGCACCATTGGCGGCAATGAAAGGCTCCAAGCTGGGTCGGAAGGTTGCATATACATGTTTGAAGTAGCTACGCCCCATCTTCACCCACTTTTTATTCACGAAGAACTTGAGGTTGGCAATGCAACTGTATCAGACTCGGCAGGCTTTAGACTCCACTTTCAAAAAGATGCTGTAGTACTGGAATAGTAAATTGTGGTGGCCAGAATTTAAATAAAAAGTCATTCAGAAGACTTCCACAAAGTTCTATAGAGTATTGTTTATGCTTTTGAGTCAAGAATGGTGTCTGCTTAAACCTTTTTGACTCAACCCTTCCCCTCCCCAGCATACATGACCACCTTTGATACGGTGAACTGGTGAACTTGGCCATGCTCATGTTCTGATTGGGCTCAAATATTGTTTGAAAGCTTTGAAGACTATTCTTGAGTCTGGAACCATCTTCAAGGTACTTGTGAAGACAGTAGATGGTGTGGCAGTTGACCCTGAGCTGTTTTACGATGTCTTATGTGTCTTGGTTGGTACAGATGTACTTGACGATGTACGATGTCATGGTCGGCACATATTTAAGTTGCATTCTCCAAGGTTTTCATTTCCATCTTTGTCCAAATGTGAGATATATGTGCTTACTAAATATCTTGTTTGGAAAATAAGAGCATTTAAACACCTTTGCACCTCTCAAAAATACAGTAAAAAAGAGGGTTCAAAAATTAATCACTGCAAGTAGTCCAAAAAATTTCTTTTGGTTAAAAAAATGAAAAAATATATAATTTGGGCCATATTGAATTATGTTTAATTATTGTGTTTAGCAGTGCTTTAAAGTTTCATAAATTTTAGAAATAATACAAATATTGATGATTAAATAAATATTTTTTCCTACAAAAATACAAAAAGTCACTTTACTTTTTGAACACACATACTAAAGTTTAATGGATTAAATAAAATATTTTTTCTTTAAAAAAAAATATTCTTGAAATATAAAAAAGATCTTATGGAATATAAATAAAAGCTTTAACAGTATAACTATATGTTAATTTATCTACGAAAAAAACAAGAACTTGAAAAAGAGATCACGGAATATTTAACTACTTAAATCTGATAAATATATGTGAAAAATATGTTTTTACCAAAAAGGTTCTACTATTTTATAATTAGAAGGATGAAAAGAAATACAACGTGAAATAAAAATAAGACTGGGTGATCCAGTATAGTATACAATGTATAATCATTATAATTTGGACAAAAGAATAAGGCTTTATTTAGTTTTTGGCAAGATAATTCTTTAAGCCTTTCTAGTTTGTAATAATGTGAATGTCTCTTACTACACCTTTTTTATTTAGGTATTAATTCCTAAGAAAAAAATAATAGTTAAGGATGTTGACATTTAAAGAAATATAATGAAGAGTAAGTCAATTTATTCCATTCGAATAGGCAACGTTGAGAAGCACTTGGTTACACAATAATAAACAGTTTTGTAGGTTTCTATATGCGGCAAATTTAACAAAATATTATTAGTGTTCAAAAAATCCTACAAACTATTAATTATTTTGTACATATGTATACCTCAAAAGTAATAATGGGACGATTAATTGGAATTGGTGTTTATTCTGAAATCGTCATCGGCATTGGGAAAATAATGTTTAATTTGTGCGTCCGATTAATATTTATTATTAATTATTACTGGTACATAATTATTTACTACTTTTCTAAGTTATGAAGAAAAAAAAATAGTCTACTCCCCAAAAGAATAAAGGAATTTTTTGCTTTTTACTAAAACATTTAATATTTGAATTTAAAAAAATGAAAATTCAATTTAATTTCACAGATTTTTTTTGAGAACAGCTGGGGATTTTCGAAAAAAATTCCCAAAAATTTAACATTTAAAATTTATTTTTTTAAACCATTTTATTTTTAGCAATTTTTTTTGTCACAAAATTTAATCAATTGTGAATATCGGTAGAATTTTGGAATTTTTGGGCAAAAAATTTAATTTTTTGAGATTAACCATGGGTTATTATTTCCGAAAAATTTAATTATTTGTTAATAATTGTCGATTTTTGAAAAAATTTTAAACATCAAATTAAATATTTGAAATTTATCATTGTAAATTCAAATATTTGATTTTTTTTTTAAATTGAAATTTCTAAAAAAAAAACATTTGAAAAAAAAATTCCAAAAATAACCAAGCCGCCTACAAAATTTTATCCTGTGGACGCCCCGATAGTGAAATTGTATTTTTTAGTTATGATTTCAAATATTAACAATCGGCATCTTGAATTTTTACTAGAACCCCTTCGGAATCGGCATGGGGATATTATTTTGTGTCCGCTTTTTATGTCGAAGATTTTTTCTGCGAGGCTCGATATAGAAAAGTTTTTTGTATCAAAATTTATTTGGGCGGGCTTATTTATAGCTAAAGTTATATTGTAATAATAATAATATTGTAGAGAAAAACGCGTGCAAGGAGAAGGGGGGAAAATACATATGGTATCATTGTTTAAAATACTGATGTGATTCTCATCTGGCTGCTTTATTATGATTTTTGAGGGTATAACGAAAGTATTTATTAGCAAAATGTTTAATGAAGATATACTACGTATAATTGAGTTAGACGTTTTTTATCCGTTACAGTAGATTTGAAAACGTCACACTCCATGAAATTATAATTCATTATGAACCTTATTCTCAGAATAATAGCTAATGAAACGACAAAGTAGAGTATTTCAAAATATATTTTAAGTTTAAAAAAGAAGGCTTTCATTAAATATAATCTACATACTAAAAAATATACCATCATACATTTATGTTAAATATACAAAATTAAACAATTGGAATCATCTGAATAATAACAATACATTATATATAGAGAGTATTGAAATAATAGATTGATCCAAATAAACTTTAGGTTAAATTGTCATAACTTTAGGTTGCAAAAACCCAAGCGAGACGTGGAGTTTAATCAAAAAGATAATCACCCCTCTTCTTCAAGTGGAAGTTGCTATATACAATTGTGCACAAGATAATATCTCTACCGATGAAATCTAACTAATTATTAATAATAAAGTAAATGTCAAAATCATAAAATTAGACAATAAATATACTAATAAAAAACATGTTACAAATAAATCCATCTTAAAGATTTAGAGCAAAAGATAATTATGTCCGGCGATATTACTCCTTGTTAAGAGCATCAAAAAGATATTTTCCCCGTTATTTATACTTATATAACAACATACTATTATTATGAAGGATATACACAATTTCTAATTATAATGCTACACCCAATGTAACTACCCCCGTTGTTGTGACCATTTAAGCAGTTGTTTTTGCCTTTTATGAGTTTTCTGAACACCATGTCTTGGAGCCTATCAACCATAGCTAAGCCTTAAGTGTTAAAAAAAGTAATATTTATTGACTATGTAATATTGGAAAACCTAATGATCATACCCAAGTCTTTAAGTGAAGAAACTAGTCTCAAACAAACTAGTTGTGAACCAACCAATGCTATTACCCCCGTTGTTGTGACCATTTAAGCAGTTGTTTTTGCTATTCAGTGAGTTGTGTATCATAATTCTTGATATGTTTAGCTAAAATATAATTATATTTTATGGTTAGATTTAAAAAAATTGAATACTTACTGTTAGATAGTACAAAATTCAGAGCTCCATTTCGAAATTAGTAAATATTTTGTACTTTTTACTGATAACTTGATCGTCATTTGGTGTGGATGACTCAAAACATTTTTATATGTATTTCTATAAATGACATCAGTACCAACATCCTCCATTAATTTAATAATGGTTCCTCGGGAAGGGATAGGTTTACCCGTGTATTTCTCCATAAATTTTTTGAACATAGATGATTAGCAATGGATAAGGTTATATTACATACAATCAGCATCTTTGAGAGATCAAAGGTAAAGTCTGACTTGATGTATTCATCGTTAACTTGATTTTATAGATGAATATCCATACTCTTGTTATGAGATGAGGATAATGAGTGGCGTGTAATTCTAGACAGGATACTAAAGGCACATTTATATCGATAAATCCGACAAGCCATCTGTTTCTCATCCGGTAAGTATTTTCCAAATCCCTGGGCCTCCATTTCCAGAAATCCAGACAGAAGGATACGTTATTTTAGGAATTTTATTCAATTCTCTATCGACTATCATTATCTAACATTATATTAATATTGAATAATAAAGGCGGGAATGCTAACGTTCTTGATTGATAGAAGAAGATGTATATTATTTAATCAATGATGTCATAAGTATTTCTTCTCTTCTCCTCGCACGCTTTTCTATTCTTAGCAAAATTATCACCCTTATTTATAGCTAAGATCGTTTCAGCGAGAATTTAATAATTTATATTAGAACATAACAATACCAATGATAGTGATGACTACATGATGTCATTTTATAAGAAACTTTCAGATTAGATTTTTACATAAACATCTACATATGATATTTTTAATTTTGTCGTCGGTTTTATCCATACTCGTCATCTAATTCGTGTTTCGGATAATAAATTGAAGTACATTCGTCTCCTGGATTACTTGTCCTCCAAGAACTCCAAAAAGACCATGTCCTTTGAGTGTCTGACTCTGCATTCCAATCTACAATCCCGACAATGTCTTCAATTTACAAAAAGGAATTCCACTCCTTGAGATTTTTGACGTTGTAGAGAAGTAAAAGGGAAAGAAGAGTCATAGTTCCTCATAGTGGTGAGAAATGAGGGATAATTTTTTTTTCATATGAGGTACATGAATCAAATCTAATATTCAAATCAGAAATGGAATCCTTATTCTGTAAGAGCTCTTGAAACTTGTTCCAATCATTCAACCCAAGACAAAATTCAATTCATTTGTATTTTATTGACTATCAACAGAATTATCATAGATATCAAATCATAAGGCCTCTTCATTAAAGTGATGGTAGATATTTCTTGGCAAGTAGGATGAAATTCAACAAAAAATCTTGTTAAGTCGTCAGTCCCAGTCCCCAAAATGAAAGAAGTCATTATGATAAAGTCTCAAAGCTTTGATATTTTTCATTTCCAAGAAGAATTTTATTTGTCTTCTTCTTCACGCAAAAATATAGACCTCTATTTTAAAAATGGTTTTGACGAAACTACAAATTTTTATTTAGATCCTTGACAATTTAATTTTTCAGTCCTAAGTATGGTTAAATTAATTCATTCCTGAAAATTGTATCGATAGATTGAAATGATGAATGTCAGCTCTTTTTTTATTATTACTGTAGTCCTAACCAAGTTTCTTTTTTTTTCATTATATTTATATTTAAATTATATCTGGAAAAGTACAATAATGAAAGCTGTAATTTTGTATGTAATAATACCTCTTCATATACTCATGCTCGAAGATTAAGGATCTAGCTACGACCAATTTAGTCCAATAATCAATCACTCACGTTTTCTTGGCAACGTTCTTAATAAAATATAACATTAATACAGTAGACTTAGTTAATTCACACTATTTGAATTTTTAAATAGTATTTTATATTATTAAGTTTCATATTTAAAATATTTACAAAATAAAACAAAGTTTTATCAAAATTTATAAATTTAATTCAAAATTCGTAACACAGCCTCTTAAATAGTCCAGTAATGGCAACTGATCTCTAATTTCAATTAACTTTCCCAATGCTTCGATTATTCTTTTATAATGATTTTTTCTCGTCAATGGATTTTTTCCAGACAGAACTTGCTGTTAAACTACTTCTTGTATACCCTTTTCTTAAAAATTACTACTTTTTATTAATTTCCGTATATTTGGGTGATGACATTGCAAAAAAGATTGAAATGCCATGTGCCAGGCCTCAACCAAATTGTTGGTCCTCGGTAAACCGTTACTGATTCTATCCATCATATTCCATTGTAATGGAGGATATCGAGGAACTCTTCGAGTGCTCCCTATTCGTCTACCAATATAAGTGTCCTCAAAATAATCAACTACAGCTGTGAGATTTTCAGGGAATGTACTCATTATGGTTTCGAATGCTTCATCTATATTCTCCAATGGGAGAAAGACTAACGAAATCAAGGATTTAGTCAAAATGCAAAATTCTTACTCATTAATATATTGAATCCTTAAGCCGGAACTTTGAATATGCCTCCAAAGCGATTGTCCCGAGTGGAAAAAACATCCAAAAAAATTTGTTTGAGGGAATAATGCTCCTTGAGTTGCTGTTATGCTGCTTGTTCAAAGTCCATTAATATACTTTGAGGATTAAAGTTGTATTCAATAGCATTTGTCTTTAGTCCCTCCCAAAATCTCCTGTAACTCTCCTGTGATTTGTTAGGAAGGACTCCATACAGGCATGGACTAACAATGTTCATTACCAACATGAACCGTATACTATAGTAGGTAAAATATTGAGGAACTAACTTTAAAGGTACCATCAATGAACCAATGAGGGTAAGCATTTATTAGTCTCAACATTTTAGATGCCCCTAAGATTAAGATTCTAGACTCTTCTACTTCAGAATCAGATAAAATCATTTGTTCCCTTGAAGTTGTGATAGTAAAATCTATTGGAATTACGAATCCATGTCTCGTCGTAGGTGATGGTGGAGCCTAGTTATCCTTTCTCACACGTTTCACTATTAGAGAAAGGTTTTTATTGATTCCAATACTCGTTGAGGCTTCATCGCCAAGTTCTTGAACTTATTCACAAATTAAGGACCTAGTAGTCTCTGATGATGTTTGGGCTCTAAATTTTAATCTGTTGTATAATTTTTTGACCTCAATCTTTTGAGGTGGTGGGATATGACAATGGTCAGATGATGGGAAAATTGGTAGATCCCCTTCTTGAGGATCTCTATCCTTCCTTTGCATTTAACTTCAGTACATCTCCAATTCCACGTTCGCATATATTTTTTTTTTTTTTTCAAGTCTGAATATAAATCCTTCAAAACAAAGAAGACTCAAACCCTTTTTGCTTTTAACAAATTTCATTTTAAATTTCAATTACTTACTCCAACAAGTGCTAAATAACTTATGATTATACTACATATGATGAAGAAGAACGAAGGGGGGTTATTCCTCTTAATCATGACCAAATCATGAATCAGAAAGTATTATGTTATAAGGATTTTGGATTTAAATTTTCCCTCTCTTTTTTTAAAAATTCCTTTTCATTACTATAAAACCAAAAATGTCCAGAAATTCAAACTTATTTTTGAATATGGATAGAAAAATGGCATATAGAGGCTAATCGATAAGAGCATTGCTATTTGAACTACTTGATGCCTTGTTTCTAATTCTAAAGAATTTGTTAATGATATTTCGATCTTTAAAAAATATTGCTTAATTAGTGCCTTTTCAAGCAATATTAATGTTATCATTAACGAAGAATACTGATTCAAAAAATTGTTAAACATGTTCAAGGTATGATGTGTGTCAATTTTACTAGTTTGATTATTTTGTGATTTTAGTTATTAGTGTATTGAGGCAAACAAACATATTTAATAATTGTATTAGTTGAATGAAGAATAAATTTTACTGTTATACATGTATTAATAAAGACGTTATTCTAAATACCTTTGATTTTACAAATCCATTACAACAATAAGTACCTAATTACTTTTAAGTATACACTAACTTCAAAAATAAACAAAATATGGATCAAAATTAATTTAATCTTTTTTCCTATACTAAACTACTTTCAATTTTATTTAAACGAAAATTGCATCTTTGATAATAATGAAATTTCATTTCTTATGATAGAATTGCTTGATAAGTGCTAGATCATGGACTTAATATAGATTACAAAAAAAGTTTGGATTAATATTGATAATATAATTATTTAAAATATGCAAATTAAATGCTCAATTAAAGCACTGTTGCTACCAATTAACCATTCACATCTTAGGTTCCAGTCATTATCAAAAAGAAGCCTTTTATCATTTATGTATTCCATTTTGTTGGACGTGGTAATACGATCAAATTTATTTTCAATATTCAATAATAAATTTCAAGTGGTAATTAAAGGTCAATGGATAATAAAATATGCTTATAATAATTATTATCAGTTCATTTTATTGAAATAACATTGACAACTTCTTCTTTAATATAATTTATAACTTTTGAGAAATAATAATTAAATAATATAGTATTTTTTTATAAGAATAATATTTTTCAACAGTGTATCTGACAAAAATAAAGCTAAAATAGGCATAATTCGTAAACGTTATCTTCCCACTAAATATAATATAATAATTAGAACAAAAAATAAATTATACATGTAGCAAATTAAATTTGGCTTAAAATATTGATGAAGGTTGTTTGGGATTCGTAGCTCCTCTATGGGTAAATGATTTTTCAAATTTCTGATTGAATTTGTTTCTATGTTGTAGCAACAATTCAAATCATGTACATACAACGCATTAACTAAGTGTTCTAGTCTAAAGGAGCACTTCAATTATATTCTCGTTTGATATAGCATATAACTTTATGAGGTAGCATTGAAACTCATACACAATCTTGTGGCTTCAACTAAACCAAATCTTCAGTTGGTCCGGACGATTAAAAGAGAGTCCATCATGAAATTGAATTTTGTCATCTGAAATCCAATTCTCTCAGCAATCCTCCTAAGATTGCAAGGCTATTAGAAAGTATTCTCAAGTACTGAAAAATAGTTGAACCGATGTAACACTCTCATGCTCAAGGATTTTCTTTTTTCTCATTATATCAATGTTTAAATAGAGTTTGGATAGTTGTAGACATTTGACAATGGCATATCAAAGCCAGTTGCTTATTATTTATTCAAAGTAGTGAAATTAAGTCTTTGGCTTGTACAACACAAATTCGGAAGAAATATTTATTATATTTAACGTAAAAAAAAACCTTAAGCTGATCACACTCATAACTTATGAGCACCAAACACCATCATCAATCCAAGAAGCTCAAAAAGTCAAAGGTCGTTGTCCATTGAGTTAAGTATTTTCTCGTAAGAATGAATATGACTTGACGACTCACTCGAACATAGAAAATGATCGACTGATAACTTTCAATTTCCTACCTCTGGCGTAACTCTAATTATGTATGCAACGGTAAAGTTCAGAACAGCCACATAAGAGGAACCTCGCTATATAGAGTTTTGATATAAACAGCACGCAAAAAAAATCCTCGCTGAAAAAAAGCGTGCCCTAATAAATTTCGATAAAAAAAAATTCGCTATAATGTATGACAGCCAGATTATTTATATAATATTTAATACAAATTAAGACTTGCACTGAGAGTAGCGAGTGTTTGTGTACAACTAGTTTGCAAGTTCAATTTCAACAATAAGTACATATTTTATTGGCTTAAGAATAATTTTCTAATTTGTGACACTTCAATATAAAACTAATTTAAGGTCTAAGATTTTTCATCAAGTAGAGAACATAAAAAATTTATCATTATATTATCTTAAAATGCTAACTTTTGCATTGATTTTCATAGCTTAAGCCATAGAAAACTTTAATTACTGAAATTGTGTACAACTGTGAATTACATATTTATCTTTTTAAATATAATTAAATTGAAGACAACAATTTGTTTAAAATTTAATCACATTTTATCAAATGATGGCTCAAATAAATCACAGTTTAGGTTCAAAAAATAAACAGATGATATATTTATTATGTAATCATGTTATGTATGTAACATGTTTGGAAAGGTTGGAAGAGAAGAGTTAATTTTGAATATATCTTGTATTTCTTCGAGCACAAATATAAGAATTATTATATTAATTTCAGAAAAAATAAGCCATATAGTTATTGTATCTTTCTTGACATGAGTAATGAACAATTCTCAAATCCTCAGGGAGTCGTACAAAAGTATTTTCAGTATTAAAGCTTTTCTTACTAATTGAAAAAATGTTTTAATCTTACAGAAAACTATTTTTCTTTGAAAACGAAGGTGTTAGGCCCTTCTGGCTTTTCGTTTGATTTTTTTTTTTTTTTTTTTTAGATATAGTATTTAATGCTCCATTTTGGATATTTTTCTTAATGGAAGCAAGTGGCACTTGATCAAGTAAGTTTTAAATTATGATATTGACATCTAGTTGGTTAACACAAGTATGTAAAATGATTTATTCATATTCAAAAGGTTATAAATTTGTTTCATTTGACATTGGTTATTGATTTTTTGGAGGATTTAATAGCAAATGAACAAGATGTGAATAACTAGATTTATTCTTCATATCTAAACAATTCAAAAAGAGTCTTGGAAGATCCGTTAGAATTAAAAAACAATACAATAAAAAAGGCATTGTTAAAATGTCTATTCCGACCCAGTAAAGGTCGTGAAGTGATTGTTTAGGGAATTTGTGTTTATAATATTGAGGATGCAACACCCTAACTATTATAATGTTATGTTTTGTGTGTAAATTATAATGAAATGTTATGGAAAATTTATCATAAAACGTTTCAAATCAAAATGTTTTAATTAAGTATTATTAAAGCCCACTCTTTCCATAAACTCAGAAACTGTTTGCCATTAATATGTAAAATAGATGCAACAACAACGCCCTCAATCAGTTTAAGTATAAGTTGTCTATCATTCAAGCAAATTATATGGAATTTGTGACCAAGTTGGGGTTAAGTACAAGTTTTATTATAGCCTGTACAAGTTACAGCCAGAAAATGGATATTTTAAATAAAACATTTCAAGAGTTAATGTGTTAAATTTTTATTGGAAATTAATTTGTCGATTGTCTTCAAACTTGGTGAAAGATAGGTTTTGTGACTCAAGATTTCTTACGTAAAGTTTCGACTAAATTAAAAGCAAAACTAACGAGAACGAGTAAAACGAAGCAACAAAAGAGTGAAATTTGGCGCTTCTCTTACGCGGCATGTCCCTCCCCATGGATATATCCAAGGAGCTCAGTTGCAGCCGTACCACTGTTTATTGTGCCAGGGACTTATTCACTACCACCATGGTCTTGGGGGTTGTGGCCAGTACAGGCAAAGTCTACCCTCCCATTTTTCTGGAGAGGAAGGAGTAACTCAATGCAGATGCTTACATCGAACTTCTGGATTAGACCAGAGAAACTGCCAATCTTTATAAGAATAAAAACCCCTTTTCATTCAAATGAAAGAAAATAGGAAACTACTATCGTGCATAGTAGTTCCTAAATGTAACCAACAAAAAAAATGACTTAATCTTTAATGTAAATCTCCAACGTTTAGTTTCAGTATATATCAGACCCTACTGTGTATTATAACATGATATTCTACTTTTAAAAATTTGGATTTACATAGTGTGCATAAATAATAAATTACCCCTTAATTCTACAAGAATCAGATATTTTTCTCAATTTATCCTACTTTTCTCATCTCCAATCCATCCAAGACGAAAATTAATTTTAAAAATATTTTATAGAGATTTTCAAATTCAAATATCACTGTTTTTTTGTTTCTAGTTGTTTAGTCTTTTTTCTTTATTTTAAGGACATTTAATGAAGTTTTAAAAAAATTCTTAGAAGTTTGTCGATTTTATCTAGTAAAATATCAGTTCAACATCGGATCACTTGAGTCAATTTGTGATGTATGTTAAAACGCTCTATGTATAAAATGAATATAAAATTTTAGAGAGTGGTAGAGGGGGGAGGGATATTTTTATGATATAATTTACCGCTTGCAATATTAATTTAGTATAGTGCCATTTTAAATACCTCGATAACCTGGTTCCCCCATATTTAGATATGTATGTAGTATTAGAAATGATGTCAATCGTGTTTATTTTTTAGATGGTCCTTTTTTTTGGAATTGGCAATCTGAAGAATGAATTTTCTATTACTCAGCTCTTATCATTATTATTTAACTTCTGAGTATTGAACTTCTTTTTTAGTTATATTCAAAACCTGATTGAACATTCGTGTGTGCTCATAAAAGGCTGACAGTAGCGTTGAGGATATGTTTAGGGACGTCCACAGGGGTTGATTTGGGTGGGCTGTAACCCTCCCAGCCAAAAATTAAGGAATTTTTGCTTTCTACTAGAAAATTTAATATTTTAAATTTTATCTCAAAAATATTTAATTTCTTTTGAACAACTGTGAATTTTTGAAAAAAAATTAATATTTGAAATTTAATTTTTTTTTTTTTTTTTTTTTTTGGGGGGGGGGGGATTTGTTTTTTCATCCGAAAACTAAGCCCCTTCCGCCCAAACATAATTATGCGGACGCCCTTGATGTTGTGGAAGTATAATTGTAAGTCCTTGTTGGACTATGAGTTGAATTGAAAATTGATATCTGTGTAATGCTTGCCAATGTCGTTGTTTATTTTTTCTCTCCCCCTCCTCCCTTATTAAAGCTGATTACATTTATTTTTGATAAACAAGCTTCGTAACCCAAGATACTAATAATGTAAATGATGAGTTAACATTTCCAAGTTTTCATGGTTATTTATTTTGCAGTATAGAGCAAGTCTTGTAAGTCTATTAATATATTAGATTAAAAAATTGCCTTCATTTCCACATATTAATTACGTAAGTATATCTCCAATTATTAAATGGGTACAAAACATTGATTGTATAAAAAACATAAATAAAGTGTAGTAAACAGTATAAGTTAGTGAATCATTTAGAAGCATGATGTAAGAGCATTACCATACTAAATGTACTCAGACTATTTTGATCATTTTCATGCATTAACTATGGCCACACTTTGTTAATCCAAACTATGAAAGAACTCACCTGATGTTATTCGAAAATGAACTGATACACTCTCAACCAACATGTTATTAAGAATGACTGCAATGAAGGATGTCAGGATATACGTGACGGAGAGATCGAATATTATTGTACCCCCAAACTTGTCTTGATAGTAGTCCACAGCCACAATGAAGCTGGAAAAGAATTTAATTGTTATACTGACTTGAAAAAAATATCAAATGTTACAAAAAATTTATTTATAAATATAATAACGTCAATTGTGGGTACTTTTTCAACCAGTTAAATAAATGTATGTATCCACTAATTTTCTTCACAATCGATTCACATAATTGATATAAAGACATAATAATATCTATATAAATAAAAATATGACTAATTTAATATTAAAAAAATTCAAATTGGGAATCGTGAGGGGAGGATAGGGGGAGGGCGCTGGAAGATGGAGAATTGAGGATGGCTTTTAGTCTACAAATACATAGTACACATGTTTTGTATAACGGGTGCCTCAGCTAACAAATTTATTTGTGTAGGGGGCTTTGGTATCGTAAATTTCGGAAAACACTTATTTGGCTAACTCAAATATTATTTCAGACCTTTTTTCAGTTTCCTTTTGGGGGAAAGGTCACACGATATAATAAAGGTAATAAAATGTTTCATTTAAAAAAATATTTAGATGTAATATTAAAAGGTTTTAAATATACCTAAAAATAGAACAAATGAAAAGAAGCACTAGAACTGAACTGATAAGCAATATATTGCAGTCTCGATTCCGGTTTTGGTTCGACTTTGTTAGTTTCGGTTCCAGCGATTCAAAAAGCTGTTCCGGTTTTTGAACCGCTAGAACCTTTAGTCGGATATAGGCACAACCTTGCTAACTAATCTTTTGTTTATGAAGAATTAAAAATGAAGTGTTATATATATAAAACAGAGGTTTATATATATATATATATATATATACACGTTTAACTTCATTAATTAGCTTTCTCTCGCCAAATGTACTTTTATCAAAAGTTAAATGATTGATTTGCGGTAACTTAAGTTTCCTAAAATATTCTTTCTTTCATTATATGCATTAATTTTTTTAAGTATATATTCTATTTAAATAAGAATTTAGATAAAACTTGAAATTAGTAGTAAAATTTATTGGATGACATACATGAAAAACATTTTTTAATGGTAAAATTTAGCAATTAATCATATTCAGTAAATTTTATTTTAAAAAGAGTTAAAAATTAAAGTTATGAAAAATATACATTTTCTGCTGGGACTCGCGATATTAATTCCTGGGTGTGCTGTTACTAAAATACAATTTATGGTACATATATAAGTATACAGTTACTCATAAAATATGTTTTTTGTCGGATAAAAGAAACCGAAAAATAACACTGTAGGACCTTGAATGATTGGGAAGAGAGCAGCTTAGCTGCCACAACATGTTATAATATCAGCTGCAAGCAGTACTGAGAGTAAGGAAATCAACACGAATTCCACTCCCTATATAACAATGATCAAGGGTGGAGGGGTGTAGCCCCACCCCCAAATAAATAATGCTTCCTTTTTACTAGAAATATTTGAAATTTTTTGTCATAAAATTTTAGAAAAAAATTAATTTTTCGTATATCTGATATCTGATTTTTTTTTTTAATTTTAAATATTTGAAATTTAATTTGTTATTAACAGCTGTGGAGCTTTGAATTTTTATTCCAATAAATTTCTTTTTTTGTGAAAAGCTGTGGATTTTTGAAATTTTTCCCAAATAATTTATTATTTGAAATTATATTTCGGTTTGCCGTTCTGAATTGTAAGGCTGTATAATATTAAAATCAGTCTGTAATATATTTTATCTCTGTTTATTATAATTTTAACATCAGCTAAAAGAAAGAATTTGATTGTTTAACTTTGTATTACACAATCAGAGTAAATCAAAGTTTCATACAATTTATCCTGTTGCAAATGCCGATTATTAATATAAGAAAAATAAGCAAATGTAACATCATAATATACACCTTTTGTTAGCTGATATTTTGATCAATCATTAAGGTATCTTGTAGCCTTTATGTATTTCTTTCTTTATGATAGAACCCTATAAGGATAAAAAATAGTTGATCTCTGATATATTATTATTGTGTGTACACAGTCTGTCCAGCAGGCACATAGATACGTAACCAGCTGGGTAAGAATGTATTTGCAATAGGGGGGAGGGAGCAAATTAAAAATAGCTACGTCATCAAGCGCATGAGTTTTATTTTGGGGGATCGGTATGACAAAGATTTTTTTTTTGGGGGGAGGGGGGTCACTTAATGTTATTGTTTCTTTTTTAAATGCCAAATTAAAAGAGGCAAAAATATTTGCGAATAATTTTGATGCTATAAGTCAAAGCCTGTCTTGGCAACGAGCTCAATTAGCAAAAATTTTAGTCAAATATATGTACATAAAAAAATATTTGAGCAATCTGAAGTAACCAGCAATTTTCAAAGACTATTTACGATGTTTGGGCATGTGCTGGATTGGCTGACTGAGCATGGCAAATAATTGATTCACATAAATGCTCAGTTATCATAATATTTCATGGTATCTTTCATTGGATTTGATTGAAAATAATTAATTACTGATAATATAATGTTTACTTTAACTGGGTTTCTTTACATAAGTCAACTGAGTCAGGTCGTTAAGGATGGATGTGAATCAGTAAGTTAGAAAAGGAAAATAATAAATAACTACAACTGTCCCCTGTCCATTTTTTTTTCTTTATGAGCACCAATGAGCTTATGTTTTTTTAGTAACGCTGAGATCGTGCAATACAAAACCTTATAAATGTAGGTAAAGTCTGGTTTTTTTAGAAAACCTCATTAAACAAATTTTGATTCATTAGAAAATTACTTAGGCACCACGTAATTCGATACATTTTATGAGGTTAGGGATTAAAATCAAACCAAACTCAAAAAATATAAAGTTGACTTGTTTTTGTTTTTTAAATTTAAAAATTGATACATTATTTGAGTCCAATCGAAAAACCATCAATTCAAGTCCAGTCGGACCTATTCGATAATTGTTCGAGTCGACACAACACTAGTAATTCCGTATAAGCATATAAAGCTTTGTAAAATATTTAGTTAGAGTTACCCATATAACTATTTTTATTGGCAAATGTTTGGGAATGATGTAATATATAGAAATCAACGCATAATATTAAACCTTATTTTAAGTGCCACTTAAAATATTTTGATGTTAATCGGACTAAGTAAAGAATTTATGTGTTGATGATTATATTAACTGTTTAATTAAAATATGAACACAATTCAAATGAGTTCAACTAAATTTTAAATTTATCTCCGGAACAAAAATTACGAAAAATATTTTAAATGACAAGTTTTTGATATATTTTTTTTTTTTAATATTACATATTCTCTGAGTGACAAGTTTGTTTGTGAGCAAAAAGTGTTTGGGTGAATAAAGACTATTTAGGCGAATAGAGAGTAGAATTTGTAGTAGTTGAAGTTGTTGTTTTTTCAAGAAGTCAGAAATACTCGAGGAGCAAAATTTAGCTCGCGGCCTATCGCTAAGGATAAAAATTCGTTTATTATCAATATTTTCAATTGGATATCATTATAATAGGACATCAAAAATTGAAAATATATAAGCTTACATTAGGGGTAACAATTATTTTAAATATCGCAAATAATACCACTCTACTCAATTGACAGCCTAACGTAACACGTGCAATATTTAAATGGTAAATTTGGAAACTCTTTCCAGTTCAGAGGTGGAGACCATTTTTGTTTACCTAATTTTTTCACAACCAGTTCAATTTTTCACTGGATCTATATTTCTCTTCAAACGATCAAATTGTTCTTAGTAGAGAGCAGAATTGAGCATTTTGCCATAGGGGAGCAGCTCATAATAGACTATTCTATGCCAATCCTACCAAACACACAGCATCACCTTCTTGACAGTCAATTCTGGCTTGGCCACTATCTAAGCCTTTTTCTTGGCTTTTGAACACAATTTTTGTCACTTTATATTTACGCAAGTGATCCATTTTTCATCGGCAGTCACTATCCGCTTCAGAAATGACCCATTTTGTCATTTCAGGTAGTAAAAATTTTAATTATTGCAAATTTCTTCCTTTAACAACTCCATACTCGACGCATGATAATTCACGACTGAACAGGACAAGCGCAATACTGTACAAAAAACGTTTGTAGTATACACATTATCATATTATCTGATTTCACCAATAATGAGCAAGTCATAATTAGTAAACAAAATATTGTAAAAAAATAAATACTAAATTACATTTCCCCCCGACCTAATCAATGTTCAGATTCAATCAGGAATTCAATTTAAGATAGAAATTCAATCTATGTACAATACTTTAACTTATATGTCCAATAATAATCATTATAGTACTTAACGCATTGATTGGTTTAGATTAAAGTTACTTCTGATTGAATAATATTTTATTAAAAAAGTTAATAATGAGTGCAAAAATAAATAAGTAAACATTAAAGTTTTTATAAGTTAGTATAGATATAAATTGCATTTTCTCGGAATTGAATGATATTGCATAAAATTTAAATTCAGATTAGAAATTAATGTAAAATTTGCAGATAATATAAATATTCCTAGTGCTTCAAATAAACTCATTTGTCTTCCAAGGCGATGTTTCCTTTGCATATACAAATCTTGTTTCAATGAAAAGGATATATTTAATTACTGTGACTTACAGACAAATAAAAAACCCTTGGAATTGTTTCTTTTTTATTTTTTCAGTAATAAAAATATCTTAATATAATTATATTTTCTCAAACGCCCTTTTTTAATTATTATTTTTTTAAATTAACTTTTTTTAATAGGTCAATATATTTTATTAAAAAATTTTCCTCCTAGTATATATAGTAAAGTTTCTTTTATCGATAACAAAGTCTAATTAAAATTCTCCTCTGAAAACGACCATGTCTGGAATGGACTGTGGTCCTAAATTATGATTGAGATAACAGTAAATTCATCAAACTTTTTTATTGATATATCTTACTTATTTGTAATGTAAAATTGAAGATAATATATATTTATGAGTGATCGAACTATTATTTTTTTAAATAAATAGAATATGCATAAAAAAGAAGGCTCGGATTACGCTATTATCATATCGAACATTCAATTGATTTAGAATTTATCTTTATCAAAAATATCATAATTAAAAGATTTTAATCCAATCTTTGTTCGTTTGTTCATGTTTCAACTTGTGCAAAAAATAATTAGCTCAATAAATTAAATATATAATGGAAAACGAAACCAACATACATATGTGACCTGTCGAACAGACAAAAAAAGAATTTCGATTGAAGTCTTTGTAATTAAGCTGCATAAGGTCACAAAAATTTCCGTTGATGTACTCGTATACAAATATTAAATGTGAATGTATGTGTGTAGTTGTATTTTTAAGGAATCACAGCCTAACTAATAAATAGATTTTGCAGAAAATCTTTCATTTCTGGTGATAAGGCTAAAAAAATGCTCCTTATAACCATTTTTTTGACGTAGTTTAAAAATAGTATTTTTATAAAATTGAATTTTTGTGGAACAAACAATTTCTTCATATAAAACAAAAAATCCAGACTGTCATATTCAAATAATAATTCTCGTTGAATAATAATATTTATCTTTGCACACTTTTTTTAAAGTAAATTATAAGGTTTAGAGAAGAGAGAATAAGACAAATGATTTTTGATAGAGGAGCGATTGATAGTTCAACTTGAATATTTTTTCTTCTCTTAACTTTATAATTAGACTTAGGATTTTTGAGCTATTTTTTCGGCCAACATGAGCAAAAATAGGAGTGTTAAAATAGGAAAAACGAATACCCAAAATATTAAAATGAAACAATATGTATTTAAAGAAAAATACACTTTTATAAGGATAATATAAACTATTTGGTGTTGTTTTATATAAATCATAATGTTCATTTAATTGGTTAGATGGAGTTGCACTGATTAAGTATAAGTAAACATTAGTATTACAGTTACTCCATCTATCCTAGGAATCATTTGGTGAAATCCATATACATAAAGCATATTTCGTTTTCTAGGAATCAACGGGGCGCAAACGTACACACATCAAGCTTAAGGGAATAATTGCCGAGCGTGCTGTACATGAGCTATGGCGATTCCATCATAATTTATTCCTAAATAAATATATATTTTGTCGACAAATCAAGTTTTAAAAAGATTTTCATCTGTTAATTTTTGCCTTCGATTAGTACTAAAACTAGATAAACACCGTTTATCGTCCACATTAGTAGTTGAAGCAAATTTGAAGTTGATAGTGTGATCTTTTGGAGACTTGTTGGATGGAGGCATTGCATCATCATCACTGATTATGTATCCAACTTTATGCATAAACGGCACATAATTAATTCGCAATTAGACGCAAAAGTATTTATCCTTTGTTGTAAGATTCAAAGGGGATTATTCAACAGTCAATTTGGCGCCAAATTTATCCTTCCTCTAATTGCCTTTTGTCAGAATCTTGCTCAATTACATATCCTATCTTGTAATCATAACCCTAGTTGCATCATATACATATATTTACCTTCAAAAATAGAGCATAATAAATAGCGTTTTAAGAGGCGAATTCTGCTTCAAAAAATATTATGAAATAATCCTCAAAAGCTGTTGCGTAACCTAACTGGACCCAAAATTTCATCTATTTATATCATAACAATTCAGAAAAATGAGAAATTTTCACACAACAAAAAGCAAAATGAGCAGTTTTCCACCAAAAAAGGTCGTAGTGAGCAATTGAGCGATGTATCACAAATCGAAAGTCTACTTTTAATCAATTTCATTTTAAAAACGTGTGCAAAGATACATAACATCATGCAGCAAGAATAATTCTTTATTTTTCATTTATACTAGGCACAAGATTTAAGAAAATATTTTAATTTTTTATGTCACAGGCAATGCCGGGCAAACCTACTCTAGTAATAATGAAAGAAAAACAAACTTATAGATTATTTGTTAAAGACCAGTGTTGGTATCAGTGGCAAAAATAAAGTTTCATAAACTAAATAAAAGCTCTAAACCAGTTGTAATGAACGTTCTTACATTCATCACTCAATTACAGGATGATAATAGAGCCATTATCTCCTCCCCTTTTTATAACTGGATAGATTGAACAGACACCATTCTGTAAGACTATTTATATTTACTTCTTGAATTACAGGGTTATAATAAAAACCTCATTAATTAAAAGTTGTTAAAACTTTTAATGGAGTCTCTTCTCCGCTATTACATAGTATTTATTCTTCTGCCGGCTCTTTTTATAAATGTACGAAACTAGGTCAGTTACAAGAGTGATTCCTTCGTTTTGTACAGAAAATTTCCAATATATATAAAATTAACTACTCAACCACTCAAATATTCCTATCCACTTTGAATATTTTGTTCAGTTAAGAAAACATTCAAGTGAAAGTACATATATTTGTGTCACACACGGTAGTTTATTGAGTTTACTACTTTAAATGCGCTACATACGAACGGCTACATAGAATGCAAATCGGTAAAAGAGCTGCATCAACAAAATAACTGATTTACCAGAAAGAACTTATTCACCTTAAAAACTGATTCACATAAAGAATTGATTTACCAAAAGAACTGAATCTCTACAGATGATTCGTACATTTAAGTAGAAGCTTATTTAGTCTACTCAATGTTCACAATTTTATAATTTGCTAAGACTGGCGTAGTTTGGGGAATAATTTTTGAATTTTTACCGGGTCCATCATACAGAGGGGCCCCTAATCGACTTTCAAATATCGAAATATTTTTTATCTTTGATTTTTTTTCTTCGGGTAGTACTCCAGATTTTAGACGACCAAGGTAACTTTTCAAAATTCTCAGCAATATTATTTTATTTGGCGCAGTCTCCAAACCCTTTTATTTATGTTTTTAATACTCGTAGAATTCCTAATCTTGAACAAATGGTCATCGATTGTAAGCTAGCATTACCCTAAAAGTTTTGGAACAAACTTGGTGGAAAAGGGAGTTAATCCCCAGAACCACGAATAGAAGGGCCTAATTTTAAGTAATTATTACATATTTTAGAGAAAATCTATAGAATAACGTTTGGAAAAGGGATCATTTATTGAAATAATTGGATTCGCTTTTTCTAGTCTCTATGATATGATACTGACCCATCGCTATAGAGGACTGTAGGGTTCTGATAAATCCGAACAAAAGAATGAACCCTTTTCCGTAGAGGTCAATATTTAATGGTAACCGGAAGTTACGCCCTATACAGTTTAGTCCTGGGAAGTTTCGCCCTCATACATATATTATAGCATATAATTTAAGGCTTTCTTTTACATTAAGTCTTTTGTAATTAAATAATAAATTATGGCATACAATTTATGGTCTTCCTTTACTTGAAATCCTTTGTAATTAATAATGAAATTAGGGTATTTTGTAGTAATTAATATTAAATAAATGTTGTTTCTTATTATAATGAATTCGAACTGTTTTTTTTACTTGTGTACTTTAGCATTGAAATATATTTAATTCATAGTGGTTTGGATGGATCTTTCGTACGAAGTATTCGGATATATTCATCCGCTTCCACCTATCCTTTCCGATCCTAGGAATTTATATTTTTTCCATTTGGATATCCAATACGTCTTATGACCTTTTCTCCAACTTCATGTCAAAGGGATCTCGCCTCTTAGTCTTTGTGCCTCACTCGGTGGATATCATCTTATTTAATGGAATAATCCTGAATCAGGGTATATGATAGTGACTTCTGACTTCGTGAATCATTGCTTCTATGCTCAAGAATACATAAATTCTTCCAGATCTTTTACGAGATCATCGTGTACTTCTACATATAATAACTATGGAGTTCCATAAAACGATAGAATAATCGACGGAAAGATCCAATGAGGAACATGGATAGTTATCATTCTCCATCCACTGTTCCCTAATTGAATTTTCTCCTTAAGTCAACTCTGCCTCGTCTTCTATTCTAAAGAATGTATTTCATTGATAAGTGTCCTTTACATTTAATGCAGAAATGTATGGTCTATATTGATTATTATATAACCTGGACACTTTAAGCCTCACCCCCTATTAGTGATTTCTTTATTACTTTTGAGTCCCTCTTGTAATTGGAAAACAAGTGGAAGCTTATTCTTGACTTTAAAAATAATGGCCACTTTTTTTTTTTGATAGTGTAGTCTGCAACGCATATTCTTTTGCTTATAAATAGTTATTGAGGAACTATTAAGTGATTATGTCTTAAAAAATATAAGTGACTCCTTAACTTCTGTAGATCTTATTGGAATATTTGAATGTCGTTGCAATTTTTAAAGTTGTTGACTCAGGAATCATCTTCTAAACAGCTAAATTACTTGTTAGCATATTGGGATATTACTCTCTCGAAAATATGGAATATTTATAAAAATAAATAAATTGCTAAGTTATTTGGTAGAATAGACAATGTACCAAAATTATATTACGATTATTTTATTTATTCGGTTTTATTTTGGACTTGCAAATGCTATTTTATTATTGTAATTCTTGTCAAGCGAGTAGAAACTTATTATTGTTCTATATTACTAACTATTCCATGCTATATAAAAGTGGGTATGCTTTTGAAAACTTGATTTCCCTAGTATTATTAATATATATCTTGAGAGAAGAATCAAAATCACTAGGTCAGAGAGGGTTATTTAAGACATTATATTGAGTTATGTTAGTAAGATTGATGATTGAACTCTATTTTTATAATATTCAAGATAAATGACAAATTAAATTATTATTATCAGTTTATGTTTTTCAAATGTATTTAGTGCAAAATATCTACTTATTCTTGATTTCTTCGCTATACTATATTTAGTTGAAAATGTACGTTCTGAACTTTTTTTTATGCTTAAAAACAACTTTTAATATATTTTAAATCATTTTAGTACCGCAATCGTCAGATAGTAAAAATTTACAATAATAGAGTATTAATAAAATTTGAATTTCCTCCTCTGTGACGTCATCAAAATAGCCAGTAGAATTTTAAACAAATGCAAAGAAATCTCTTATCAACACACCTTATATATAGTTTACCTTGGAACATATTAAGTGTTGCTACATGGAGGACTTTAATTTTACATGTTCTTAGTCTTTTATTCAAGAAGTTGTTACACTTTTTAATATATACTGTGAGTATTTGTAATAATTTATTGTTTATTAATAACTTTTTGACTTGAAATGTTTAAATTAAATTGGATGAGTAAATCTTCTGTTTCTAAAAGAGGTGCAGCCTGCTTGAGCGACTAAAGGAGGTACAAGGACTTGCTGGACTAGTGCTTCCTAATAGCCCCAAGAAGCCCTGCTTCAGCTTTAACGCCTAGAAATTGTTCAACTGGATCGTTGTAGAGGCACTGTGGACCAGTCTGAGTAATTGATATATTCACTGATGGTGATCTGTTGGTTCACTAAGAAGTTCATGATGCGATTTCTGGTGCCAGATCTGTTATGCTCATTATTGGTAGGGATCCTTCCCGAAAGGACTCCCATCAGTGAGCTTCTTGGCAATATAATAAATTAAGAGTTCATCTAATTTTTTGTTTGTTTATAGAGTTTCTTCTTCTTTTCTCTCATCATAAGTACAATAGTTTATAAGGAAGTAGGTTTGAACTCACTATAAAAAGGTGTAATATTCATGTTTGATATACTCAAATTAAAAATATATCTTATATATTTAAATTTAATGGGCTCATTTTTTACTAATGAATGCAAAAATGCATTACAATTACTTCAAGTTGGGGTGATACTCATGTTAAACCTTAAATTAAATGGGGAGGATACATTTATACTTTAATATATGTATGAGGATGAAACTTTCGTAGGGCAAAACTTCTGCAGTACGAAACTTCCAAGGGCAGAACTCCCAGGGCTAAAATGCCCGGGCGTAACATCCTAGAACTGGATTTAATAGTTATTTGATACACATATGTATTTATATTATGTGTAAATTATGATTGCTTCAGTATTCATATATCCTTGGATAGGGGTCAAGTGTTTATTTTAGTTTTCTGCTCCTAGCTCTTCAGTTTCTAATATTCTGAAAATAAATTTTAAACACTTAAATGTAGCCCATAATATGGGCTGTCAAACGTAATAATTGTATGTTTTTGCACTTGTATTCTTTAATAAAAATATTAAAGGAAAAAATCACCACAATTAAATTTCTTGGAACTAAAAGAAAAAAACTAAGGAATAACTTTTTATATAGACGAATTGAATACATTAAATACTTAAGGGTTAGAAGCTATAAGGATTGTTTTCTATCTAAATTCTATTTCCACAAAAATTACTTTTTTTAATATGGGGTCAAATGGGGATAATATAAACTTAATATATGGTTATGTCAACAATATATGTGGTGTTCTTCAAAAATTATTTCCAATCTTCTTTTTTCCACTTACTACATACACATCGTTTATTTAATTGATTCTTCTGATGAAATATTGTTTTTTCTTGATATAAAATAAAACATAGGTAATTTTTCAAGCACCCAAGAAAATTTGCGATCTATTCCGGGCCAATAATATTTCGGTTCGTATTGTACAACAGTGTTTCGAGCGATTTCTTTCTAGTGTAGGGGAGGTGAATAATGAGACACACACTAGCAGGCCTGTCGTCGAAAATGTCTTTAAAATTATAAAAATATTAAGATATACCTACATGCTAGCAGTCGTAGCATCGCCCAGGTACTGAACATCGAACATAAAATCGTTTTGAACCATTTTTAAAAAGCTGGATACAAAAAGAAACTCAAATGGGAGAGGATTCGTATTTTATAAGAATACGCTAGGCCACACACATCTTAGATGACGCGCCAGAAGCCCTCAGGAGCTCAGATGGGAAGTTTTTATGCATCTACCCTACATTCCGTACCTAGCACCAAGTGACTACCACCTATTCCATTCTATAGCTAACACACTTGTCGGTACAAATTTGACCTCAATAGAGGCCTGTGAAAAAAGATTTACCGAGTTTTTTACATATTGGGACTAGGCCTTCTACGAAAAAGACATTAAAAAGTTGGCGGAAAACAGAACGGGTCATATTTGGCTTAAATCAGATCATTGTAACACTTCTTATAAAGTATTGAAATGTAGCGAAAGATACAAAATTACTTATTCCCAACTAATTATTTTTTCATAACTTGTATAATGTGCTTGTAAAACTTGTATCTCGTTTTGACACATCATATATATAGATAAGATAAAATAATTTATAGATAAGAAGAGATCTATTGCCAAAGTATAACAATATATTTATTTTTATAGACACAAAAAAGAATTTAATAATGAGTCCTAAAACATTCCTTGCATTCTCATTTATCCCCTTCCATATCCGAGATAAGAAGTAAAAAAGGAAGAAACATTTTCTTTTCTAGCAGATTAAAGTATCTCATTTAGCTTTTTATTATCATTATTAGTGCATTAAATAAATGCATTATTTTATTATAGTAATTATACTCTTTATTAGAAAGTTAGTTCCTATTAATGCTGGGAATTGTGACTCTTTTTAGTTAACTGAATCACTTGAATCAGTTAATTTAAAAGATTCCATCACTAAATCAGTTCTAAGATATCAATTTGAACCTACCTTGGTACCCAGCACTTCCCCTGCACTATCCCTGGATGGTTCTTGGATATTAAAAGAGGCCCTTGATGCTCAAGGAGGTGGGGGGATTTAACCTGCCTTGGGGCCCAGCTATTTACCTGCACAATCCGTCGGCCAGGGTGAAATATAGCATATTAAAAGAGTTCATTTACCCTGAAGAGCATGAAGGTGTTGGAGTTTAAGCTATCTTGAGGCTCAGCACTTTACATGTACAACATCTAGACTGCGGTATATTTTTGATATTGCTAGATTTTCTTTTTGTGAAACAGTTCTTTTTATGATTCAGTTCTTTGAAAGATTCAGTAATTTTGATGATTCGTTCTTTTAAAGATTCAGTTCTTTTGATGATTCGTTCTTATGATAATTCAGTTCTTTTGGTGAATCAGTTTTTCTTTTGTTAGACAGTTCAGTTGGTGAGTAGGTGACTTTGGAGTCGTTCGTGTGCGCAAATTAGAGTACACTTAAAGTATCAATCTAATGAACTACTGTGCAATATTTGACAACTTAACAAAAAAGTCAAAGTTGATAGACATACTTTGATTGACGTTAAGTGATATATTCTATATATGGGAAACTTACGGTATGAACGAACGAATCACTCATGCAACTGAGTCAGTTTAATACTTTCACTAAAAAGATTCTTTCAAAAGAACATATTCTTCGGGAACGACACAGCACTAGTTCCTATGTAGTAATAATGTACGTAAAAAGTACGTTTTATTATTTAAGTTAGACATGACAATTGTTATCAGTGAAAAAATAATCCTTTTTAGATGTAGCACTTCCAAAATTTTGATATCCCCTCTTGTTGTGTTCCGATCGGACGTATACAGCTATTTTGGCTAAATCACGTCATCCTCGATAGCAGTCAGTGACGTCATAATCCATCAATCTTTAATACTTTAAATAGGCCTTAATAAAGATTAAAAAAATATATTCTCGTGCATAAAAAATAATGAAAGTTTTACCAAACTAAGATATACTTTACTGTATGTAATTGGAAATGGTTAAAAAGTCTAAATTGTGGTGAGTATAAAAAACAGGTATAGTCAAAGTAATAGTTGAGTATACAGGGATGATCTTATCTTGAGGTTATTATTTTCAATATAAAAAAACGAGAGGTTTTGAGTGGAGATTTATTTCAGTCAATCACCAGAAAATAGTACTCAGCCCAACTTTTATCCAATATGTAACAGACTCGAGCTTGGTCTACTCCCTTATTATGGATACCTCTAGAGACTGGACTGTGGATACTCCTGTGATGAGTAGTACATACCCTCTACTCCAGACGCGCCTAGATAGAATAATCCAAAGGATTTCTGTCTGAAGAGGAGGGCAGCCACATTTTGAGCTCCCAAAAGTTTGCAAAGTTGTCCCTCAGGAAGGCCTGGGGCTTAGCTGCACGATGACACATACCTCTGTCTTCAGTGAGAACAAAAATGTCTCCGAACTCTTATTTTCCACAAGGTAGCACTTTCTTATCCAGAAATTCGATGTAAGCATCTGCATTGAGCCACTCCTTCCTCTCCACAAAAAAAAAGGAGGCAGACTTCACAAACCCCAAGACCATGGTTCCAAATGGATTTTTGTTCTGAAGATATGTTTTACTGAAGTAGAGAAAATGTTTGGATGTTCGGTTGTGATATAGCGGCTGTTCTGCTCATTCAGAGTGGCATCAATGGTGAAAACATTTTCAACAGAAAAGAACAAAATTTTGCCCGAATTTTTGTGGGCCTTGAGAACATTTAGAATCTTCTTTGCTCTTTCCAACTGTCTCAGCTTGATTTGCTAAGATCGACCCTGTACAGAGGCATCTTTTTCTTTTTAACTCTTTATAATATCATATAAAAGGGTTGTTCATGATTCATCATCATTATTTGAAAGACATATTTATCATTTTTCGGAAAAAAAAAAAAATCTTTCAAAATATGAAAAGTTACTTTTATATACTGTACATAGAACATGGCACGCATTCTATTTCTTTCTTTTCAACTATTTATATATTCTTCTTTATATCATTAGCACAAAATAGAGACAAAACACTCTTCTTCTTTTGCTTGCCATAATATAATATAATTGTAATGAATTACAAGGTTAACAGTGATTAAATGAAAGCGGGTATTTTATTAAAATAGTCGTACGAAATGAATATATATTTTTATAACTTATGTTTTAATTATACAAAAATGAATAAAAATCTTTTAATTCCATGAAATATTCATTATACGATTTTTTTCAGATACCTTTTTTATCCGGATATTTATCGTATATGTGGGGCATTTTATGTCAAGTATACACATCCTTCAACCATCAACATCACCGATTATGATAATTTCTGGTCAGGATGTCTATTCCATCAAAGAAACAACATGTATAAAATCTTAGACTTGTCAAGGCATGAGGGCTTTTTTTTAGAGTCCCTCAAATTCTAAATACCTTCGAACTTGAGTAAGCAATAACTACATTGATACCCTGATTTCCTTCTTCTTTTTTTTTTTTTTTTCTTTTGAATGGCATTTGAGCAATAAATACTATAAAACATTTTTGTAAAATAAAAAAGAACGACACCCCAACCGAGCTTCAAAATCAATCAAGGTGCATCCAATTCATTCTCCTTGTCGTCTATTTGTCTATCTTTAGAGATTATAAAATCGGTCCCTCGTGACGTCATTGAGGTTTTTTTTTTTTTCATTTTTTAAATTATTCTATTAAATAATTATACTTGTATAAATTATATAAGAAACTTTAAAGATAATATGTCCGTATTATATTGCATAATAATAAAAAAGAAGAATATTTTTTGCAGGATATGTGCAATATTCTTAATAAATATCTTATATATGTACTTTAAATGTCTGTAAACCAACGACATTTTTAGAAACAATTCCAAGGATCGACAGTTAAGGACTGACAGTCCTAAGGACCTGTCCTAGGACTAAACTAGACAGATTAAATAAGGACCAACACAGTACAACCCATCAACGATCAATAATTTAGGTGTACTAGTGCCTCATTCCGCAATGTTTTTTTTTGTAATTAAAGCTATAAGAATGTATATATTTTAATTTTACCATAATTTTAGAACTGAGGCTAGAAAACCTTGAAGAGGATTGCAATTTCCATAAAAATATACCCAAAACCAAAGGTTAATAGAAATACAAGGTTAGACCATCATGAAATCGGGTTTGCTAGAATATTCAATCTGATGTATTGCACCGACAGCTGGGCATGAAAAATAGATTTTGATAAAACACACAACCCCTCATCTACTATGACGTCAATATTAAAAGCGTGGTGGAAGTCAAACATGAGTCGTACACACGTAATGGTATAACTTGTATTTCTATTAACCTTGCCAAAACCCATCTCTAGTTCCTCATGAAGAATGGATGATACACTTAAGTAAGGGTCTTTTTTTTTTATAATAAAAAAAGGTGAAAGCCCTTGATGTTATCCACTTCAAATGATATAATCCTTGCAAAAAAATATAGTAGCATTATTAAATACAAATTACATAGAGGTATATGTGTAACAAAAAAGATTTATTTAATATTTTTTTTCAAGAAAAAACTCTATGTTAAAGCAAATATGTATATATTTTCTTTCTTTTTTTAAACATTCTTTCTTTATTAAATATTTATCAAGTTATTTACTCTTTTTTTTCATCTTTTGATAAGACAAAATTAAAATTAGAATCCAATATAAGACAAAGTTCTCCTCAAAGTGGAATTTAATGTCTCTTTTGCAAACAAATTTTCACTTATGTACATACATACGTACAAAGCGTTATCCCTTACAAAACTTAATGAAATCTTCAAACGAAACAAATATTAGTGTTATACCTTTTTCTTCTGATCGTTTGTATTAGAAAGTTTTAGCGATAGAATCTAGTAAAAAATGTTTTGCCTCTAATGACACCAACAAAAATCATTATTAAAGAGAACTCGTTACATTCATTCATTAATGGTTGTATAATATATAAAAAATTAATGTTTTTTATTTAATTTGTAGTACTTATTGAAGTTCAAAAGATATTCTTAAAGACTTTTTTTGAGTTATGTTAAATTTAAATTCAAATTAATTTAAAACTAGTGTTAGTACTCAGCATAGGCTGGAGTAATTTGGCGTAGGCTAAAATACAAATTTTGCTTAATTAATATACCAGGTCAACCTATTATTTACACATCTCTGTTATGCAAATTTAGATAGGTGAAGAGTGACTTATTACAATGTTCCGATGCCCAATGTTGTAGAAGACATCGTTAGCTGTCGGTTACTAAGAAAAACATTGCGTAAGTACTTACCATGAACACACAGAGAAGAGGATTGAGATCACAACGCTCCTCCGCTCAGGATTGTCCCAGAAGGCCATCAGGGAGCAAACTGGGGCCTCGAAGAAGACGATTTATAATGTATTCATGCGGTCGAAGATCTAGCAGAACATCAGACACTCTCCAAGCACCGATATGTCACCACCACCAAACCCAAATTAGTGATGATGTTAAGACTGGTTGCATCCAACAGGAAGACCATGTATCCTGTGTGGTTCCGTTTAGCATACATGCTGAAGGCTGATGAGTATGTCAAAATTATGTACACCAAAGTTCTCCCATGGATCAAACCCGTCGTTGAAAATTATCCCTGGATATTTCGACAAGATGGAGCACCTGCACACACCGCAAAAAAAAAAAACAAGAGTAAATCCAGGCCAACATGCAATTCTGGGTAAAGGACTTCTAGCCACAGCAGAGCCCAGACCTCGACCGCCTAGACTATTCCATCTAGATGCACGTGGAGTGTAAGGCATGCACGAGACACCAAAACAGTATCCGCGTCCTCAATACCTCCTTCAACAAGTCCTGGGCCTCCAGGAGCTGCAGATACATGCAGAGGGTCAGCAGCGGCTTCAGCCACCACCTTTAGATCACCATCAATTATTAGGACGGATACATTTACTAGAACATGTTCTATGGGTTTCAATTAATAGTTAATAAGCTTGTTTACCCAGGATCCTGCTATTGGCTTCAATACTTTGTGTGTTAAATGGGTAAATATAACGATTGACATGGTAGAAGATAACTCCTTAAGAAATCCTCAGTGTAACTCTTCGCTTTTTATGAGCACAACTACACTTAACTACTTAATACTTGTATCAATTGAAATATGTTCTCTTATTAAAAATAATACTGATTTTGAGGAAAAAAATATGATGGGATGACTGATAAGTGCTTTAGAATATACATTGTACGTACAAATATACAGGGTGGTCAAGATAAATTAGATAAATATTTAAAGGCTTATAATGAACGAACTTGATGGGGTAGAAACATCTTGCGGATCCAGCTTTACTATTGTACGGGTAATGGACTACTTTAGGGGTCCACAGACGAATGATACTTGGCACAGGAATCCCGATCGACCCTAGACCAGATATAAAAATTACATGAATTCAGATCCACGTTGTTTTCAGGCCAAAATCATAAATAAATTCATATTTATGAGCCATAGCAGAGTATAAACAAATTCCTTACTGTCGTTAAATTAGTTATTATTTTAATGCTTTTGTTTTTTCAGTTGATAATTTTTTTGTTTACAATGCATATTTATCTTTCTATTGAATCCCTAGTCTGATCCCCAGCCTATATATTTACAACCCCTACTTTAGTATGAGTCAAGTTCATTTAAGGAACCTTATAGTATAACTAAAAATTCCCCACCGTCATTAAATTAATTTATTATTAAATTTGATGACTTATCCAGGCGTTTGAGAGTCATTAAAGTAAAATAAATGAAAAAAAATTCTCTTCAGGAATTTTAATAACGACTTTGGAATATAAAAATAGACACTGTTCAGGTTGCTACTAAAAAATATCGCACTCATTTTAGGTCACATTTTTTACAACTATGAATAAAACTAAAGTACATATTGAATATATTGCTTTCATTTTATTACTTTTTTTTAACCAAATCTATATACAAACAAAACCCAGGATTAAATAAATTATAACTTCATTAGATATGAAGTTTTTATTTTTCTCATGGTCAGCCACGGTAGAAAGGTAAAAAAATAATAATATTTTTCAATCTGTTTTTCTTTTCTCTTTTTTTTTTCCTAACGAATATAAACTGGAAAAATAATTCATCATTCAAGAGAGGAAAGAAGCATTTCATTACCTTAAACATTTTAAAGAATGTATATTCACGTATATTAGGTTCTCCCGTTTTTTAAGTTAATATTTTTCTCCCCCTGCAAAACCTTTTCTGAAAGGGATAATTAATTAACTACTGACTTTGGCAAAGTTTGAGGTGGTTTTTACGTGTTACATACCTTTTCAACTTTAAAAAAATGGGATTCTGGGGTGAAAAATTGTTTTTAAGCCACTTATACCGTACCAAATATCATACTGTGAGTCAAAAATTGTACATTTCATATTTATTAGCATTTGGTGTATCAATAAAAAATATTGTGCAACTTATTTGTATAGTTTAAGGCAGTGTTTCTTAACCTGTGGAGAATGATGGAGTTGCTAGGTGGATATTAATCAATCGTACAGAATAACTACTTCTGTAAAATTTTACCAATTTCAACCAATTTTAATACTGAAGTAGAATAATCCCAAGCACATGATGCACTACATCATACATCAAGAAACCCTCACATCAAAGACAATGACACAACCGTTCAAAGATTCACCTGAGATGGCCATCAGAATTGTACATTTTGTCAAAACGAGCGCCCTCAACACTCGACTATTACAAGCTAGGAAATGAAATCCAACTACGAAGGACTGCTGTTCCACACTGCACTTCAGTGATTGTCGAAAGGTGACTTGTTAATTCGGTTTGTACATTTTCTCAATTTTTCAGTCAGACAATTTTTGGAATAAAAAAACAAAAAAGATCGGAAAGTTGCTGTTTCTGATGAGACATTTTACTGCAAGCTGTTATTTCCCACGGACATGTTCAGTCACAACGAGCTTAACCACAAGCTACAAGGCGCGTACTCCAATATAATTTGGAATTGAGACAAAGTGAACCCCTTCGTCTCAAAACTTGATTGAGATCAAAACCAAATCGCAAAACCGCCTCATTGATCGTCATTTCAAAAGTAGAACCCAACATTGAGGGACTCGTTAAGGCAAAACAAATGACAACAAAAACAAAATTAATCTGTATGTATGTATTTTGAGTTACATTTTTGTATGCTTTGTATGGAGGATATAAATTGAGAAAAAAACATAACGAATCTTTTCATATGTATTTTATTTCCATGTAATATCTGTTCGTAAAAAATATAATATATGTAAACAGAAATTATCTACTGTTAAATGGCACAAAAATTAAATCGTATATTTACGTACTAAAAACTGTAAAGGTTAAAATTTAATTTTTCAAAGATCGATGTTGTGTTCAAAAATGGAAAAAATTGGGATATTGGAGAAAAAAACTAACCTAACTTAACCCTTAACTTAAGGGATCTGATATGTCTGTAATTATTTGCAGTTCCCCAGTTTTATCAGAGATAATGTTCCTCCTTATTCTTCGCCGACTATCACTTCAACTAGTGAAATTTTTTGCTAAGTATAGGGTGGTCCTGAGGAATCTGAATACTCAGTAACTCAATAATTAATTAAGGTTGAGTGGTTGAAATTAATTCATATTTTGGTATATTAAAACATACACAATTACTTAAAAAACATAAACAATTACTCAAAAAACATAAACAATTACTCAAAAACATGAACAATTACTCACAAGCCATAAACAATTACTCACACAACAAAACAAACCTGAGCTCTGTACCTTACGTATTAGTCGTGAAATTGACACTTGAACGTGATTGACAAATTTCTATTAACGCACTCCAAGTAGTTGGGTATCTCTAGAACCATCGTCTACGCCGTCAATAAGTCCAAACGTTGGAGATGAAAAAAAGCTCTATCAAGAAGGATAAACTGGATCCGGAGGAGTTAAATAAAACAACCTAAACCAATTCTCTCAAGTCCATCAGGGTCCATTCAAGAGATCTCAGGGTTTCACATAATTTTGTCCAGAGAACAATAAAAATGAGGGTTGGAAAGAGTCTTGCGAGGTTATAGAGGCCAATTTTGGCACCAGCAATGAAAGAAACCCAACTTATCCGTTAAAAGACTAGTTTGAGTTCTTTTGAACTCTTTTTTGATACTTTTTCACCAACCACCACAACCTCGATACCAACCGCTTTGACTATACGTTTTAGGTGTATTTCGAGGGGAAGGCCAGCAGTTACCGTCATCCAAACTCCGAGGCCCTCAAAGCCACAAAAAGCCAGTACTGAGACGCCATGACCGAGAAGTACATCTGCAGTAGGTGTCAGGCTTTTTGCTGCCTTGAAGCCATAATTGCCTGCTGAGGACGGCAACATTAATGATTAAGAGACCTCAAACACACATATATTTTCAGTATTAATTTTGTTGAAATTATATTTTTCATTAATAAATTATGTCTTATTGAAGTTTTGTAATTCAAATTTTAATGTACCAGTCGGTAACTCATTTTGATTTAAATAAAGCTGTTAGGTATCAAGCTTTCCTAAAGTCAATTTTTTATCGTACTCAGTAAAAAAGATATTTTTGTAGTGGGAGGGAGATACTAACTCAAAAACAGGGCAGTCATGTATGTAGATATAAGTAATTTTTGGGATATTTTTATAAACAAATTAAAAATATAGAAATATAATGTATAATATGAAATATAAAAAAATAGAATAGTCTTCCTATATACCTATAGAATACATGTATTGAAATAAATAATTAATTTTTTTAAATACGGAGTTTTAAATGCAGATCCGGTGGGAAAAAGAGAAAAGACGAGAGAGAAAAAGTAAAAAGTGAAAGAAATATGTTTGCTCATTCCCATTCAATCTATTATTAAATGCTACGTATAAGGTGTAGATGGTATTTGTTTGAGTAAAATTGAGAATTGAATGGTGGAATAAAAAATATGTTTTCTATTTCCATGTTTTTTATAGATAGCCTCTACTTCATAATCTAGACCATGAAGAGAAAGCAATGTTTTATCAATAACTAAATTTAGAAATGAAACATTGGGTCATTTAATACATACATCTCTCCTTTGAGAAAAGAAGGAAAAAATGTAGTCATGAATGTGTACTTTAGGGTAGACTTTGTTGGACTGTAATAATATAGCGGTATATCTAGAGAAGAACTGCTCTCACTAGCTCTTAAACTAAACAAAAGTATTATTAAACACAGTGTTTGGCCGTTGTGTAACAACGAACATTGAAGGCATATGCAGATAGGACGTTGTTTGTTGTTGTGCTGTCTAACCAAAAGTGTTTGGCATCAGTAAAAAAAATGGCATCGATCAACAATGTATTTGTTCCACAAGCGTGAAAAATGCAGAGTGTCCTTGTTGCGATCTCCGCCGGACAAAACAATGTTAAGATTACAAACATTTTAAACCTGGACATGTCATTTGTCGGTAGAGTCAGGAAGGAACTAAAAAAGAGTGTATGTTAAGCAAGACGCTCCTCCATGCCACGCTGCAAGGAAAACGTTACCATGGCTGTCATATACGTATTTTTATTTTTTTTACTTTGATGGACCCAGTATTTGGCTTTCAAGCTCACTGGACCTCAACCCCATGGACTTTTTGTGTGAGATGCAGTTGAGCAAAGCACCAAGAGATCTTAAAAAGACTGTCATCAAGACCTACTCCTGTTTCCAAAGCGGATTTGAGGCTATTATTGTCGACAAAGGCGTTTATATTAAATGATGATAAAAAAATTATTCAGCTTTCATTTGGCATTGATTTTTATTAAAATCAGATTATAAATTTAGAAAAAAAATATATAAAATAAATCTGTTATTTGTTAGATAGACATATACCAGGTATGGAGCAAAGTACATTTATTTATTTATTAAATCAAGTACAAGTATTTTATTGAAATTAAAAGTTTTGTTTTTTTTGTTTTTTTTCAGGTATTTAAGTAAATTAAAAGTACCTACAATGTGCTTAAGTACAAGTGTCAGTAATTTAAAAAACATCTTATCTTATATATACTTATTGTTTTGTGTCAAACTTATTTTATGAGTAAGTCTACTTTTATAGAAAGTAAATTACTGGAAGCTTAGGAATTCATTACAAAGAAGACGTCGTCTAAAATGGAGATGACAGATTTAATCATCTTATGACAATAATACTTTTTAAAGGGAAACTGATGAAAGCTTTTTTATAATTTTCTGTATAAACCACTTAGAAATACTTAGGTAAGTATTACTTTTTAAACCAAGACTCAGTATTCAGTACGGGTTACCACATTTACCGGATGTACTGATACCTGCCTCTAAGTAGTCATAAAAATACTCAATTTACCAAGATGATGTTGTATATAGAAAATTTACTATAACAATGCACATTCATTATGAATCTGGCGAACATCAGCCTCAATAACAGCCCCCAACCACCTCTGAAACCCCTTGCACATAGTAGCAATGTAGTCTTTTTTCATGATCCTCCATTATTGTTCAACGGGTGGCGGACTTTGTAGGCCTTCTTCTCAATTTGCCACCAAATGGAGTAATCCACTGGATTCAGATCTGGGCTGTGAGGGGGCCAAAGGTTCCAGGACCAGAAGTTCATGTTGCTACCCATCCACTCTTGTACAATATTAGCAGTACAGAAGGAGTCCCTTCTGGAGGAAATACGTACGTGACCTTGTTGGACTTCTTCATGGTCTTGGTGATCTATGGGATCACATTTTCCTTCAACACCGTCAAGTAGTCACCTGCAGGAAACCAAATTGGAGGTATTGGAGGCAGTTGATGCCACAACCGCCAACATCATCACAAAGGCTGGATGTTTGGTCTAGGTGACTGCCCTGATACTGTTGGCAGCCTTTCCAAAGTATACCACACATTTTACTTGTTGTAGACGGGGTCAACGCTAAGTTTCTTTTCATCAAAGACAAAAATTACACAGTTGCTGTTGTGCTTCAGTTCATTCAAGAGTTGTTGACATCGCTGAAGACGGAGTTATTTTTGACGTTGGCAGAGGAATGGCCTTTCAGTTCTTTTAAGCGACCTTTCTCCAGCCTTTCAGATGGCCTTGTCCACAGTAGACCAATGCACCTTATTCATCTTGGCGTACACTGACATCTTCATCGTTGGGTTGAACTTAAATACCTCAAAGAAGTATTCAGGGTTCATTTTGGTGGGTTTTCTACTCTTGGGGTTATCTTTAAGGTTTTTCCCCATTAGCTAAACGATTTTTGACTGACAGACTGTGACCTTGCTGACATTTAAGGCCTCCATGATGTTCGAGGTGTCCTCCTGGGGCTGATTAAATTGCTTATGATGGCTCTTCTGGTCTCCATCGCGACAAATACAGAATTTTTGTTTATAACATGTACATCAATCAAAGGCTTGGAATCTAAGCTATTCAAAAATAATCAGAACTGTAAGATTGATTCAACAACACCTTTTCAAAAATGTATTTTTAGAATTTCTCATTACTTTTTCTACACCCGATGTTGTGCATGTACACGTCTAAGGGTATAAATAGGTATAAATGCATATATATATGTACGAGTATAAAGGATATTTTTTTAGAACAATTATTCTCCCAATATCGTTTATATATATACTTATACGGAGCATATATATGGTAACCCGCCTTATAGTTTCCTTTTTTCTCTAAGGAAACTTTGTAGACAATAAATCAAGAATATATCAGGATTTTTTTTAAATAATGATGTCTATAAGACTTTTATAAGTTTAATATTTTTTACAGTATTTAGGATCTACTCTGTACAAAGAAAGGCAATGAGTTAACTGCAACAAGAATAAGACGCTATCAGGCTATACTTCATTAGCAATCACTTTTTCAAATAAATTAAAACTTTTTTTCTTATCATATCAGAGAAATAATCAATTTAAAAATGTTGAAAAAAAAAGAATTTTGTATATTCTTCATACTGATTTGATATGAAGATTCTCAGTGTGCTTCAGGTGTTTCTTTGAATAAATTAATTTTACCACAAAATAATAAATAACAAGAGAAAGAAAATAAGCTATAATTTTTTTAGATTAACTAATTTTACAAAGTCTTATAAAGATATAAGAAAAACTTTGATTTTATTAAGCCTCTATCTAGGTCTTTATGTATGTTCCTTCGTTTTTCTTATAGCTATGTATGTAGGTAGTAGACATTGAAGGACTTAGATAAAAATCTTGTGCTTGTGTAAGAAAAAAAAATTTCTTCCTTTTTATATAATATAATATTATGTTGAAAAAATAATAAGGAATTATAAAAAAATGTTTTTTCTTCTGAAAATAAAAGACAGCTTTCATTGGATAAGAAGATAAATATTCAAAAAAGTCAATAAAAGATTTGAAATATGAGGACATGAAAGCCATTGATTGAATTACTATGTATCTTTGAACAAATAAGAAATCAAAGCTATTTGTCATAAATTATTTTCATTCTGAAGGAGGTTTATTGTTCATATGTATCTCTATGTATGTAAATACAAATTCAAAGCCTCTCAAGTTACTCACATACAAAAAACGAAGAAAATACTAATGTAAGGATATGTACACTTAGTTTTGGACCTTTTATCTTTCTCCAGGTAGAATAAAAATTACATTATTTTCATAAATGAAAGGGAAACGAATTGGTACAATAATGGGAGAGGCAATTAACCTTTCTCTGCCTACGTGTATATGTATTATGTATGTATAATACCTTTATATGAAAGCATAAGAAAGGATTTCAAAAAAATTGCCTTCATCTGATTACTGGGTTGAAACAAGAAATCTTTACTCAAATTTATTCTTCTACTGGGAATTCTTAACTAACGTGTTCAAAAAACTGAAACATTGATGAAATAAACATCCCGATTGTTAAAACCAATTTGTATTGGTTTAGCCATTAATATTTACTATTGTTTATTTGCCTGTGATGACTTTTCTCAAATGAAGCAATTTTCATGTTATAATTTTGGGTGCCTCTTTGCTACTTATTAACGAAAAAAATGAAATGTCATCTTGATAGAAAAAAAAGTTATAGGCAAAAATGTATACTTTTTAATCTACAAATCGACAATTAACATTCATTTGACACTTTGATTGATTGTACAGGTACAATTACTATGAGTCCTACATGAACTTGCCGTAGCATATATCACGGTAAATTTAGGTCTTTCAATTTTTAAAATAAGTTTATTGTTTTTAAATTTCTGGTATTTAGATGAAGAAAAAAGTTCAGAAATCATACTTTTGTACATACAATTTTTTACAATGGCAAAATTTATTGAACCTTTTGATATATATAGTGTCATATTTTATATACACTTGACGTGGAATACTCCATTGGTGCTTTATATAAATAATTATGTATTGTTATCATTATGGAAGTCACTTGGAAGAGGCATAAACAACCAAATTTTATAAGAATAAAAATTGTTGTGCTTGTTTTATTAAGAAAAATGTGTTATGTTTCCGTTTATTTTGATGCGACAAAAATATTTGTCCATATGGTTTTGAACTTTATCGTATATCAAACATTTATTACACCCCAGGACCAAAACCCAAATATGCGATTACATTATTATACATTCAAAGTTTCGAGTAAGCAATGAAATAACTATATCTTGAAAGTGCCAGGTGTATTTCTAATTACTGAGCTTTTATTACCCCTAATCTATCGGAATTATAATTAATAGTACTAATATAGCCATTTCATAGAATTTTTTTGTTCTTATCAATTTGATTTTGTACAAAGATCACTGTTTTTCTAAAGCATCAAGTTCTATTTTTAAAAGCTATTAGATTATGCTTTTCCAAAAAAAAAAAATGTTTATTAAATAATAGATTGGAAAAAGTAAATTTGTATATTTCACTTCATAAGACATGTTATAAATATCCTATTAAAGGCAATTATGCCCCATTCTGTTAGATAAATTGTTGCCAATAAGAATCCAACTTCATAATGTCCTTCTTGTTGAATCCCTTTTCCCTTTTGGCAAAAAAAAAAACTTGGTCAACTAATTTGCAGAGCCTCTATTGAGGCCAAATTTGTAACCCAAGCACATTGGGCATCTACATGAACAGGTAATAGTGCCTTGGTGTTAAGTCCGGATCCAAGCTCCTAGGGCTTCTGGTGCGTCATCATAGATGTGTGCAGCCTGGTGTAGTCTTGATATTGTCTAATTTTCTCATGTTCACCAACGTTTCTGTTCGATCGCCAACTCCAAAGCTTACATGTAAGTCGAGAAAATGACACTTGAATGTGATTGATGAACTTCCATTCGTACACTCCAAGCAGTTAGCCTTTTCTAGGACTACCCTCTAAGCCGTCAGCAAGTCGGAAACATTGGAGAGAAAGAAGGGTTCTGTCAAAAAGACCAAACTGAACCCGGAGGAGTTAAGGAAAACAGCCCAGGCCAATCCCCTCAAGTACATGAGGGCACCTGCAAGAGATCTTGGGCTTTCACACCAGAACGCCCATAAAGCTATCAAAAAGCGGGTGAAAAGAGGATTGTGAGGAGATGCCTTTTTTGACACCAGCAATGAAATAACCCCATATGCCATACCTTCTGCCTCCACCTAGAAGCCATTTTTGCCGCTAAGGGTGGCTACATTAATGATTAAGAGAGCTCAGACACATATCTATTTATAGTATTAATTTTGTTGAAATTCAGTGATTAATTAATAAATCATTTTAAAATTTAAAGTGTTCAGAATAAATCATTTTAAAATTTAAAGTGTTCAGATTTGATGGACAACTCGGTACCCCTACATAGATTTAAAAAAATTTAATTAATCCATTTTAAAAAAATTTGCGGGACATAAAACTCTAAAAACAAATTTAAAGAAGGAGTTATGAATTATGACAGAATTTGACTAATTTGTTACTTGTCATAACATAAAAACCCTATTTCTCTCCATTTCCCTTTTCCCCTGTTCCTAAGGTACTGAGTACCATTATGAAAGAATAATTATAATGAGTCATCAAAAACATCCAGATACTTAAGCCTATGTCTTAAAAAAAATTATGAATATACGATTTAAAACGACTATAAAATTTTATATTCTCTATTTATAAAGTCATACAGGGAAAAGGTTTCCAGGACAGAGCCTATTGTTCGGTTGATTTTACAAAAATTTTGTGCTTTCAGGTGGACTAGTATTTTGAGGAGTATGGCTGGAAACTAATTTTCTTCCTGAATTTATTAATCATATTCTTTTATTTCAACCTCCACATTTATTTACTTCAAAAGAGAAGTTAACACCGCAACGAACTCTTCAATAATAAATAAAAATGAGGTGATTACACATGCAACAACCGTTTTTCCTATTCAAATTTTTAGTCAAAGTTATTCCCATACAAAAATATATATTCCATTCATACTGAAATTTGTACTAAAATATTATCTTTTTAGTAATTAATCAACAAACGAATATGCTTCTGACTTCCGATATCTGTTTTTACAAGTAGCATTTTAACAAAAATTACTGCAGTTGGTAGTTGTTTTAAGTAAGACACTAGGCAATAAATTGATTTAGAACCACAGAAGCACATCTTTTTATAGTATTGATTTTGATGATATTATATTTTTAATTAATCAATTATACCGTGTTAAAGTTTAAAATTCAAAGTGTTCAGATTTTAATGAATAATAGTCCCAACTGATTTAGGGTCTTAAATACAATATAAAGATTGATTTATATACTATGTATATATAATCTTACCTGTTGTACGGTAAAAGGAATCCAACTCCTGCTAAAATCATTGAAACATATACAAGTTGATTATGATCTATTGGAGGCTCCGACTCTGGAAGCGGTCGTGGTTTGAGAATAATGATCCCTCCTTTCCCCTTCCTTCCATCATTAAGTTCATCTTCCTCTTCTTTTTCTTCTTCCTCTTCAGAATTACTGCTTGAGAGGGAGGAATAGTCACCGATAAATGGGATGCTGTGATGCTGTGACGTCATTATTGAATCTATAAAAGAAATGCAAATGAATTCTTGTGAGAAAAAAAACATTTCTAGCGAAAAGGAAAATGTACCCCATCAATATTTCAACTTGCAAGGATATATTTTTATTATAACTTTTATATATTATGTAGGTTAATGTAATTGAACCATATTTTTATCTTCAAAAAATCATTTTTTGAAGATACATAGTCGAATAAATAAGATTGAACCTACCTACTTAATTCAATTAAATGTGATTGTAATGCCTTATACCTGTATTTGTGCTTTAATTTACTATTTTTTGAAAAAATAATTGACTCAAGGTATAAAACATAGAAAATAATTATTATCCAGGAAGAAAATGAATTTGCATACATATTTATTCAATTAAAAGCAACTTTTCTTAGACAAGCATACATGAACAATACTTTATTTCTCAGTGCATGAGTGTACAATAAGCAGTAAATATTTTTACATCCATTTTCATGAATAACTAATAGGAAATAAGTAAATTAGCATATACATGTATATGACCACAAGATGGTAGAGATATTTTGAGTCTAATGAGCAAACAAATAAGTAATCAGAGGTCATATCCTATTATTGGGGAGACTATATTTGATATTATATAAAAAAAGTGAGGACTTGTCCCATCAGTGTAGATTTAAGGGAGAAGGGATTAATATTTTAAAATTAATCAACTACCAAAAAGTGACTACGAAGGGCATTACATTTTTTGGGTGACTTTCCCGGATATATATTCAGACTCTGATAGTTGACGCCAAATTTAATCAAATTCACAAAATATAATGTATATGTAAATTTATGAAGGTATACATTAGGTTGTCTTTTAGTGGAGTAATGGACAAAGTAGGACTATACATTATTGCCCTATGGAACCTACCCAATTATTAGTACCGTTTGTTGATGAGTATTTAGGTCGATTTTTGGTAGGGTATCGGGAAAGAAGTAAAGTATAACCATGAAATCATTCTCCACAAAATCTACAAACAAGGATACAAACAATAAGGAAGGGTCCATAGGGCATTAAGACAAAGGTCTATTTTACCTGTTACTTCACCAAAAATTGACCTAATATCATTAATACCATGTAAATGACCCAAAAAAAATACGACCCTTTCTCCTAGAAAAATTAGATTTACTTTAGTTATTTTTTCAAAATTTGGCCAAAAAAGGGTTGAATCCTGATTTTTTTTTTACAAACATATTTTGGATCCAACAAATAATTGAAAAGGTGGATGAGCACCCACGAGAAGAAGCTGGGGGATTTGAATCTAATCAAATTATCGAAGATGAATTAAATATCATCTACTTATCGGACAGTATTTTATGTTTCTAAGCCATTCATTTGCAAGACAATAAAAAAACATAAAAAATTATCTGCACTTATAAAGATTATGACTATCATTTTTATAAAATTGCATCGATTGATAAATTTAAATTAAATATACTTTAAAATATATATAGATGAGAGCTTCTAATAAAAGTGGGAATTACATGAATTTATAAAAAAAAATCACCAGCTAAGGAGTAAAAAGAGAACAGTTGGTCACCTTGTTTTTATTGGGACTTGTAAGTCACCTTATTTTTATTGGGACATGTAAGTCAGCTTCTTTTTATTGGGACTTGTAAGTGGACTTGATTGCACAATCAAAAACTCCAGACAAAAATTGCACTTGTAAGTCATTTCAATTTCTTTATTGGCAATCTCATTAATTATTATTTTCTGAGGAATTGAACTGGACTCAATGAATATATTCAAAACTTATACCTGTGAGCAAAGACTTGAGACTCGGCTTGTACTTGCAGTAGAATGACGTATTTCCCCCAATGCTATTATCATATACCGTATAATTTATAGTCAATTATTTGGTTAGGTTGTGTGTGTTAAACATCTAAGGAGGGAAACGTGCGATTATTTAAAAGGAGATTGTTTTATCCACAAAAACAAGTATTATAATATTATATTCCTATGTCAAATGTCCCTTCCCTTGGTTTTTGGAATTTTTAAGAAAAAAAATTTAAAAATTTTGATTTTTTTTTTGATCCATAGCTATTCACAAAAAATTTCAAAAATTACATTTTATGGAAAAAAAAAGTTCAAAAATTACATTTCAACTATTAATTTTTTTTAAAATAAAGAAATAAATTTTAAATATTAAATTTTTTTTGAAAAAAAAAATCAAAATTGCATAGCCATTGATAAAAAAAAATCAAAAATCAACAGCTTTTTATCAAAAATTACATTAATAATATTACTATTTTTTTTTATCAAAAATCTGTAGCTATTCACATAAAAATGAATTTTTTGGGAAAAAAATCAAATATCAACAGTTATATACCAAAAATTATATTTTTGGGAAATAATTTCAGAAATTGAATTTCAAATATTAATTTTTATTCAGTAGGAGATCGTTCCATCCACAAAACCAAGTATTATTATATTATATTCCTATGTTGAATGTCCATACCCCTCTATATTTATGTATAATTTTGTTGTTAAAACTTTCCTTTTATTCTATTTTCCTGAACTATTGTGTTGTATGAATGAATATAATAAATTGTCGATATGTTTGTTTGTTGAACTAACCTTCATTTTGAAAGGTAATCATAATAACACAATAAAGATATTGTTGTAGTAGCGTATTCATATGTTTTATTCCAATGGAGTTGAATGAAAGGAATATGTATATTGTATATAGAATATATAAACTATTATTTCCTAAGTCAGAAATGCTGACGGCCTTTTACATAACAGTTTTATTAGAAAAAGTACCTCATAAATTTTGTTTTATGATGGTTAATACACATATACAGAGAGTGGGGATCAAATTGTCGCCAAAATATTTTTCTTCAAAAAACAACACAAAATATACATTTTTTAACTTTTTTATTGAAAATCAAAACTATGACGAGCATATAGGTATAGAGTAACCATTCATTCGATATAATCACCGTTGGCATCAATAACAGCCTCAATACGGCCTCTGAACCGGTCGCAGGCTCTTCTGACCATCTCATTGTCCATGTTGCCGAATACCTCCTTGATGGAGTTCATCAGACTGGCCTTGGTGCTATGGGGATGTCTGTTGGTATGTCTCTCGACATAGCCCCAGACAAAATAGTCCAAAGGATTAAGGTTGGGAGAGTTAGGAGGCCACAAATCCTTGGTTACGACGTCATAACAGTTCTCGGTCAACCACTGCATGGAGATTTTGGACACATGGCAGGGTGCTGAGTCCTGTTGCCACACCCAGGGCCTGTCTCCGCCCACCCCTTGGATCCAGGGCAGAACCACCTTCTCCATAACATCCAGGTATACCTCTGTATTGACCTTTAGACCCTGTTCAAACATGTGGGGAGGCATAACATGACCTTCACTGCTGACCACCCCGAACACCATGACCGTTGCAGGGAACTTGATCTTCATTACCTTCCTCACATGGCTGGTACAGGTGGCTATCCACCTGTTTTTCTGCTTGTTGACCTTCTGATCTTGACAGAAATTCTTTTCATCAGAGAAAAATCACAGCATCCCGGGCTGCTTTGGGTGCTTGAGCTTGTTGAGCAATTTTGTTGACTTCATCAGCCTGTTGTCCTTTGCCTTCTGGGTCAAGATCTGGCGCACCTGCATATTGTAGCTCCTGCACCTTAAATCCTCATATACACAGTCCCTTATTGTTTTCACATGGCAGCCCAGATCCCTCGCCATGGTCTTCATGGACCTGGTAGGGTCATCCTCAACCATCTTCTTCACCTTGTCGACAAAGTCGGTGTCCCTGACCTTCCTGTCGGCGCCCTCCTCCTTGGGTACCCTTTTTGAAAAAAAAAAATTAAGAAAAAATTTGAAAAATTCAAAAATGAAAATTCAAATATTAAATATTGTAGAAAAAAATTTCAAAAGTCCTTAGCTATTTACAAAATATTGAACTTTTTGGAAAATAATATCAAAAGTCAAAAGCTTTTCACAAAAAAAATGAAGAATTTTATTTTTTTGGAAATTTGGAATAGGCAAAGGGGCTACAGCCCCTGGAGCCTGCATCTTGTAGTCGGCCCTGTATGTAAACTTTAGATATTAAATTTTAATTATTTTTAGGAATGGGTAATTAGGTATTTTTATATGTATAAATACATATATGAAGTATAAATACTCATGAAATTTATAATCAATTGTTCATATTATGACTAAGTCAATGGTTTGATTACTTTTCATTAGTAAGAAACATAAAGGTAGCAAACTCATAAATTTTTAATAATAAAAAAACAAACATTTAAAAAGCATTTTTCCATCTTGAAACCAAAGATTTGTTTGTATATTGATGTATCCCTAAGTCTAACATGGAAGTAATTTCCTATACTTATATACTATACTATACAAGTCCAAATGGATTCCGAAGTTTCTAGTGTAAAGTCTCGAGTTAAGTTGCAAGTTTTTGATTTTACATTTCCAAGTCGTTGAATATTTTTATTAGTTTGAGTCTCCAGTGCTGACTGCCGACTGCCCAGGCCTCCCTCTACAGCCCTACACAAAAACTACTAAGTAGTTTAGATACATAAATTCCTCTTCAAAGTGGGATTGAAATGTCCGGGAATTACTGGAAATGAAATTACTAGGAATGAAAAGACAAGCAAGGAATTTACTAGGAATGGACCTAGGACTTTCACCAAATTAGAGACGTTGCAGTCCCAAAATGTTTACATCCATATATAAATATTAAGGACACCTTACAATCGGACACAAAACCGCTATATAGATTAAACTTGGAGAAATGAGGTCTCCTTAGATATGGTCCATTGATTCCATCCATTTTTACAAATTTTTATAGAATATTAAATGTGAGTAACCTATCAATCTTATAGTATATAATACTATCATTCAGGGAGAACTGTATTTATATTCATCATGAAAATTATGCTTCATAGTGAGCGTTCTAAAATTTAAGATACTTTTCAAGAACCTATAACGAAGCAGGATCGATTTTAAGTCCCATATTCAGGAATGATAAAAATGAAACTGAACTATCAATGTTACTTCCAAGAATAATTTTTATTCAGTAAAACAAATGAAAATTTTTTGAAAAATTGCTCTCAGGCATTATAAAATCTCGAGTCTTAGCTTTCAAATCTCAAGGCTCGAGTCCAAATCTAAACTCACCTTTAATATATGTGTGTATAAATATTTTCTTTGTAGGTATATAAATTTTGTAAGATATTTCCAAGCAATATCGACGGCAACTAACCACTCCATTTAAGAAACGTGGAAAACCACATAATTGGGTTATTTTACAAGAGTTGTATGGTTATTGAAATTCAATATCTTCAACTACAAACTACTTAATTTAAGCACCCTTTTGACTAAAAAAAAAAAAAAACTTCCCTACAAAGAAAAAGTTCAGCAACTTCACAGAAGCTTCTACATATGCTATGTACAATTTATATAAATCTTTGATTCCCAATTTATAAGAAGGTTTCCTATCCACTTCGTGAAAATTGACACAATACATATATATATAACTGACTTGATTTTACAAAAAAAAAAGAAAATTGAATTGCATCGGAGCAAAAGGAGTCGAAAAAATATATAGTTTGATCATATCAGATATAAAATCATTGTGATACAGCAGATTTGAATAGAACAAAGGGATCATAAGTAAACATAGTCTCAAACAGTATACTGAGGAAGGGGGTTAAAGAAACGCTTTTTAGGAAAAAAATATAGAGTAGTCTATTTCCAGTAAATATAAAATAAACTCCTTCATGAATTATGAACATTGAAGGAATCAGACAATTTGATTCGGGAAAAGTATGACATATATGTATATTTTTAATGAATTATATATTTATTGATTTTTCAAGTATTTCATTATACAGGGTGGTTCAAGTAAATCCGGACCACTTTCAACTACATCCTGATCAATAAGAAAAGCAAGTATAGGTTTGAAAATTTATTTACAAGTTATAATAATACAAAAGAAAAAAACTTTCAATGTGTCTGCCATCTTCCCCAATCATTCGCTCGATACGCAGGCTAAAGGATTTGAAGGCATTGACAACGTTTGCAGGGGAGACTTTGTCCTTGTACCTGATGATAGAGTTGATGCTGTTGTGTGAATTGGCAGAGACCTTCTTTTCTAACCCCCCAAAAAGGAAAAAATTATGGGAGTTAGAGAGGCAAGTCTGGGGTCCCAAAAATTGCACTTTCTCTTCTTTCAACAAGTTTTGGGTCTTGAATACCATATGAGAGGGAGCCGAATCTTGTTTAAACAGGAACTCAATACCATTGGCCTCAGTTTTCATCCAAGGTATCATATAGTCAGACAGGAGTTCGCAGTACCTGCCCTCTCTTTTGGCTCAAAAAAGATGGGAGCATGGCACTGCCGTTGCACCCAATGAGCTGGACTGAGTTCTACGCCAGCCAATTTGATGATGGTCTTCCTCTGGGTCTCCTCCATCATAAATATATGTTTTGAAATAAAAGTTGTGCAACTAACTTAAAACTAACACTTAATTTTTCACTTTAAAATTAAAATGTTAAATGATTTCCTTATTGTTCAAGATGTTGTTAAAAATGGTCCAGATTTACCTGAAATACCCTGTATACATACATATTGCATAGAAAGAAAGTGACTCAAATTTGCATCGCCCCCCCAAAAAAAAAAAAAAAATAATAATAATAATAATACTCCTAGCTATATTTCTTCTACTAAATAATTTGTACAAAATATTTTGTATGCCTTTGGGATTTTAGAAAGCTTATAAAACTTTTATTTCCGTTTTTGTTTCTTCTTTTTGCATTTTGATTCTTCATTGTCTTGAAATTCGTGTGGGGGAAGATAATATTATTATTGTTAATATCTAGAATTGATTTTTGAAAGTGTTTTTTTTTCTCTCTTTAGAATAATAATTTTATTAATGTATCTGTAAATATCAGCCTGGAGGTTATGTTGGAACTTTTAAATAAATGATTCATTATATACAGTGGAGAATATAAGTATTTTATCGCTGCCAATTTTGTAATTTTACTTACTGACAAAAAAAAAGGTCGATAATTTTTTCCCGTATATTTTGAGACTAAGAAACATTATATAAAAACAAAAAGAGTGTTTAGAGGGAGAAAAGTGCTGATTATTATGCTAAGACATCCACATTATCAAGCATGGGGGTAAAGAAATTACTAGGTCAACTGTTATTGTTTCCTCATATTTGTTATGTGAATTTTTAGAGTTTAAGAGTATTTTTTTACTATTTTTTAATGAGCAATGTAATGTAATTTAAACATATAATTTGCTGCCCATTGCTAAGAAAATATTGTCCTAGTTGCCACCATGAGCACACAATATGAGAAGAGGATCGAGAAAGTATCGCTCCTTCGATGGCGGAATTGTCCCAGTAGGTAATCTTGGAGCAGACTGGGGCATCAAGGAATATGATTTCAATGTCTTCTATGGATGGAGACTAAGTCATCCTAGAATGTTTTATTTCATATATTTTTTAATTATGGATGATGATTATAGAATTATGTCTAATGCGACTTGAATAATTATTGATAATGATCAGGTCTGTTATTATTTAAAAACAATTTTGACTTGACAATTGAATAATTTGCCAAATTTCACAAAAATAGGAGCCAGGGAGAATTGGCAGCAATGAATTTGATCAATGGAAGAACTTTAGTGTCCATAATTTTGATGTAAACGTCAGCCTTCGGCTTGTATCCAAAAGTGAACTACCCGGGGACTCATAGTCTTCTTGTTGGATGCAACCAGGCCTAACATCATCAATGAAGCAGGGGTTTCGTGGTGGAGACATATCGGTGCTCTTCTGCTCCATTCCCAAATGTAACTACGCGGTCATTCTGCCTGTTGAACACATGGTTTTCTCCTCAGAAAGGACTTTTCTCTGCAGTTCTGTCAACAGAAGCCACAGTATGCACTACAGATACTTCCCTCCGGGCTTTTTTTGAGCCCTGGACAATACTGATGGGGATTTTTCATCTTCCTTGCCATGCCAGCAATGGAAAAATTTGTATTTTTCTTGAAGGCCAACTTCAGGCGGTTGACAGGCATGGAGGGTTTCCTACCTCCTCTTGGAGAGTGTCTGAGATCCTCCCCTACCGTCAACCCCATGGAAACATTGTAAATCGTCTGTCTCGAGGCCCCAGTCTGCTATCTGATGCTTATTGTCAACATTCCGCGCGTAGGAGTGCTAACTCTTACTCTTATCGTACTGTGTGCTTATGGTGGCGTCTAGTACTATGTTTTTGTAGCAATCGGCAGTTAATTATGCCTTCTACAGCATTGCACATGGGAAAAATGGTTAAAAAAATGATCTTAACCACTCAAAATTTGCGTAATAGAGATGAGTAAATAATAAAGGTTGGCTCTGTATGTTTGTAGGGTTTTTCTTACTTAGGAGGAAGGATGACTACATCCTCCGAGAAATATTGGGCAATATCCTTCTTTTCTTGGGGGAAGGTACTGAGAATGGATCGTGGAATTGGTATTCCAACACTACAATGACCCAAAACATACAGCCATAAAAACAAAGAATATGTTAAAGAACCATCACATAAAGATCCCTCCCATAGATTATTATTTAAGGATGTTCAAATATCTGTTAAGGTGTCAAGAAGAAAAACCTATTCAATTAAAAAAAAAAAAAACGAAAACATTTTATTAAAAATACGTATTTTGCACATTCACTTATGTCTAAAAAAGAGGTGTTAGTCAAATAGACAAAATTAACATTAGACGCACATATCTACTTATTTAAATACAACATATTATTATTTGTGTATTTTTTTCAAAGAAAATCAAGCAAGGGTATACTTTTAAATTTTCTTACAAGATGTACTTTTTTAAGGAGGCAAAGTATATATGTTTGAAATACCAACTCGGCATAATTATGATATACAAAAAAAAATACACAAAATAGTTGAAAATGCTATTTATAATTTTTTTTTTTTTTTTTTTTTTTTTTTGCTATATTTTCCCTTTTGTAAAAAAAAGACTGAGATGCTAAGAATATGTTTGCTCTTTAATGCTTCAGTCTTTAAATTAGTTTTTCCCTGCTGAGATTTTCATTGATTGCAATTTCCATCGAGTAGCTTTTAATCTAGGTATACCAAACATCAGGTGGTATTATATTTTATTCTTTCTGCAAGGCAATACACTTAATATTTCTTCTACATACATATAACACCAACTGTTCTAATTATTATCATCACCCTCATCCATGAAATGAGTGGTGCATCAAAGGGGATTATGCAGTTGGTACATATAAAAAAAATAATGAGTTAAAAAGTTTTTTAAGAGTTACAGGATCAACAACACACTAAAGGATGGTCTATATTTATTGGTAAAATATTTAAATGCTTATAACGAACGAACTAGTTTGGGGAGAACAATATTTTTTAATTATTTGAAAGCTACATTTAATGATATTCAATTATTTATAATAAAATTCACCTCCCTTGATAACCTGGGTCACATGCCGCCTCCAGCTTTGGAGGGCCCAGGCGACCTCGTGCGGATACAACTTTGCCATTGTACGGATAATTGACTTCTTCAGGGCCTCCACAGATGAATGATATTTGACACAAGCCACATGCTCGATCCTTCCCAGAGCAGAAAATCATATGGATTCTGTTCCAGGCAGTTTGCGGACAAAAAATAAGGGCTCCAAAACACGACTACATTTTGTGGCCAATACATCCTACACTTTTTTGGCCGTGTGGGGTGGTACACTGTCTTGTTGGAATGTGTAATTTCTTCCTTGGCCTAATCCATCCAGGGAATGTAAATTAAAAGTACAAAACTAGAACAAGTACAATGGCAAAGCCAGATCCGTATAACGTAGCCCAGCACTGCCAAAGCTTTTGGCGTAGTGTGGTTGAAATGGAGTTTAACTACCATGAGCCCAGCAATTCACCTGTATAACCTGAGGGACGGGGTATCTTTTTTTTTAATATTATAAAGGTATTATCAGTTTGTGGTTACAGATAAATTTGAGCTTTCTCGGATTCGGGCAGTTCGCTTTTATAATCTGTGCCTAGGAAGAGATCCTTATTGCTTATAAATAAGGCGGCGATTAAGTTTAAACAGCCTTTGGGCCTAACACTTTACCTTTACAAGCTGAAGGGGGGATATATTTTTGGATATTAGATGGGGTCTATGATGCTCAGGGATGCAGCTGCAAATAAAATTAAACGCTTCGGTATTCATCAGTTCACCTGACTAGCTGTGGGCTGCGGTGTGTAATAGTATATTAGAAGGAGTCCTTGATGCTTAAAAATGTAAAGGTGGTAGAGTTTAAACAGCATTTCACCTGCACAAACTAAAGTATTTTTGCTTTAAGCAAGATTGGGTCCATGATGCTCAAGGAAGTGGTTGTGGTTGAATTTTGTGTATCACTCAATAGTTTGATTTCCTAAATATATTATAATTGCAATTAAATTGCACATTATAATATTGCCTTGCAATGAAAATACTCAGAATCATATTGCATGCAATGCATTACGATGCTATTACATACAACAATTTTGTCTCACAATGATAATGTACACAACGTTTTTGTCTACAACCTTTTTTCCACAGTAATTTTACCACTACACCACTACGGATCGGACTTGTTTTACTCTTAATCCAAAGATACAACGATACATACCTTTTCTTAAAAAAAAGTACCATATTTTAAATCATGTTTATATTTTAAATTTCATTTAATTGTGCAAATGGATTGGTACTGATGAAGTATATGTAAACATGATAATATTACATTTACTCCCTCTGACCTAGGAATCGTCTTTTAAGTCCAAATACATAAAGTATCCTTCTCTAGGAACGATCAATGCGCAAACCTACGCACATATGAAGTAAAATTAAATTATAACCCAGAGATTTTTAGGCGTTTTACATCTACGAAAAATTATCAGGAAACCACGCATGTAATTATTTTATAATATAAAGATTTTTTATGCATTAACTCATAAAATAAAAAGTCAATTGCATATTGGAGAGTCACTTGAAATAAAGTTTTCCATTATTTATATATATATTTAATTATTATTTAATTACAACTTTACCGACAGGCTTTACATTTATTTGTTCTTCTGAAAATTTGAAATAAATTACTTAAAATTAATTGTATTTTTTATTTACTCTATTTTATCACGCAATTTACTGAAATTTAGAAATTGATTTTCCAGGATCTCGCTGAAAGATAATTTCTCCCCCTCCCCCCTAATATAAAGGACTGGATTGGAACTTTTAAAATTTTTGAATTATATTAACTTGGATTTACGACCAAATGGGCAAAGATCTGTAAGCTCCCTTTAACCAAAAAGTTTGGATTTGTGATATACATAAATTAAAATGATATAATTTATATAGCGTGTAGTCCATTGAAATCTGACCACTTACTAATTCAATAATTAATTAAGCTTGAGTGATTGAAATTAATTAATATTTCGATATATTAAAGCATAAACATTAGTTCCAAAATAAAACAAGCCTAGGCTTACTAGCTTATGTACAAGTCGAGAAAATGCCACTTGAACGTGATTAACGAATTTCATTCACACGCTCCAAGCAGTTGTGAGTCTCCACAAAGGACAAAGAGTGGAGTTAAAGAAAACAGCCCTGGCCAATCCCCTCAAGTCCATGATGGCCCAATCAAGATATCTTGGAGTTTAAGACCAGTTTGTCTAGAGAGCAAATAAAAAAGTGGGTAAATAGAGCCTTGCGATGTTATAGAGGCCAATTTTGATAACAACGAGAAAGAAACCCATCTCCTCCATTGCAAGACTCTTATGAATTAGTCTTTTGAGTTCTTTTTAACTCTTTTTTGAGACTTTTGGCCCCCCTACAGCACTGATGCTAACCCCCTCGACGTCAAATCATAGAGCTACATACGCAGCGTGTGACATCCCTTCTACCGCTGCCTGGAAGCCTTCATTGCCGCTAACGATGGCTACATTAATGACTAAGAGAGTTCAGACACACATCTTTATATATTATTAATTTTGTTGAAATTCAATTGACTATTAATAAATGATATCGTGTTGAATTTTAAAATTATACGTGTTCAGATTTTAATGGAACACATGGTATATACCAAAGGTGGGGACTTGGACTCAAGACTTGTTACTCGACTTGGACTGGTGTCCATATTTTGAACACTTACAACTCGATTGAATAACATAATCAAAGACAAAGGACGAAATGATTTAGACTCGAAGGCTTAGTCTTGCAACTCGACTTGGACTCAAAAGTCACTTCAATTTTTTCACTGAATATAAATTACGTTTTATTTTTTGAGGACTTGAACTAGAATCGATGAAAATATTCAAAGGCTCGAACTTGAAAGACTTGTTCTTGCGGTGTAAGGGCCTTTTCCATATAATTTTTTTAGCTCTAATATATATTATAGTACGTTTGCCCGGCGGTGTCCAGGACATTAAGAAATTAAAATTAATAAAGGATTATTCTGCTTAATATAAAACAAAACAAAAAAAGACTGTTAAATTTTAAGAATTATTTTTGCTGCATGTTGGTGTTGGTATGTATCTTCGTAACCTTTTTTTTATCAGGAGATAGAGTAGGTTTGCTTGGCGTTGCCAAGGATATTAAAAAATTAAAATTAATTCGGAATTCTTTTGCTTTTTTTTAAAAGATATTATTATATTTAGAAAAGAAAAAATAGTCAAGTTGAACTATCGTTTGCACATCTTTCATATTTTTATCAAAAATCCACTGTTTTATTCTCTCTTCATTTTTTTCTTCTCTAAATTTTATAATCTTTATAAATGTTGTACAAAGATACACCAACCTGCAGCAAGAATAATTCTTAAAATTGTCAATTCCTTTTTTTTTTGTTTTATATGAAATAGCCGTTTATTAGTTTTAAAAGAATGGTTTTTATAAAAATGCTATTTATTGACAGCGATGGCCTTGAAAGCCAAAAAAATTGTTACCCGAACCATTTCTTTTTTTAATGCTCCTTTAATTGGCAGATGTTTCATCGAAATAGTATAAGTAAACATTATTCTATTACAATTACTCCATTTGACTTTGTCTATAAAGACAATATACATCATGCATATAATATAGAAACCTGTAAGCGAAGCCTCAAGTGCGCCCACTACAAATCGGGTGGAAGAACTGAGAAATTACTACAATACCATATAATAATTTTATAAAACCATTTGTCATATTTTTATGGAAAAAAAAACACCCATATTTGACATTAAAATAGTCGAATCTATACCTATACCTGAAAAAAAGGCCTGTAATAGACGAGATATTGGAAATAAAAGATTTCCTGATGACTGTGATCCATGAATTTCGCAGGTCTGAATTTTTTTATAAAGGTATATGTTTGACTATTTAAAAATATTAAATACTTTTTTCCCATAAAATAGGACAAGTAGCCTTTTGAACTTATGTTACGGCATTGTTGTAATTTATCAGTTCTTCTACCCTATTTCTAGCCTTCACTTAAATGTTTCCAGTATTATATACAATGATGTAAATCCAGTGTGTATGTTAGCTGGCCTGTTAACTTGTGATTGATAATATCAAGAAGGAATTTTCTTTTCCTTATCAGTTTTTATTATTATTTAAGTCCTGAGTAGTGAACATCCTTTCCTAAATAGATTCAATTATATTAAAAAACATAATTTAACATTCATGTGTGCTCATAAAAACGGAGCGTACCCTATGTACGAGGGTTGTCTAGAGCAAGAAATACAAAATATTTTATCTATATGTTGACCAATTGTTAAAGTTCAAAATTAAGTAAAAGCTATTATTCAAACTAGATAATTTTTTTATTTTATAAATAAAAAAAAGTGACAAATAGTTCAACATCTAAAATGTCCATAAAATACAGTTGCTAGTATACATACTATGTTATAAGGAGAGTTGTTGGAAGGAAAATGAAAATACAGGGAGCTGTGAGGTAGGCATAGTATAATTCTAAGGCGATGTTCTAAAGTTTTATCGGAAATACGTTGAGTCGCTACCATTTGTTTAAGTAATGAGGAACGTGCAATTGCCATTGAAAATCATTACCCCCAAAAATGATTTAGCAGAATATTTTATCGCAGTTTTTATAATGCTATTTATGAAAATCAGTAAATTGCTGCAATTTCTAACATATAAAGAGGTTTATATCAATTCATTTTAATAACTCCGCGAATAATGATGCTAAAATAGGTAATGTAGTTAAAATTAGTTTTATCAGATTTAATGTCGTTTCAGAATTCTTAATTCGTGCAATTTGTCGAAATTAGTTTATTGGAACCGGATAAACTACGGAAATATAACATCTTATCAAAATTCCTAAAAAATAATTACAATATGATGAAACTATTCACATCTTTTAAAACAACATGTGCTATTATGGAAAGTTTTTTAAAGAGAAAAAATAAAATGAAAAAATAACTTAGTAATAAAATACCGAAGATCAGTTTATTTAGCAATGGGGGACGTCAGCTATCTGCTTTGATTTTTAAAACAGTGTATAATAAAACTTTAAACCTACAATATTTTTATGAAATAAAAATAACACTTTTTTTATTAATAAAACTCGTTTTATTATCTTTGAAAAAAAGGAAGTTATGGTGCAGCTCACTTATATTCATATTTTATTTTTCTGTCAGCCTGTAATTAAAATTTAAAATTGAGTAAAAGTTTAATTTTTAGCTTGAAAATTATTATTTAATTCATAAAAAACTTGATTGACAAATAATTCTACTACTAAAATATCCATGATATTTAGAATGTTTAAAAATGTAGATACGCGAATCTGGAAGTGAATATCAGCATTTGAAATTTGCAGATCATACCAATTAAGATGCGAATATGAAAATGTAGAAGCTTGCAAATGTGAATAAAAACATTTTTCGTGAGGATTATTCGCCCATGCACATATGAGTATTCCATATGCCACTAATATAGTCTATTCTAATTTTTAGATGATAGACTTAAATTTGTAGATACTAAAATTTGATATTATCATCCAAAAAAGCAAATTCTTAGATATTTTATACATCACTAACATGTACAAAATACATCTGGAAAGTAAAATATCTTAAATCCTTAAATATCAATCAAAAAAAGTTTTCTTATTGACTTTCCTTAATTATACCCTGCAAATCTTTTTAACTTACTAGTAATTAACTCTTCAATTCGCCAATTTTTAGAATCTCATGAAAACCATTCAAAAAGTTTGTCCACAACTATTTATAATACTTTATTGTGAATTGAAGGATTTAATTTCCTTCTTCTTGGCTCCCCAGGCCTCTCCACCCTTAAAAGGCTCTTTCCAGCCACTAGCTCTCGGAATGAGCCCTCATGAACTATCTATTTTCTTTATCTCCTCCGGGTAATTTGTCAATCACGTTCAAGTGTCAGTTTCCCGACTTGTACGTAAGTTCGAGAGCTCAGTTTTTTTTAACTAAGTGCTTATGCTTTAATATATCGAAACATGAATGAATTTCAATGACTCAACAATCATTAATTATTGAATTAGTATGTGATTATATTTCAATGAACCATCCGGTAAATGTTTACACCTTAACCATCTTTTACTGAATATAATTGAAAGAAATTCTTACCTTTTGTTTCTTTGGCTCCAAATGAAGTATACACTTATATTAGACCATGATCCTTATTATGAGACGAACAATCTAACACTGCACATAGATCTTTTTTGTTGTATATACATACAGACAAAATAAAAAGGAAATCGTCGTTCTTTTAAGAGAACCTTATAATATGAAGGAAAGAGAAGAAGAGTTAGTTATTGGAGTAGGAGTCCCCCCTTCTACATATAACTAAATAGATAGGAAAAGAACGTAGGTAATTCGTGAAAGTTCTCTCCCCCGCTTTGTGGGCAAAAATCGGTATGCACATACATGCTGTCCCATGCATAAATACATAATTACTATAAAAGTACCAATTATCATATGAAAGGGAAGAATTATTAAAATGGTCATAGTACCTTTTTATTTCCTCACCCGCCACAACTATTCCAGCAAAGAAAATGTTACCTTATCAAGTTAATATCGGGTGGTCCATTGAAATAAGAACACGTATTAATTCATAGTAATTAGTGAAGATTAAGCGATTGAAATTAATTCATATTTCGATATATTAAAGCATAAGCAATTCGTTACAAAGCAAAACAAACTTGAACTCTCCAGCTTACGTGCAAGTCCAGAAAATGATACTTTAACTTAATTGACGAATTTCCATTTGCGCACTCCAAACAGTTGGGCGTCTCCCGGATCACCGTTTATGCCCTCAGCAAGTCCAAAACGTTGGAGAGGAAAAAGGGATATGTGATAAAGGGCAAACTGGAACCGTAGGAGTAAACGAAAACAGTCCAGGCCAATCCCCTCAAGTCCATGTGGGTCCATGCAAAAAATGTCGGCTTTTACAGTAGTGTCTGTCTAGAGAGCTTTCAAAAAAAGTGGATGGAAAGAGCCTTATGTGGTTGAGAGGCCACTTTTGACACCAACAATTAAAGAAATCCATCTCCTTCGTTGCAAGACTCTTATGAATTAGTCGTTTGAGTTCTTTTTAACTCTTTTATGGCACTTTTGCCCCCCCCCCTAAAGCCCTGATGCCAACATACTCGACGTGCACCAGAGAGGTGTAGATTAAGGGGATAGCATTAGGGCTGTAGAGGGGCCAAAAAAAGAATTGATAAATATTAATATAATAAATGCTTTACACATTCAACATAACGAAGCAATTCCTATCTCTTACCGAGTAGAAAGCGAGATTACAAGCCATACAAATGACCAAAGTTCGATTTTATATATTTTTACACACACAGTTTGCAAATATTTTTCTTTTTTGTTCAAACTCTGGTAAATGTACACCAAGATCGTTCATTATAAGAGATAAAAATTTTATGTTTCGTTTGTGTAGACGATTAGATTGCCCCTTGACGCCCATCATAGTATTTCATCAGACTTTTGGTAATTACAACTATGTAGTGAAATAGTGATAATTTACTTTATATTCACTGTCACTTGGGTGAATCTTGGGTTAGCGTCCGCAAGTTCGTGTTCTTTAAACCCAAAGAATAAAGCTAAATTAATATAGATCAATATGTTTTAATCTGTCTTGGCGAAAAACCTTTCCATCCTTGTCCTCAATAAGAACAACAAAAGTTTCCCATTTATATTTATACTCCCATTAACTTTATGATTATAGTTACCACTTCTTGCAGTGACATTAGAATACGATTTCTTAACAAGATCATCTGGGGGACGATCAGTAGCGTTTTCCTCCATAGAATACATCTCAAAGGGAGAGAGAGCGAATACACACTCTCAGCAGGGTAAGCAGGAGGAAGAATACAAAAGGTAGTAGAGAAGAAAGGGTGATTATAAAAACAAAATGATTATCTATGATAACTAGACTTCTCAAGAATAGATTCCGACGAAAAAAAAAGGTAAAGGATATCACTGATGATCCAAGCCTTTTGATAAAAACACACTCAATACACTTATTATCACTTATTTGTAAACAAAACGTAATTAAAATCATTAAACACACAGAAATTAAATTAAATCAAGAGAAAAGGGACGTAGCGCTCCCTGACACTTGACATACATACATAAACTCTCTCAGTAGCTATTTTAACAGATTGGGGGATTCCATATAAAATATCCCTTAAAGTTATATTGGTATATATACAAACATACGAGTACTCATAATCATATCAATTCGGATTCGACTTAAACTCAGAGCATGAGGACTTGATTATAGCTCTGGCCGGAAGTTAGTATTTTACAATATGTCTTCTCACGATTTTACAATTAACTTATTCATATGCCAAATTAAGTTTTTCACACATGGAATAGATAATCATAGTTAATTTTAATTTTTTTGTCGTCATACATTTTTATAGTTAAATTTAATTTTTAGAGTGTACCTAGACAGCTGTGCCATTTGTGGGTCTGAGCTTCAAAGATTTATCATACTATTTTGTTTGAAGCTGTTGCTGCTTCAACAGTCTTATTTGAATAGTTTAATTAGTAAGTATAGTCTTTTTAAATAATCTTCCGAGTTGTTGTCTTCAAGAACATGATCTAGTATGTACTTGATGAGTTGGGACAGGAGATTTTTCATTTATAGCTAAGGATTATGTTTCAAATTTTTTCAAATCAAGTAATGAAAATATAATTAAAACTAACTATTGTTAGACGTAAAAATCTTTATTTCAGCCCATCAAATAAAGTTTCGACTGATAAAACATTGTATTGAGGATTTAATTTGTGATATCCGATGGTGAAAACAGAGGGAAAAGTAGACGAAGAAAAAAGAAACTGATATCTTGAATGGTCTATATATATTTGGAAACTACTCCAAGATTCACAATTTGTAATTACAAAGGAACCTATAAAAGCAAGCGCTTGGGATGTGTCTCTCCAGTAGGGTAGTAGGTCAAAACGTCAACAGACAATACGTCGAGCGACAGAACGTCTACCAGAAAATATTACATTTCAAAATATAAAAAAACAGTTTCTACGACGTCTTGTCCATGCACCCTCCAGTAGTCAACTTTCAAAATCTTATTAGAGAACACTTTATTTTTGTTTTTAGGAATTAACATGTAACATTGCCACTATAGTATTAATTTCGTAAGTTAAAAAAAAATGATTTCAGCAAATAACAATTAGAAAACTTATTTACGAATATTAGATTATAAAGGTGTATTATCAAACTCGTAAGAATGGTCCTAAGATGTTAACGCCTGTCACTTAATATTCAAGAAAGTTCATTCAATAAAGAATTTACTAATTGATTATTAAATTCCAACTTCATTAATATTTGGATCGTGTAAGCTCTCACTCAGTAACGGATAACACTTTAATTAGACTTTTAATTTGAGCATTTTAATGTATCAAATGTGTCGCAAGAAGGTGAACACGAGTATGTAGAAAATATTTTCTATTACTTGTATATATGTATATTATATACAAGTATATACTCATATGTAGAGTTGTAAATTCTAAAAATTTACTCCAATGTAAATAAATTGGCAATCAGAATAGTGCTTTTTTTTCATAGATTATTTCTTTCTAGAGAAGATAACATCTAAGAATAAAATAAGCACGACTGGATATGTTCATGAAAGATAAAGATGAAATTATAAAATAAGACCTTTTTGGTCTCAAAGTAGTATTGAAGATCGACATCCCAGTGATTCCCGGCTACATATTATGTCCCTATTGGATACGGATAAAATTTGTGTTTATTTCATTTCCCCCCTTTTATAGCTGCTCAGAAATTAAATAATAATGACAACACATTAAGATAAGTTATATAATGAAACAAAATGACAGCTGAGCTGCTCTCCCTCCAAATATTCTATAAATTGTCTGTGCAGCTATGTCATTTTTTGGGGGGAGTTTTTAGATACTGTTATTGCTTAGAATTTACAAATTTATATAACATAACGGGTCGAAACTTGAAACTTACACATTTGGCAAGAAAAAAGAAAATAGCCTGTCATTCTTTAATTATACATTTAACAAAAATCTTTATTCTATCAACTTCGAAACTGTTGTAAGGGCTGGGCATTTTTAGATGGCAGTCTTAGGGTTTCTTGTTAGATCTGTTAAAATTCCCATATATATTTTAGGAATGACACTGGAAAGTCTAGTCATGCCACCTCCAAGAAGTAAGTACTCAAACACACACAAAAAAAAGAGAATTGATGTTACCCGTCAATAAAAGTGTAAATTTGGAACCCACCAATAAATAAAGTGGGTACCTAGAAACAGGTAATTACCAAGTTTCTGCCTTATCGCTCTAGTGGTTCAAAAACCGGAACGGATACCACAACATATTGCTTATCGGCTTAGATTCTTGTGATTTTGTTCCTATATAGAATATATAAAGAATATATTAGCTTTAATAAATAAGTAAAATAAATTTTTGGAGTTTTTTATGATTTTTACGTCACCAGGGTGATACAGTTGTATCTTAGTTCCAAATAACTAAGGGGTTCTTTTGGATCTGAAAAAGTGGATTTAGACACCACACGGTGTAAATAAAAACCGAAGGGTGGGGTAGATTATGGATCCAGGTCTGCTACAAGATTTTCGGGACCCTTTAATATGATTACTATAATATATTTCTTAAGCCAGGGTTTCCCAAACTTTATATTCCATGGCCCCCTTCATTAATACATTTTTAGCTGAGGCCTCTTTTTACTAAATATATGCACTATGTATCTGTGGACTGAAAATAATCCTCATTTCAATCTTCCTACTCCCTCACGATTCCAGTTTGAAAACAATTGTCTTAGTTTGCGGGGCCCCTGTTGGAACTTGGGGCACAACGCACTCATCGTATAATGTACCTACAGCCCTGTCTGTATCCGAATTTTCTAGCTACACCTCTTCTTTTAAGTGCCTGTAACTAAACTGAGCCTGTATAAAAAAGAAGTGAGATCGAAGACCGGAATTGAGACCAATATAGCTGAACCGAGACCGAAACTGTTTAAATGAAAGAGCTAAGACCTGGACCGAGAGAACCGCTGAACCTCAACCGAGCACAACCTTGGTAATTACCCGTTTTTACGGATAATATTGTGGTATTTGTTCATTGATGTTTTGAAAACATGAGGTTTCTTCTTTTATTTAAAAAGTATGAAGCCCAATGACCCCTCTAAAATTGGCACTTGAGGTAGGAGCGTTTGCCTATACCTATTGATTATTTTAATAGGAGTATCATTGGGATGCCCTTTCACGAGCTTTCCCTGTTATTATGCTTCCATCTTTATGATCATTGAAGATTATAACGATAACATAACATACATAGAATATATGCATCAAACATGTATCTGTATATATACTTACTTCAATTCATATAATTTTTAATTATATCACTCTCATCTTCCAACATAAAACTATTGTTTTATTGTTAAATTAATAACATTTAAACAAAAGTAATCAACAGTACAGAAAAAGACTAACGATCAGAGCTGTTTCATAGAAAAAAGCACTTAAACTTTCACGAGATATACTACATTTTTATTTATTTTACAAAATCCAAATTGTGATTGTTTTTAGATTTAAAAAAATGGATCTTTTAATTTTATATTTTTCCCTTTATTTCAATGCTTTATAAAAAGTATTACGATCATCGGATTTAAGCCAAGTATGCCCTGTTCTGTCTTTAACTTATATCCAAAGAGAATCCAACCATATATTGCTGTTTTAGTAGAAGCCTTTCTCTCTATTGGCAAAAACCACCAATTTTCACAGGTCTCTATTAAGACCAAATTTGTACCCTCAAAAGCGTTGGTCATAGATAGGAATACGTGATAGGTACTCGGTGCATGTATGGACTATATGGTGTATGCATAAGAACTTCCCATCAAAGCTCTTGTAGCTTCTGGTGCGTCATTAAAGATGGTTGCGGCCTGGTGTTGTCTTGATGAAACAAGATTCTTCTTCTATTCAACAATGCTAGCCGCTTATTTTCGATCACCAGGTTCAAACGTTCGAGTTATTCACAGTAGAGGGAAGAATTGAGCGTTTGGCCATAGAAGAGGAGCGCATAGTCCTACCAATCCCACCAAACACTCCTTCCTGTCAATCATGGCATGGCCACGATCTAGGTCAGTATATTGGCTTTTGACCACGATCTCTGTCGCTTGACATTGACGTAAGTAATCCCTTTTTCATTACCAGTGATAATATGCTTCGAAATTGATCGATTTTGTTTCGATTCAGCTGCAATTTGGAGATGGAAATTGTTTCTATGATATTTTTTTGGTCAGCTCAAGTGGAACCCCAACATCGAGTTTATTTTTGTATCCAGCCTTCTGCAAAGGGTTCAAAAGGGTTTTATGATCGATGTTGAGCTCCTGGACCATGCTATATGAAGGTCTTTCTGGATATCACATCATTTAATTGCACTCCAACAGAATGAAATTTCTCGAACCACTGTTATGCAACACGAAAAGAAATAGTATCAGCCCCGTATACATCTATAAGTGTTTTTCCCTTTCAGGTAGTAAAAATGTAAAATATGTTAAATTTCTTTATTTGAGACCTCCATTTTGTAAAAAAAACTATACACAATACTGTCCAAAAGCATTAGTAGTATACACTTATAATTTTAGAACGCTTTATCATATGATCCAATGTGTTCAATAATGAACAAGATATAGTTAATTAAAAAAGAGGCTGAAAATACGAAATTACTTTTTTCCCAACTTATTATTACTCAAAAAAAGATACTAATCAAAAGACCAAATTAACTATAATATTACTAGTTGCAATAGATAGTCTTTTTTTTCATGGATAGGACCATCAATTTTGAAAATTAGATTATTTGTCTACCTACTTTTACAACATAGCATCGTTGCTGAGAGCAGAGCTAGTTGTTTAATTTTTGGCATACTACTTGGCTTGAAGAAGTGATATTGAGGTGTGAGTTGTTATTTATGTTTTGTTTTTTTGCAAATTCTAAAACAATATCCAACTTTTGGAACCAATTTCATAACAATGGTACTTTAGCTGTAACATTAATTTAAATGTTAGCAGTTCTTTAGCCAACTTGTCCCATCGAAGTCGTGAAAACACAACCACAGCAACAATGTTTGTACTAATTTATTTTTCTAAATAATACTTTTTGGTCTGCTAGGAGACACTAAGGATAACAAGGGGCCTACACAGGATTTTTATTTAGGAGGAGGTTTAATTTTGTATAGAGGAGATAAATAACTATTATGAGAATTCTAGAGTTCATTTTTTTATAGGTTGAACCTGATTTTTACCAAATTACTTATTTTTTTAGAAAAGAAGATTGAGAAACATAAATTTATAAACTTGTTTTGCTGCTTAAGCTTTTTCTACTAGCCTATATTTTTTAGAAGTTAAAGACTTGTGGAAGTCCTTGTTACCATAAATACATAATCAACACGAGTTCACTCTTTTAATTGAATTCACTAGATATTTTTCTGAACAGAAGAAAAAATTGCATTCGCCACGAGGAGAAATGATACGTTAAATCCCCCATGATGTAAGATTTGTCTCGAACATTCAAGTAAGAGTATTTAGTTTGCAATCCTGTCATTATAAATACTGTATCTCTCAACCTCTCATCTTTCATAAAAGAAAAAGACAAAAGTATCAAATTCATTCTGATAATGCCCAACTGTTAGACTTTTCTTCAATAATAAACGGGAATTGTTCAGAAATGAACTGATACTCATTCGTTTTTAAGCAATTAACCTTCAGATAATTGATAAGGGCAGAGAGGTATTTAGAAAAATTGACAGCAGTCAAAAATATACTAAGTAAATTCTTATGTTTGTGGAATAAAGCCGTGTAAGAAAACAATTCAATTTTACTACTAAGAATGATTAAGAATATAATTGATTGATTAATGGATCTGTTTTAAGCTTCGAAAAAAATGGGAAATATGCATTAAAATAAAATGTAAATGCTACTTATGGGGCTTTTATTAATTATTTAACTGCAATAAATCATATCTCTACCACAGATGTATTTTAAGTCTATTTTAATTAAAAAATTATATTTTGTATAAACTTTTAAGATTCATGGATAAAATATTTCTTCTTTTATTATTCCTATTTTTTTACTTTACCCGTCATTCTCTCTCGCTCTCCCATTTTAATTTTGTTTCCCTGTAAATCTGTAGAGGTTAGAAAAATACCTTATCTCCTAATTTATATACCAGGTGGTCCATTGAAATCAGAATACTTATTAATTCGATAATAATTAATGAAGGTTGAGTTATTGAAATTAATTAGGTACAAGTAAAGAAAATGATACTTCAACGTGATTGACGAATTTCGATTTGCACACTTCAAGCAGTTGGACGTCTTTAGAACCACCGTCTGCACAGTCAGCAAGTCCAACGTTGGAGTGGGTGAAGGACAAACTAGACCTTAAGGAGTTAAAGAAGAAAAAAACAGGCCAATCTCCTTAAGTCCATAAGGGTCCATGCAAGTGATCTCCGAATTTTACGCCAGACATAGTATAATGTTATACAAGCATAAATAACGGGGGGGTCCTTTTTGATGCCCTTAATAAGGAGTTATATCGCCGGACATTACTACATAATTAGCTATTGCACTAAATTTTTACAATGTATTTAATTCTAACATTTTTTATTAGTATATTTATTGTCTAATTTTATGATTTTGACATTTACTTTATTATCAATAATTATTTAGATATCATCCGTTGAGATATATCTATCATGTGCACAATTGTATATAGCACCTTCCACATTAGGAAAACAGGGTGATGATCTTTTTTTATTAAACTCCACCTCTTGTTTTTTATTAAGCAACTTAAAGTTATGACATATTTAACTGAATTCATGTCAGAACAAGAAAATATTATTTGAATCAATCTATTATTTCAATAGTCTGTATTTATAATTTATTGTTATTACTAGTTATGTGATTACAATTGTTTAATTTTGTATATTTAACATAAATGTATGATGGTTTATTTTTATTTATGTAGATTATATTTAATTTAAGCCTTCTTTTTAAACTTGGAACTTCAAATATATTTCGAAATACTCTACTTTGTCGTTTCATTAGATATTATTCTGAATATATGGTTCATAATGAATTACAATTTCATGGAGTGTGACGTTTTCAAATCTACTGTAACGGATAAAAAACGTCTAAGTCAATTATACGTAGTATATCTTCATTAAACAATTTGCTAGTAAATACTTTCCTTATACCCTCAAAAATCATAATAAAGCAGGCAGATAATAATCACATCAGTATTTTAAACAATGATACCATAAGTCTTTCTCCTTTCCCCCCTCTTCTCCTTGCACGCGTTTTTCTCTATAGAATTATCAACTTTAGTTATGCATATGACTATTGCTGGTGCATAAAAAGAGATTGTATTGAAGTTGAATAAAATGTAATAAAAGACCATTTTTAAATTTTTAACTATTAGATAAAAATATATATGCATATTAAAATATTGGTACTATTTTCATAACTATATTTGTGTTGCTATTAGTGTATCTGATATTTCCTTGTGTTCATTTGACAGCTTATTAACGAAAAAAGAAGATATTCAGAGTGCAAAATGGATTAAATTAAAAAATGCTAAATTATTACGTATAAACAGAACATTAATATGATACATAAGCTATAATCATAAAATTTAATTATATTAAAAATGATATACATAAACATTTGAGTAAATGGACAAACACATTTTAAGTTTAAAAAGGTTTTTGATCTGCTTAAATCGATCTTAATCAATCAAAGACGGAAAGATGTCTATGTTCTCTAAAAATTAGGGCAAAAGAAGAGATCTGAGATACTTTATCCTCAACAAGAGATGCTATAATTCTGATATCCAATAGGAGGATGCCCGAATGAAAATTATCCGAAGAAGAGAACCAAACTAAGCTAAGCATCATACAAGAATAGAGTCGACTCATTCCTTGTGTATAAATCTATCCATCCATTTCTTAACAAGGAATATATTCACGAAACTTCTTATGTTCTCCAAGAGATACGAACAAAGGCAGATAAAATGAATCAAATGATGATACTTCTAACTTTATCATCCATCTCACAAGATACTCTTAATCGGAACTCTGTATCCCACGAGCGATAACGGGATGAAAATTCATCCAACCAGGATTCATAAGAGAGCCAAATCAACTCTTTCCTTGGTTTCCAGGAGTACAAAAATAAAGAGATTCATTAACAATGAGTAGGGAATTTCAATACTTCAAATATGATTATAAATTATACCTACTTTATTTGAATTTGTACGAAATGCGCTATTAATTATTATACTCGTATTGACATTGAGATGTTATTTATTAAATATTATTATGCTGTATGACGTCATTATCGTTACATTGAAATAGTAAACTAAAACATTATTAAGATAATCTTCATAATATCCCAGGATCAAGATACATAGAGAGACAAGGAAGGTAAGTCCAATGTTACTAGAACAAAGTTATACAACAAGAAAATGGCTGGACAAGCACTATTAAATAGCATTTAGTTGTCACCTGAAAATGTTAAAATTACACACATCAGAAGTTTAGGGGTATCCTGTATCAGTTGGCCACACGTCATACTTTCTCTTTCTATCCCCAAATTGGAAACACCGACAGAGGATAGTTGAAATTCAACTATCGCAACCTTTTAAAATAAGGAAATAAATTTAGTACGTCAAGCCATGGAAATCTAGAATAACTGGAACGCTCAAGCGTTGAAAAAAAGAAAAGAAAATTTCCGTTATGAGGCTATTGTTTTTCCCTCGTGTTTACATACTCAACAGCGTATTTAGTATTTATGTAATACAGCTTTGTTGATCATAATTAAAACCTGCGTTGCTGACAAAAATCTCAGTTAATTAATATAATATTTGCTTATTTAAATAAAGCTTGTGAATTACATGTGATTGTGTGCTTTTCTATCTCTTCTACGATCTACTTTTGAGCACAGTAAGTAAAATATTCTGTAGCACTTGTGGATATGTGATCAATAATTTATCTATATATTTCAGATCATGCCTAATAAGTGTTGCGTTCCTAAGTGCTCCTCCGGATATGATGGAAAACCAGCCATAGCAAGGTTATCCCTCCATTCTTTTCCACTGGATGAATCCTCAAAAGGTGTCTGGCTTAGAGCCATTCCACGGGACAGTAATGGGACTTAGGCACCTTCTAAGTATTCAAGGGTATGTTCTCTCCATTTTCACGAGAATGACTTTGTATATGAGAGCGCAGACCACAAGAGGAAATATTGATCTTATGGAGTTGATGATAGTAAGCTCCAAAAACGTTACTTTAAACCCTCTGCAGTGCCTAGTATTTTCCCCAATCTTCGGCAATACTTTTCATCCGTCAAAAGTCAACAGCCTACATCGAGAACTACCACATCAGCCAGGATTTCTAAGGAAAATGAAGCTATCGTTGAAGCTCAACGATCATTATTCCTTAAAGATTCTGTTATTGACTTTAGTGATTTAGTGAAGTGTTGAGATCAAAAATACCCGACGAATGTTCATTGGAGGAGGACGGAGTATTCAATTCAGTTTTACTGTCTATCTGAATTGTGTTCTGATTTTGTCGAAATCGAATTCTCAGTGATGATAAATAGTGATTTGACATTCAATTTATACCACGAGAACGTCAACTAGGTTGGAGCTGCGTGAATCACCTCACAACGAATAGAAAGATCACCTCGGTAAGCCTTCTCCAGAACATCTTTGCTCACATGAAGAGTATTCCTTTTCCTCCAATGAAAGATATGATTAATCACTCAATCAATGAAGTTGAGAGTATTGTTGAAAATATGTATCCATCGGATATAGACTCTCACAAACGGAAAAAGTTGATTTTCATAAGAGAGCAACTTGCTTTGATAAACTCTACATCGAAACAGAAGGTCTGAGTGACATAAAAAATATTCATTCTGACTGATAAAAAACAAGATTTAAACCAAGAAGAAAAGATTTGTATTGATAAAATTTTATCGACTTTACAATCCACAGTGTTTAGTTTTGAATTAGATGATGACAAAAATCGATTTTATTCTTTGTTCCAGGCTATATAGCCATATCCCTATCCTTAAAGTTAAAATGTAATTTATGTGAAGCCAAACTTGTGTTCTCAAAAAGTATTCCTCAAGTTAGTTTGGACACATCAATTAAGGAGTGTTCGAAAAGCAAGCTCCTCGATCAAATTAATAGAGGAGGACTGGTCACTCCAAGCGATGACTTATTTTCGATTGTCACACAAATTTATTGTTTATATAACTTTATTAATTCAAGTGAAAATGCAAAATCTATTTTTTTTCAATGCAACAATTTAAGAAAAGTATTTAAAAAAAATATGGTGTGAAATTAATTACGAACTAATAATAATTAAACAAAATTGATCTAATCGTCATATTTTTAAAGATTTATTTTTTAGCATTAGTTGCCAAGTTTTCAATATTATGACCAAGAATTTGTCTAAAAAAATAAATGATTAAAATTAATTTGAAAAGGTTGCACGGCAATGTATAATAACAGAATAAAAAAATTGTTAAACTTACTTCCCAAAAAAATATATATATGTTCTGTCTTGTGATATTATGATAGTTGTCAATAATTCCTTAATTTATTTAAAATAATAAATAATAGTTGTTAATTTTAGCACCTTCTTTTTCTTAATTGAATTTTGTTCCTTTTTTATATACGTCAGACTCATGCCAGAATGAATAAAAAGGCGTGAGCGTTCCATGTTCAAGATTTACATGGTCAAGCGTAGGTACGCGAAGTGAAGGGAAGAATATAATTAGCTGAGGAAGAGAAGACGCGAAATGAAGTGAAGAATACATTGATCTCGACTTTTCCGAGTTATTCGGTTAATTAGCGCTTCGAATGGTCACGAAATTAGATGGAAGGTATCATTGTGTGGGAGAAGTTGGGAATTTGGCTCTCATGGATAAGTTCTCTCGGAGTCCATCCGTTGACTGAGAGGAGGAGGACGGAGGGGATCATATCTAATTATGTAAGACATTAAGACTTTTTCTCAGATCTACATTGATCATGAAAGTAGAATTAATTTCAGGAATACTTTGCACGGGAGTCGTAGGGTACAAATTTGTACTATATTCTTCACTTCGCGTCCCTACGCTTGACGTACCAAATTTATTTCCTTATTATTAAAAGGTTGCGAGAGTTGAATTTCAACTATCCTCTTTTGGTGTCTCCAATTTTGGGGATAGAAAGAGAAAGTATTATGTGTGGGCCAACTTATACAAGATACTTCCTTATATTGATTACTCTACTTATGTACCATAGACCATAGTTCATAATCATAATAAATCATTCATTATTCATTGCTTATGCTAAATAAGAGAGAGAAAAAAAATCACACATGCATCGCACCTAATGAAAGAGTTATCTTGTCTATTTTAAAAGAAAAGCAAAACAGCATAAAGCTATTGTGTTAACTTAACGACGTAGATTTGATTAAGAAGGTTCATTAAAGTTAAAAACATCACCAGTAAGGGACTGCCGTTTAGGAATTCAATTCCATAAATTTAGAAGAAGAAAGACTAGAAATGGATCTAGGTACAATGAAAATTCTTAATTAAATATAAAGTTAATCAAATTAGAGGCTAAATCAAAAGAACGAGAATTTTTGCATCTCAATTATTTACAAATCTATCTAGTTCTACCCCGATGCCACACAGGGAAAACAACATAGGTCGTCCCTATGCCCATAAGGACCAACAAGGGAAAATTCTAGTTATTCAAATGCTGAAATAAGAACTTATGATATTTATAATATAGGCAACTAAATAAAAGCAAAATATTGACATGCTAGAAAAACCAAAAAATATTTAAGAGGGGTTCAAACCTGTCTAAGCGGTCCGGTGTTTGACGTTCCACTGCCCAAACCTTAAATTAATCACTCATGGCCCTGACTACCATTATATCAATTTCCCTTTTAGACGTGCCAAATCTCTAAAGTAGCCCTTTTGATTTGGCCAGTAGGATTCAATTCCAATTCATGACAATCCCTCCTACTTCGCCAATTACTAGATTCTCCAGAGAGTGTTTTAGCTCAATAGATTCCAGTAAGTCATTTGAGAAATACATTTTCCTTTTTACACTATTGGCCGAGACTAAATCAGTTGTATTCCCAACAATTGTTGGGTCCAAGATGTGCACATTCCCTTCTTGAAATTTGGTATTCTCATGTACCACAGTGGTGTTATACTTTATCAAAATGTCCGCAAAAGGCCAGGCAGTTCAGTTTTTGGAAAACAAAAAAACGATGTATTTGTGCATGGAAAATGCTTATTCCAGCATTCAAAAGTAGCACCAACAGGCAAGCAAAAGTGTAAGTGGGACGTGCACGATACTGTCTAATATAATATAGCAAATTTTTATGAAGGTTCAAGAACATTATCAATATGAAATAAATCATCCTTATAATCCCCACTATTTAATTTTTTAACCTTTTATTTATTCTTTAGTTTTTATGTAAGTTATCTTATCAAATTGATGCTCTTCATCAGTCAACGTCTAGAATTTATGGCTAATATAAGTCTTCCGCTATTAGTTTTAAAATATTATAATTATTAAATATATTCTTTTGCATATTTTGTTGAAGGTATAAGTTTTATGATTCATGAAAATATTGAATAACAAAACGTAGACGCTGAAAAAGTAAGCACTATACTGAATTTATTAAGACTTCAATGCCTTATAACTAGTACGGCGTTCTGGAACGAAACAAAGACACTTATGAATTAACCCTTGACTAATGAGAATCGTCAACAAACATCCTACGTTTTTACTACATACCTAGATATTTAGAAGTATATAATTGGAATAAGTATAAATTGTTGTAAATTAATCAATTACCAAATAAGGCTAAACAATTAAGACAAAATGAAAATATAAACTATAACCAATGAAGCAAATACATAAATATATATTACACCATTATTTACAATTGCTAAATTAGAAAATTATTTTAATAGTTAATGTCATATTAATATGCTTTACAATTGTCAAGCAACATAATCTATTATTTAGAGTCAATGAATACTGAAATAATCTTTCTTATGTACAGTTTTGTTACATCATAAGCATTTAGTGTGATCAGTAATTTATTTATTGAATATTGATGTGGAGATCCTAAATCCTCACTATCGAATTATATTTAAATATAAATGAAAATTGATTTAGTAACTCCGAAAATGAATTCATCTTTGCAAATGAACGTTTCTCATAAGTACATGGGATGGATTCCCAAATATAAAGTCGTTTGGTAGAATAATTAATGAAATCACTACCCATAATCTAATGAAACCAAAGAGTTTTCTTAGCCACGCAGGAATCACGAGTCTAGTAGCATAGAGCAGTTGATATTTCCCTACCGGATAACATGATGCGTTGAAGCAGAACACCGCTGGAGACTTGATACTATCCCTTGACTAAGATTACAAATCTAGAAAGAGGAACAAACACTTAATGAAGGATCAGATATTGCAAAAATCCATTGTATTGATATCTCACTCTATTTCTTCCGGAGACGGAGTCAGTCAGACTCCCTTAACACTGTCTTCTTCATGTCAAGGAGCATCTGCGCAGTGCCCGATGCTCCACCAAAAATTGTCCTAATATATCTGTTTCACTCTCAGATTAAAACACTTACTATACGCAAGTTTTTTATCAAAAAAGTTCAAAAATATTGCCTGGGTGGAAGACATATTAATTGTTGACTAAAAAGTTGAAATAAAAATTAACTAATATTGTAGAAAGTGAATTAGATTTTGCCATTTGATTTTTAAGCATAAAAAATACACATCCCCCTACTTGAGGTTGACCCTTGGTTCACTCCAGATATTAGTAGAACCTAAAGCGTTAAAAGGAAGTAGCGCATCCAGGCAGCTAACCCGTAATCAACATTCTCACGTCACAATTCCATACGTCATGTATAGAATTGTGACGTAAGAGTAACATGACGTAGGATCCATGTTATTAATCTTATTCAAAATATTATTCAATTCTACTTACTTCATTCTTTAATAATTACGAGCATTTAATTTTATAATAGTTTCATTACTTATAAAGAGATACTACATGTAAGAAGGAACAAATTGACTTAGGACAATTTTACGAAATTCTGTCAATAGATTTGAAAAACTAAATATGAATTATATAGAGCTATTGTTATGGGCATATTTACTTTAATTATTTTAAACTAATTTTTGATATATTTAAAAAAATCATTTAGTTTGTCCTCCTTTTCTCTTTATAGATTTGTTAGTTGTTGTTCAGCTTATATTAATTTTTTTGATCATGGGGGGGATTCTCCGTGCTCGGATGTATGAGCCGAACTGTATCCAAGTACAAAAAAATCATGGAAACATACAGTTCTTTAGATTTCCTTTTCCGAAAAATAAAAAAGAAGTAACTAGAAGAAGACAATGGTTATTTAACCTTAATATTCCTCTAATTGAAAACCAGCTCCAACCTCACTGATTAGTGATTTGTGAAAAACATTTTGAATGCAAAATGTTTTGCCCAAATAAATCGTTGATGGGGAAAAAAGATTAAGATGTGATGTAATTGCAACGATAAACGTTCTCTTACCACCGGAGTGTAAGAATGGTCAATCCAGTGAAGTAGAATTAGACTTGTCAGCCTTTAATTCTGAAGACAAAGTGACATGTGTTCCAATGGAAATGTTTAGCCTTCTAACAATATCATCAACTTTACATTCAATTCCATTTAATTTTAATATGCAATAAGTTGAAGTTAAAAGCATATACCATGACTGTCATTTATACTTAAAAGAGATAAAACATTTAAATTATGTTATATCTTCAATTTAAAAAAGATTGAAATTATAAGTAAAAAAATTAATTGTCTTGAAGAATAAAGTATTTCAAAACTTATTTTTTCAATTCTGATTTTCTTAATAATTTGAAATTCAACATATTCAATTATCACAATGACTTGTTCTTTAATGCTGGGATTGACGAATTAACACGATCTTTTCATAGATTCAATTCGCCAAGGAGTGACAGTCAATACAAATTACTAATAACAATACATTTGGATTGAATTATAGAATTGATGATGACAAGGAAAACATAAAGAGTAAACATAGAATTATCCTTCAATTTCGTCCTAATGGGTTTGAGGGAAATAAGACAGTCTTCTTCATAGAATGTATTGACAGACTTGGAGGAGGGGGCTCAGGACTCTCAATTCTTTAAAATAAAAGAGCATTTATTTTCTTTGTGAAAGTCTTTCATTTTTTAATAAATTTTTGGGATGATTTCATTCAAGATACAATATTTATTTATATGTAATAGCAGAATATAATATGTTTTACAGTCCAAACTATAGAGAATAAAGAGGCACATTTATCTTTAAGATTCTAAAATGATTTTCCACTTGTTTTTGAGTCCAGCTTCTATAATTGACCATGTATACCGTACATCATAAACTCCCCCTAATAAATTGAATTAATGTAAATGTGATAAAGATAAGTTATTTCTGCGTGATCTACATCAAGGACACTGAAGGACTCTGATGATTGAAATAGGTTTCTTAGAGACGAAGCAGTGTTGACTTAAGTAGGAATGGGCACACGAATTTCAATGAAGGAGGGTAGTAGTGAGTAACTCTCTCTGTTTCTGAGTCACACACAGTCTTTAATTAAGTTAAAGTGTTTTTTATGGAGCTTCCTGTTTCTTGTGAAGTTAATGATAAGCCCATAGATCTTTAGGAAAAGATATATTCTTGAAGATAGAGACAATGAGTCAATAGGGGAGAAGTGACACAGATCGCAGATGTTGATGTGAAGGGCATCTATCCTCTCAAGGATCCTTGTCTACAAGGAGATGATATCCTATCCAGGGAGTGAGGAAGGAAGAAGGAATATCTCTTGAACGGGACAGACGTTGTAGACAGGAGATGAAGGCGTTTCTTCTTATTACTGGAATTAAATTAAAATATATATGTGAGTAGTTAGTAGTTAAGAATAAGAAGTAACCTTTTTCATCTTTATCACACCCTCGATTGACGACTGTAAGGCTAAATCTAACCCCTAAGTAATTAATTTGTTGAATAAGGAAGTTACAAATATTGATAATGTTTTTTTTTAATATTTCGTAGAGTTATATTACCTATGGATTTTTCTTGGTTATATTTTTCTTTCATTTTTTTTTTATCCGAATGATATCTTACTCTAGCATATTTAAGTACGACTTCGGCTGGAAGCTTGTAAGTATATTCTGTCTTTTAATTATATTTTTTTTCCCTCCTTATGCCATCTCCGTAAAATAATTGTAATATTTTTTTATTGATTCCATTAGTAGGTCTGACTTTAACCCGCCTTTGGAATCACTTTCAGCCAAGGACATACTTCAGACATTCCTAAATTAGATATTTTCTCCCCCAACTCCGTATACTTATCTTGAAATTGTTAAGCTATCCATCCACAAACATAAATAAAACCTTGACTTGCCATGAAATTTTGTTCTAAGTCTGAGTCTTCAAGTTCTATTACAGATTTGTTTGGTTGAGTAGAAGAGATTCAGTCTAAGATTCCCTTTCAAAAGTTAGAGCCATTCACAAAAATATGCTATCTTCCGAGTTATGATATTCAAATTCATCTTCTTTTGAGGTAGATGTAGGTCAAAATTGATTAAAGGGAGGAATATCTTGTGTTTCTACATTTAACAAGAACAGAGGGAACAGTAAATTCTGATTGCTTACCCAGCATTAGAAGTCGAATGCGATTAAGTGCATCTACAAGACTAGGGTGTTTATTAGATCCACCTATTTGACCCAGGGGAGAAAAAAAAATTTCTAGCGAATCCTGATTACATCGAGACGTTATTATAAATTTTACTCCATATTTATCTTGTAGGAAGGGAAACATAAGAAGTAGAGATTTAGAAGTAATGATCATTTCTCTCTATAAGGGCCAACTTTGCTTTTCAGTGCCACCTTTCTTTACTTTCTCCATTACTTCAATAACTTTTTCTTGCTCAATGTAATGATATCCCCCATAAACCCACTTAGGTTTTCCGTGTCATATTTTTTCCTCGATGAAAAAACACTACCAACTGCATATCAAATTGATAACAGCCTGTTGTTCATCAAGTTCTGGTTATTTCAGTCATATGAAACTGGAAATTTCATGACTTAGTAATTGACTTGTCAAGTACAACCGCTGACGATAATTACCTATGTAATGAATATTAACTTAAGGAAATCTAATGGAGTCAAATCACATTGTCATTGAGCTATTAAAACATTTTGGAATAATTCTTTCGTTGGGGTTCTACCTTTTGGAAGATCAAATTTACATATTAATAAATTATTTATAACAAGTATAAAAGTAAAATAATATTTTTTATACTTATCATGTTTATCTTTCTTGTATCTTTATTCATTTATAGGCAGTAATGAAAATCTGGTGTATTTTTGTAGCTGGGCCGTTTTTCTTAAGAATGAATTTTCTTTTCCTTGGCAGTTTAATTCCTGAGCAGTGAACATCCTTTCATTTAAAAAAACTTGAGTAGATAAAGAAAAAATAAACTTTCACATGTCAGGGCTGATTTTAAAGAGAAAGGAACACAACCGAATCTTTGCCATATTATGTAAAAATAAGCACCCCATTTTAAAATGTAAATTACACGAATCGAAAGATTTAGAACATCTTTCTTTGAACGAGTCCCACATACTCTGAAACAAATACTTCTAGTGAAATACAGTGGTCGCAGCAGTCATACTATGTCACTTCGTGTTGGTGCACTATGATCTCAAGCCTCCATTCTGAACACATCAGGTTTTGTTGCTTAAGTACCAACAACCTCTACACACTATTAAGTAATTAAAATTTATTGGCTGGGAGTAGGAATCTACGGGAGTAATGGTCTCTCCACTTTTTGAAAAGTAACAGTATCTCTTTATCAATCATACAACAGCTTGTCTCTAATAATTAGAGATGGGATTTGTTTAAAAGGGGGATGAGAAGGCGGGAGATACGGTATTAGTGAATTAAGACCATTGTTAATGCCAGCTGCTTATGTATGAGAGGAAATGAATTACTACTATATAGAGGAGAGATGACTATATTTAAAATATTATTAGTGTAAGCAAAGTATGATAATTATATATAAATTCATAATTATTTATTTTTAGAACAATTAACACAAAAGATAGGGGAGATAATTCTTCTTTTAGGGGAAGATGTTAACACACCCATGAGTCATGACTTATTAGTCAATGAACACACTTCAAATCTGATTATTTATCTCAAAAATGCTTTTTTAATCGCAAAACTTAGTTTTTTCTTTACACACATCCCATCTTTATTGATAATCCCAATAAGCAATACTATGTCTTTTTTAAGGTAAAGTGTTGAATTTACCACTACTACCTTACCTCGCTAGCATAAAAATATACAACGTATTTATTGTAAGCTATTAACTTTTTCTGATTTTTCTCCCTTACCAGTGTTCTGAACATTGATAGGTATAATTATAATGAGCTCTTGTAAAGCTGTGAACAATTCCCACATAGTTCCATAAGTGGTAAGAATAATTCAAACTACCAACAGATTTAGAACCTTTTTCCCTGTTTTTTTTTTAAAGGAAAGATTGTGCCTTGTGAGATAAAATAAAGGAAACAATGTATTGCTTCATTTTATGCTCTTTTTCATCCACAAGTTCATATTCAAAATTTATCAAAAAGTTGAACATAAGTTTTGAATGCAACTAGCACCACATGTAGTTGACCTCCATATTTTCACTTTTTATTTTTTTTCAATATTATATTCTTTTGACATGATGTTAGAAGAATTTAATGTGAATATCCCAGGGTGAAGGTCACAGAGAACACAACAATGTCTTTTAAATCTCATTTTTACGATATGAAAATGGAGTACGTGTATTACATAAATAATCTAGTTACCCAAAGTATATAGAATATAGAGAAGAACACTCTCTAGGTACCTATATACTTACAAATTCTTTTTTCGAAGTTCACCAATCGTTACACTTCCTTAAATTTAACATAAGCTATTTAGTGTACCTACTATCAAATACCCTTCACTTTTAATCCTATGAGTGATTGGATCAAATATCTAGATGAATAGTTCTTATTTATTACTTTTAGTATATATTCTTGAAAATTGATATTGTCTTAGGCTAAATAGCATTAAAATGATTATTTTGGAAATTGGAATGATTTTCAGGGGAAAAGAAAGCATGGTATTGTGTACGTGAGTTCGAAGGTGTGGATGAAAAGAGCCATAAACTATAGGGGCGACCAGACAAGGTTGTTGTAAACAAACCCAGTATTAAGAAAAGTATAGGCCGAATGCACAGTTATAGATGTAAAATTTTTATATTGTTTTATAACTACATATGTAGTTGGATTTTTTTTGGTGGAAAAATATCTAATTGACAGATGAGATGGACCTGGACGTCACATCTCCCTTAAAAAGGCTATCACTAGTCACGTACATTTTTTTCGAAATAATGTATTCAAAACGGATTATTTATATAAGGCTTACTTGATTGTCTTTTTATTGATAGGTAATCTATTACAAAGTATTTATGTTTATATTATTGAAGACTGTATGTATAAGTTAAAATGTGATTCTGATAAAAGGGAAACTATGGATGGAAAAGTAAATTAGTTGGGTCTTCCCTACGTAAAGTGAGCCGAGATCCTATTAGCCGTGACGTCAGAGAAGGTACGTAAAGGGAGAGGGAGAGAAATAGAGAGAGAGTGAGAGAGAGAGAAACAAAGAGTCAAGGTGACTGAAGTAGTATCAAGTGAAGAAATAGATGAGGGGATCTCTTTGCCATCTTAGGTGTTTGAAAGGAGTGGATTAGTCAGATTGAGGAGGAAATGGCCCCGCTCAGACAAACCCCATTGACCTGTTCCGGTCACACTCGACCTGTGGTGTTTTTGGCTTTTTCCGGCGTGTGCAATGAAACAGGTGATTATTACTGCATTTCGGGTTGCAAGGATGGAATGCCCATGTTGCGCCAGGGAGACACTGGAGATTGGATTGGAACATTTGAGGGGCACAAGGGCGCTGTCTGGGGTGTTGACCTCAACTCTGACGCCACGAGGGCAGCAACAGGAGCCGCAGATTTCTCTGCAATGGTTTGGGATGCGCTCTCGGGTCAAGAGCTTTTACATCTGGAACACAAGCACATCGTTAAAACCGTGCACTTCTCTCGGGACTCCACCAAACTCTCCACTGGCTCCAATGATAAATCCATTCGAATATTCGATATTGCATCCATGTCCAAAGATCCTCTCTTAGAGTTCCCCGCTCACTCCGGCTCCATCAAACAAGTGCTGTTTGACCAGGAAGACAAAACGCTCATCTCTGCATCAGACGATAAAACCATCGCCTTCTGGAATACTCAAGATGGACAAAAGATCAAAGAACTCTCCTTTGAGGGGGAGGCCATTGGAGGTATAGAACTCGCAAGAGCTGGGAACCTGCTCACCATTGCACATGGAAACAATGTCTCCTTTTATGATATTCAAAAGTAATCCATCAGAAGCTTTCTTGACTCTATTACATACTAATACTATCATATCTCTTTACTTGCAGAATGGAAATCGTGAAAAAAGTTACTACACCCACTGTCGTTTACTCAGCCTCCTATCTACCACAAAAAAACACATTTGTGGCTGCTGGTGAAGATTTTATCATATATAAATATAATTATGAAACGGGCGAAGAGCAAGGTGTGTTCATCAAATATGTTTCAAGATATTCTCTTTATTTAATTAGTGCCATTTAATTTAGATAATTTCAAGGGGCATTTTGGACCTGTCCACTGTATTAGATTTTCTCCAGATGGAGAATTATATGCATCTGGATCGGAAGATGGAACTGTACGACTTTGGCAAACTGAAGTGAGTTGATGGTACTTGTATAATGTGTTCCCTTACAGTATCTACTTAATAATTGTCTTTCAGATCGGAAAGTCGTATGGCTTGTGGCGTGTAATCGACAGTGTGAGCGGAGCAGAAGTAACTCCAAAGTCTGAGGCTGTTGTCAGTTAACAATGTTACCCCCAATATAATAGGCATACATGCGTGTGATTTACTAAATTGTACTTCTTCATTTTTGTGTGTACGTATATTCGTTAATTTAATTATATTCTGGAGAGCAACTCAAAATACGGGGAATATTGGCAACGATCCTCATGAAAGGATTATGACTTATTATAATTATTTGAAAAAGAGGAAGATAAATAGTAATCATTTGTATTCTAGTTTTTCGAGGTGGTGAGTTGAATCCCTCATGATACATAATTTCGAATGACATTCAGAAATGACAATTGTTTTTTGTTTGTTTTTTCTTCATGTAAATATATTGTTTATTATTACGTTTTATAATGATTAAGTCTGTCCATATATTATTTTTGGATAGAACTTCAATTCTTGCCACTATAAGTATATAGTTATTAATACGTGTATCTATTTATTATATTTTCCCTTATTTCTGTTTTATTTTGCCGTTGATGCCTTTGTCGATTATAATTATATTCATTTTTTAAGAATATACATCACAGGTTTGACGCACTGTTAATTACTATGCTCAGCTATTAAATCATTAAAAGTCGTTTTCTATTGAGATACTCTTTATGGCATACATATTATATAGTTTATATATATGTACCCAATATCATATCATTTTTGTCTCTCAAAGATATATTGTGATAACTGTTTTTTATACTGTGGATATTTAAATAATAAATACAAAAAAATAATTGCGATCGATTTTATTCAAATTAGGGATGGGTTTTTGGTACATATTATGGTTGATTAATAAATTATTAAAGAGGGAGAATATTAACTATGACATTGCATTATTACTATTATTTTGGTTTACTTAGGAGTCGAGATTTTGTACGACGTGAGTAAGTCTGAGAAGTGTCTTATCAATTATGGATGGCATGGACTTCTTGATTTTAGACACAAGGTATCCACTCATGCTTACTTTGCTCCAGGGATTTAGTGGGATTGAAGAATCGTAGGTTGGTACAAACTTGGAGTCGGAGAATGTCGTTTTCACAGAGATAACCTGAATTTCACCATCTCCTGTCAATCTAAATCTATTTATGAGAGGAAGAAATAATGTGGATGAATCAGGAGTTAAAACTCAAAATATGTTATTGAAATATTACGTCATTTTGATTTGAATATCTTTAAAGATAGAGATGACTTTTCCTTTGAATGGCACTCCAGGACCTGAAGAGCTTGTTATCATAGAAGATAAATTTGGCAGACACACAGTTCCTTTCCAATGATTTCCGAATGACTTTTTGACTGGTTTGCAGGTTGATATTTTTGATACACCATATAGTGTCAGATTTTTGTAGCTGGATGAGAGCCCTTTATTTGTTTCCTAAGACAAGATAAATTTTAATTTCTTATTTAATAAATAAAAGTTAGATTTTTAAGTTACTATAGGATCAGGAATGCTATTTTTAATTTTTTTAACAAACTCTTCGAATTTTTCATTGGCCATTTCCAATTTACTCTCATCCATACTGGAATCATCCTCAAATTCGTCATCATTTATCACCATGATCTTACGAGATGATCGAACTGGATTATTCTCTTCCTTTTTGAACAACTTTCTAACATCAAGAGAGTCTAAAATTTTGTTCATTTTTTCCTTATCGTCAGAATTGTATGCTGATTTCAAATCATCATATAATTGAACCATCTTACTTTTTGAAGGCTAAATGTTTATGTCATTATAATCTTCGAGGTTTACATATTGATATTTTTAATTACTTTAAACGTAACAATGTATGTTTCATCCTTGAATCTCGCAGCCCCAGCAGCCATAGTTCGTTTTAAATTTGGGAAATCCTCTTCAGTAGTTTGTCTCAATAAATCCTCACTTTCATCGAATTCATTCAATCCCAATTCTTCAGCTACTTCACTATCATCTTCATCTAGAGAATCGTATGAGGAAGATCCTTTGTACATGTCCCAAAATTTTCCACTAATTCCACCTCCGAACACGTCTGACTGAATATCTGTATCGTCAGACATTGGATCAGGTTGCGGATTGAAACCAAGCGCGGATTCTCCTTCTAATAGTTTCAAATAATTTCCATAGTCTCCTCCAAAGTCTCCTAAACTGCTATCCCGTGCTGTTTGATCAGGTCCAACATCCCAGCCACCATCCCCTTCATCGGACTTAGTGTGATATCCCGCATCTTTTTCCTCAATCTCTTCTGGTTTGGGTTCGTAAGCATCTTCAGGCATGTTTCTAAACACAGCATATTTAATTAATAGATTATATATAACAAATATATTTGTACCTTTTCCGACCAAATCCTGGAAATCGTCTTGTTCGTACAGAATTTTCATCGTCCGATCTCTTTTCTTCAGTCATATCTTCTGGCTTAAAACTGAAGGCTGAAGATCCCTTGAGTAAACTCATGTATTGTCCAACATCACCTCCAAAGTCAGCCAACCCTCTTTCATGAACAGTTCCTTGAGCCGATATTGTGTAAATACATATCAATGAAGATAGTAAAAACCATATGACGGGTCTAAGAAGAAGCCTTCGACGTCCAGAAATATTCATTTTATACCTTGTCAAAGAAACTGATGTCGAATCCCTTAGTTAACTATCTTTTTATATGTTTGTGTTATATATTCAAGTGTTTTGTGTCTAAGAAAATCTTATAATTTTTTATTACAGGTGTTGATGGAAATTAAAGGAGGAAAAATTAAGCTCATATTTTTTTACAAAAAGACTTTAAAAAAAATGCATCTGCATACTTATACCAGGATTATTTTTTTAACAAATATCTCATATCTTATTATAAATAAGTAAAAACAAGTGGAGTTGTGGCTGAGTGGCCCCTATTAAGTTCATTACCTTTCGATAATGCCTTATACATTACTCTGATGTGACGCATTTCCCATCGTAGAGGTCAAGCTCAACCATGGCTACAAGATCTCTAATGACGGAATGAACACCTCTCACAGATCGCCACTTTCTGCCATATGTCCAGGGAACTTCCTCGGGATTATTCACCCCGATAGCAAAGCTATCCGCAACAACGAACCCATTACGAGATGAGTTCAATTATATATATGAGCTTCTTTTAAAAAAATTTATTCTTTGAAAGTTTATTTTAATAAGCGCGCTGGTCGCCATCTACCGAGTACTATAAAGGAAAAAGCTTTTTTCGTAGATAGTTTTTTTCTTCAATTATTTGGCAAATAAAAGGATTTTTTATCTACTGTAAGCCATGGATTACTTATTAATGGGTAAAGTGATTAACATTAAAAGGGTGGTGTAATCAGGAACGTCCGCATATTGTTATTTTTTTTTGCGAGAGGCTGTGTGGTTGGCCTTTTTTGACAATTTTGACGGAAAAGTTTTTTTTTTTAAATGCCAAATTTTAATAATCTTTTATTGAAGAGATAAAGTACTTTTTATTTTATTTTATAGTTAAATTTTTATTAGAGGATTTTTTTTTTATTTTAGTAACTATCAAAATTCTACAAAAGTGGAAGGAGGGGGGGGGCAATGGCCCCCTACACTACTGAATTTCAGTGTTTTCAGAAAGTCTTTAACTTTGTGTACCAAGGCAGAGGATATGGTCAGAATGCTAAAAACGTGGAATGAACGTGGAAAAAATAATGGACGTATAATTTCACTTTTTACTCTTAAGTTGAAATATACCAATTATGAAGGGCTTGGTGTTTTTAAGGTCATAAAGCCCCTTATATAATAGAAATTTTATTAAATAAGAACATTTTCGTGCAACTCCCATTTTTTTCAAGAATCGCATATAATGATATTGTAATTGAGGCTAAAGATAGGCCCAGCCTTATGTCATTGCAGTCCCTGCACTTGATTAAAAAAGTAAATTTGGAATTTATTTTCTAAAATATGTTAAGATAATTATATAGCTCTGGAAATTTATTTTTGTTCCATACCCTGTTCACTTCTAAAACTGGCCCTGATTCGCTACTTTTTGAAAACAAAAATCTTCTCTTCTCTGCTCATATCTTTTTTTACATCCTGTCGAGAGCGTCCGAGGACTTTTTTTATAAATTTATCGTACTTCCAGTTTTTTGTAGAAAAGAACAAAAGCTATTTTTTTATTAAATAAAAAAGAAGATAAAAATTAACCTAAATATTTCAGGTATTCTTAAATTTGATTTATGTCAAAATATTAACTCCCCCTCTTAATCCCCTAAACTAATAAATTAGGCTACGGAAATATATTTATTTATCAACCTAAGGAGAAAAACATTATAGGATACTAGCGAAATCCTAAAAAGGATCTAAAATTCCATACCCTTGGTTAACAAGGTCACATGTCCTCTTTTTCGAAAATATGGCCATCCTAGACAGAGGCGTCCCCAGAATTATATTTTTTTAGGGGGAGGGGAGGGGGCTGTTTTTGGAATTTTTTTGAAAATCAAATTTCAAATATTAAATTTTGTTTTTTCAAAAAATTTAAAATTCTGAGTTATTCATAAAAAAAAATCCATATCTACTTTAAAAAAAATCAAAAACTAAATTTAAAATATTAATTTTTTTTTAAATCTCTAAAATCCTTAGCTATTCAAAAAAACAATTGAAAAATTAAATTAAAAATCCACAGTTTTTCACAAATAATTAAATTGCGCCTGCTGGAAAACGATAACAAGGGAGGTGTATCATTTTTATGAGCTATAGCCTATGAATTTGGTATGTGTGTTTGCCTTTATATATGTTGCATGTTCCCGATTTTTAATATAATTTATTAAACATTATTAGATTGTAGTGTCGATAGCACCGGAAATTAATATACCATTCCTTTAATTTAATGTAATTAGAGCGTGATTTGATGAGATATGTGGATGGGTATGTGGGTGTCAATGTGAGTGATTAGAATTGAGTTCCAATATTGTCTTCCACATGTTTTTAACATATATTGTATATATATCAACTATTAATATGGAAATAAATATCAATTTTGGGCGTAGCCAGTATATTTTTTCTCTAAAATGAAAAACCCTCACATTCAATGGATACATTAACCTCCGTTTAAAACACCTTTTATCACAGTGTTTTTATTAACACACTCACAATTCAATAAAATCATTCGGTGATCATCGTCTGGCTGATGCAAATATCGAAAAGGTTACATAAAAATTTAGGTTGTACTTCAGCTCCTTAGCAGTGTCCAAACGTAAATTGGTTTAATTTGAGTTAGTTATTGTTAAGATGGGAATTATCAACAATTATCCATAATCCACCCATTAATTCCATAAAAGGGAAGAACCCGCTAACTACTTAATTTTATTGTACCACGCAACCTTTCATACGAAAAGAAATTTGGGGAAAAGGTCCACACGGTGCACACATCATTAATAAATAAAATACTCAATGTATTGTGTTGTCAGCAGTCGATTCCCTCCTCTCGCTTGATATGTTATGGGTATTTCATAATTCATTATTTTTGATAAATAAGCGAAGTAATAACTAATAAGTTATTCTATACTTATGCTCGTTTCCAAAAGGACAGGAATACAATTGGTTGTTGATCGTTTATATAATATATATTCCTATCTTATTATTTCTATGAATAAGTTTGGGTGTCATACACAAATACAAATGTATAACCAAGGTTGTGCTCCTATCGGTTTATGGAATATATAAATATATATTTAAAAAAAAAATGGCTTTAATCAAAAAATCAATTTTATGAGTTTTTTGTGTACAATTTGAACGTTTTCCAATTATTTTATTACGTTGCCACGGAGATACAGTTGTACCTGAGTTCGACATAGCTAAGGGCTTCTTATGGATCTGGAAAAGTTGTTTTAGGCACCAGATGGTGTAAATAAAAGAGGGATGGGTGGGCCAAGCCAAGGTCCCCTACACTAATACATTTTTAGCTGAGGCCCCCTTTATAAGAATCATGTGTACTATATATGTGTGGACTGAAAGCAATCCTCAATCGTCCTACCCCATAGCCTCCAGTCAAGGCCCCCACTTTGAAAATATTGTCTTAAGTAATCTTAGTTTTCGGGACCCTTGATGGAACAAGGGTCACTAAACACTGTGCATAAACGGTAGCTGCGGCCTGTTTGAATCAAATATCATTTGCTGGACCCGAATTTTCTAGCGACGGCCCTTGTTTTAAGTGCCTGTTACCAAAGTGAGCCTGTATAAAAAAGAACTAAGACCGGAACCGAGACCGAAACCGTTGAAATGAAAGAACTGATACTGAGAACTACTACTTTAATAAAATATTACTAAGCAATATTATATAATACAGTATCGAATTTAATACTTTGTAGATTTTATTAAAATGTAATTCATTTTAAAAATGATGAAGAAATAATATGACTAATAGCCTGGGAGTAAATAAGATATAAATGGCGGTTGGTATGATTGACTTATTAGGAAAACTAACAGATAATATTGAGCCTTTTTGATGAAAGTTTGCATGATACAATAAAGGTAACGACATGCCCTTGGTTATACATTTGTATTTGTGTATGATACCCAAAATTTATACATATAAATAATAAGATTTCTTTTTGGATTAAAGGTTGCAATATAAAATAGCTAATAGGGGTAACGATGTGAACTAGCTTTAAATTTTTGTCAGTGTTGCACTCGATCAACAATTTATGGTCAATCCTAATGGCTTCTACCTCTAATATGTACATAATTAAATGATACCTTTATACATGTATTTAAGAATACAACTCATTAATAAAATTATCAGCCTAAATTTATTTCGCGCTTTATCGTTTTAATTTCTCTTTGTCAGAAAATAATAATTTATTTTACAAATAACTCTTCCTCAGTTCAACTCTACAATTATTTATTAATGAAAACTTGAAAAGCGTCCTCTAACGGTAAACGTTAGGGATATTTCCCACGCTCAAATGTACATAGTGTATTATAATTTATAGATATTATATGGTCGTATATGGTAAATATAGAATACTGAATAGGTCCTCGGTAGGACCGTAGTACGTACGTCCGTCCTCACTACTCTTCTTCTTCTTCCTCCACACGCCTTTTTCTTTCAACTCCTTTTTTTTTTGCTCCCTCCTCCGTCGTTTGTAATTTAGTAGTTTATTCGGAGTCAGTCCTTAGGAAGGTTCTGTCACCTGTGTTAGTAGTGTTGTGTATGTATGCGTGTGTTTGAGTGAGTGTGTGAAGGAATTGTGAGTCAGTCTGTGATTACTGATTCCATTTGCTTTATTTATTATTCTAAAAAAACTGTTATTTGTTTTCAGTGCATCGACATTGAGTCTGACAAAACTTACTCAAGGTATGTATCTAACTTACGTTTACTCTTTTCTTCAAAAATATTCTTAAATAATTCATCTTCTCCTGGAATCAAGGAGCAAGTCGGTGTATACAGTTCATTTTGTTCTTATGTCAATTATTCCCTTGTTTTAGCAACTCTCAAATGATTTGCAAGAGTAACAATTAAACATCAAGTTAAAATGCGTAGGCTGTTCTCTGCATCTTTCCTTTTAAGCAAAGCAATTGTCACCTTCATTGTCCCAACTCCTCATATCCCCAATGTTATTGTATTTTTTGTTTTTTGCAGATTTGGAGAATGACTGGATTTCAAGTGAGAAACTCCACTCGAAAAACCCATACTTTATTAACTTAATAGCCAATAGACAAAATAATCGAGTAAATTCTAATCAGAATGGGTCTACTACCTCTGGAATTCTCAGACTGCATACTTGACTCTCCATATTTTCGTGAAAACCTTCGTGCTCACGAAAAGGAGTTGGATAGAACCTCACAGGAAATAAAAGGGATCATTAAGGACATTCAAGATGTTGTGGAAGCTGCAAAAATCCTCTCTAAGGCCAAAAGAACACTTGCTAAAAGTTTAGCCTCATTTCGATTTGATTGTATTGGTAGCTCTCTCACAGATGATGAGATTGTGATATCCAATAGCTTAAAGGTGTGTGTTTATCCTCTCAAAACTCTATAAACTTGAGTTTTAATGATGTATTGTTTATTTTCCAGGAGTTCGCTCGATTCTTGTCTCTTGTCGAAGAAGAGATGGATCGAATGCTTGAGCATTCCTACGATAAATTCATTGTTCCTCTAGTCAACTTTCGCAAAGATCAGATTGGTTCTGTTCGAAAAACAAAAAAGGATTTCGACAAATGTACAACCAAATCATGCTCTGTCCAGGATCGATACATCAATTTGAGCTCTAAAAAAGAAGATAGTTTGTCAGAGGCATCTGAGGCTGTTCGCCAAGAAGCTAAAAATCTCCAATCTAGCTCACTTGAATATGTTTATCTGTTACAAGTTGTACAAGAGCGGAAAAAGTTTGAGTTTGCCGAATCCGTGCTTTGTTTTGTTCGTTCGTGGGGTAATTACTATGAGCATGGACATTCTGTGGGTTTAGACTTCTCTAATTATGTAGAGGATCTCAAAACACGGATACAAAAATCAAGAGAGAATTACTCCATCACTATTGAGCGATATGACAACTTTAAAAAATCCATGCTAGATCGAATCGATCCAGGGGTTTTTAATAAAATGTATACGCGTCAGGGGTATTTGTATGCGTGCAAGAAATCCAAGTTAGGAGGGTATGTTTGGGCTAAACTTTATTGCCAATATCAGGCCAAGACCAAAATTTTAACCATGATCCCCTATAATCAACTGAATGGGAAGATAACAACCACAGATACTATTCGGATTTCAAGCTGTCATTGTAAGGAGGAGCCTCAAGAAAAATTTCGTTTTGTTGTAATGGGAGAGGATGTTGGTGAATCGGTAAGGTTTTACTTTTTTTACAAGATACTTTTCACTCTTTTTTTTCTTTCTCAATATGTAAATGATTTGAGAAACATTCATTTGATAGAGTCACGAAATTTTCATAACGAACTTCTTCTGCCTTGAAGAGAGGGAAGGTGTATGTAATTTCCGAATAGAAGCAGTCTTTATAACATTTACAGAGTGGTACATTAAAAACTGAACACTTTGAAATTTAAACTTCAACAAGAAAAAAATTATTGATTAACAATAGAATTTCAACAAAATTGATACTATAAATAGAAATGTGTTTGCGCTACTGCAGTCCTTCTCCTCGACATTCACCCAAAAGGTGTAGTCCATGGGGTCGTCATCAGGGCTGTATGGGGGGGTGTAGCAAAAGTGTGGAAAAAGACTCATTCAAAAGAATCTTGCAACGGAGGAGATGGGTTTCTTTAATTACTGGTATTAAAAGTGGCCTCTCCACCCTCACAAGGCTCTCTTTCCACCCACTTCTTTTTATAGCTCTCTGGACAGACTGGAGTGAAACCCCGATATCTCTTGCATGGGCCCTTATGGACTTGAGGGGTTGGCCTGGACTGTTTTCTTTAACTCCTCCAGGTCCAGTTTTACCTTTTTGACAGAGCCCTTCTTCCTCTCTAACGTTTCGAACTTGCTGACGGCGTAGACAGTGGTCCTGAAGACGCCCAACTTCTTGGAGTGCGCGAATGGAAATTCGGGATCACATTCAAGTGTCATTTTTTTAACTTGTACGTAAGCTTGAGAGCTCAGTTTTTTTTTTGCTTTGTAACTAATTAATTATGCTTTAATATATCGAAATATGAATTAATTTCAATCACTCAACCTTAATTAATTATTGAATTAGTAAGTGTTCAGATTTCAATGGACCCCCCGGTATGTAATTTCCGAGTAGAAGTGGTCTGTATAATATATACATACATTGTAGTTTGTCATGTTTCCAATTCCTCCGCCCAAGAAAATGAAAAATATATATATATATATATATATTTATTTGTTGAGAAAATATTAATTAATGTCCCATCAATTCTCAGATATGTGTTTGTCCCCCTTTCACTCACGCTACACATTGTTGTTTATTTGATTTATATGACTGGGAATTAAAATGTCAGAAGGAGTTCTGTAGCGGTCTCATATATTTTTAGGAGCGAATGAAATTTAGAAGCATTTATTGATGATATGATAACGATAGGGTTTAATAGTAAATAGGAGGGGGGCTCCTCTTTACTGCTAAAAACATGTTTAATTCATAAGAATTTGTATTATGTATTCTTCAAGACAGAAATAAAGGAAAATGGATTAGGTACACATTCAATTGTAATACTTTGTTATCCTTAAAAATCTGATGAAATTTCACATATCATGTTGTGTGGAGGTTAGAAACTTCATATTTGAGGAGGGAGATATCCCCTCCCCCACCAGAAAAATATTTTAAGCATATGCGATCAAAATGCATTATTAGTTAGTGAGTTGATTCATTCTATGGCCTTGACTTTATTTATTTACAAATTGATTTATCGATGCACAATGAAAGGACGTTTGATATGGACTAGGGCGAGCATCAGAGTCCATAGATAGTTCGTGTAATTCAGAGTGCAACACGTTTGCTATATTATTGATTTTTCGTCAAAGGATTTGATTGAGAAGCATAATTTTACCTGTGAAAGGATTCATTAATTGAGTTGAGTTGCAAGTAGTAGGATTCTTTAATTAAAAGGGCTGCTGAACATTTTCTTCTCTTTTCTTTCTCTAAAAGAGTATATATTAATAATATCACCCATTTATTTCTTTAATCTTTCTGAATTTACTCTATAGCCAAATAAAAAGTATGTAAATTAACTTTTTATAGCAAGCAATGACGTCGTTCATGATTATTAGCAGTTATTCTTGTTTTTCTCTTTAATTCTAAATACATCGAATGCAATAATATTATGATTAATGAATAATTAAATCATAAGTTCTATAAAAAAAGAAGTTATTGAGATCCCCTTATGAATTGGCTTTGAGTATTATTAACATAAAACAAGTTTTTTGCTTCATGAATATGAGTATGTCGCGGCCCAAGTTTAACAATGACGTTGTCATCACACTCCCATGCATCTCCCTCTCTCATGAACTTATGCTTCTATTCTTGCTTCTCTGATTTTCATTATATGTATATACCATATCTATGTATACAATTAAAATATAGATGATCAATTTATCATTTGCAGGGTTCATCAAGTTCAACCTATACCTTTCAAGCTCTCACTGACTGGGAAAGAAAGCAATGGGTGGAGGCACTCGGAGGAACATGGCCGGCTGTGAATACTCTTCAACGCATCCGTGCAGACTCTGTTGAAGATAATCTAAACAGTTTGGCATTTACGTTCTTAAAGGACTGTTTGAATGAACTTGAGCGTCGAGGTCTCAAAGACGAAGGACTTTATCGTGTAGGAGGTGTTGTGAGCAAAGTGAAACATTTACTCAATTCTGGATTGGATCCCCAAATAGGGGAAAATCCCCTAGAGCTTCACGACTCCAAAATATGGGAGAGTAAAACGATTGCTAGCGCAGTTAAACAATATTTTAGGGATCTTAACAAGCCTCTCATGACGCATCAACTATATTCTGCTTTTATTGAGGCTGTTAAAAAGGATACGGATGAAACGCGGATTGCAGAGATTCGAAACGTTCTTCAAAAACTTCCCGTCTCCAATCAAGAAATTTTAAAAGTTCTCATTAAACATTTGCATAGAGTGTCTCGCAAATGTGAGTTTAACCTCATGACTGCAGCAAATCTCGGAGTCTGCTTTGGTCCTACATTACTACGACCCCGAGAGGAGTCTGTTGCCTCCATTATGGACATAAAATTCTGCAATGAGGTAATTGAAATCCTTATTGAGAATTGTGAAATATTTATGTATGACTCTACATCATCATCTTCACCAAATGAAACTGAGGTTGTGAAAAATGGCTACCGCAAGTGCTCTGTTCCAGAGGAGGTCATCAGTCGTAATAACACTCGAGGGAATTCCATTCCCAAACGTACTCATTCATTCAGCTCTTTTAGTCAAATATCAACGAATTCTCTTCCTGATATTAAGGAATTTGGTGCTCCTAACGGAAATGAATCCAGGTCCAAGTTGCATCAATCTGAAGAAATCCCTCAACCAAAATCTAAAAATGAAGATCTCATGGCCTCTCTTGAACTCATGACGTCCCTAGCTGCGGATTTACCGAATAACTCTTTTTCTACTCTCAAACGCTCTAGAACTATAAATGATAAAAAGATCAATAAGAAACCTCCATTGCCTAAAGTGTCTCTCCTTTCCCCAATTGTCATATCCAATAAACTAAATGGAGAATCTCGTCGATACCGAAAAATAAGTTATCCTGCTATTGTAGTTCCCACCGTCGTTACTCTTCCCCCAAATCGTTCCCCTCAGTCTATTTCCTCTCTCTCTGCCACAAGCATACCAGAGGACGTCAATGAAAAGTCATATAGTGATTTAATAAGTGTGGAGTCCACCTCAAGTTCCATGACAACCAACTCGGGCTCAAAGTATGATAACATCCGCTACGACGATGTACGTAGTCGAGATGGTGATGATGAGAATGAGTCTGAGGAGGAAATGACAGATGATTACTCCATAGCCGAGGAAGAGGAAGATAAAATCCTCTTTGTGGACTCAGGAGGGGATTCTATTAGTGATGACTCTAATTCCCTCAAGAGGAACTCTTTTTTACGAAGAAACAAAAGAAGAACGGCGGGCTTATATGTTGATGGGGATAGAAGGAGAAAGACCTCGAGCTCATCCAACGCAACTACAAACGATGACTTTGACTTGGACAAAAAGGATACCCATAAGCAGACTCATTTGTCCTTCCTACAAAAGATGCTGAGTACAGGACAAACCACAGATGTTTGAGGAGCTTCGATTCATAATTATTATTATAATGATAATAATACCCCCTACATATTAATTAAATATCACTTTGAGTGATGAATGTGATGAGATAGAAAGACTCTTTGTTTGTTTGTTTTTTGAAAAAGTTGTGTGTTGCCTCTTCTGTTGTGTTTTAAACAATGGATTTTTAATTATTTTTCAAATTCTTCATGAAATAGTAGAGTTAAGGCTTTGAATATCTCAATGTATCTCCTGAGCCAGATTTACTTTTATACAATTTTATTAATTTGTCAACTTCTATTCTTTTATAATTATCATTACTGAATGCAAATGATATAATAATTATATATATTCCAGGCAAATTGAAATACTATTTATATATTAATTATATATCTCTACATATCTATCTATAAATAAATATATAAGAATATTACTTACATAATTGAATCAGGATCCAGACTTTATTCGTAAATAAAGGCTGCTGCCTTATTCTGTTTTACATCAATAGTTCGAAAGCAACTTGGGTTGAATTATTATAGTTTATGTGGCAACGAGGGATTTTGTTTTTCTCCTTTTTCCAAAGACTGTAAACAAAAGAGAGCTTGTTCTCATGTCTGGTGTCGAATTACACACTATAAATATACCTATGTATACATTGAGGAGCAATTACTTATAACAGTAGGTATGTAGAATTCTATTGAAAAAGGATCTCAATCAACAATTGCTTATGCATAAATATTAATAACTTTGTGGGAACTCGCGATTCCTTCACAAAAATTCCAATATCTCGGATAACAAATTATAATCTTACTCGTACGTTGTTAAGGACATTGAACTATTTGTACCTATTCTATAGTTCTCACAGAATATTATTGTAAAAGGAATTAGATAATATATATATCTATCCATAAATATTTTTATAAGATAAGATTACAAACCTATTGGTCCGGCCAGACAATTGTATATAAGACACTGATCAAAACATAAAAACAAAGTCGGATTTGAATATTATATACAATATTAGGTATTTGATCTAAAGAGAAACATTTCGGCTCTAAGTATTTAAATATAGGGTAACACATGAGAAACAGGAAGTAGTTCGTAGAGGAAGTAGCTTCCGGTGAGTTGATGCATAATATGTATGTGTATGAAATGTTGTTTCTTCAATGGTTTCCCCACATCCCTTTTCCTTTCTGTATAATAATGATATTTTACCTAGTAGATATTTATCTAATTTGTCAATCTGAGCCACGCATATGTGATATGGTAACTCTGTGATTGACTTTTGAAATCTTTATTCACATGTTATTATACAATAGATTTGTTATTTATTTCCCTTCATTTTTTTCGTTTTTTGAAATAAGATATCAAAATCGATTGAATACATAATATATTATTATGTTCATATAAATGATCCCATACCCATGACTGAGTTACTACCTTGATATATTTATGATAACAAACAAATCTATGTATTAAGGGGAAATAACACAATATTACATATAATCCCCATTGAGAAGCAAGAGAAACAGATTCTAGATTAAATATTGACTAATTATCTCTCTCTTTCATTGCATGTCAACAAATAATTTCCACTTTTTCTTCTTCTTTTCGATTAACCAACTTCTTAATGACTCATCTGGTGCCCCTGTATATAAATTGCGAACTTGTTTATTTATATAATATGTATGCGTTTGTAAACTTGAAATAATCTAGGAATATACCCTTAAATGGGAGTATGTAGATGGAGGAAACAAGTTTATTTATTATTATTTTTAAGTTGTCATAGTATTATTTCCTATTTTTACGATTCAGATTGTAGTAGATATGCGCTTATGATTACGTATTACATTGGATGCAATCCTTGTTCTTTTATGTATGTATTATATTATAATAGGAACCTTGATGGACTCCTTGTCAAGTAATTACTTAACCACAAAGGCTACTACTCACATTATTTTTTTCAAACATAGCATTATTAACCACAAATTTATGTTTGTCCTAATTCAATTAGTCAAATGAGGTCATTTTTAAATCTATATACTAGTAGCCTTTAAAAAAAATTATGACTACCAAGGAGTACTCTCTCGATTTGTAAATCATTTTCAGCCCCTAGAGTGCGGTATTTGGAAATCCTCTTCTTCGTATACACGTACGTGATCCTCATTAAAATAACAACAGCTTATTATTATTCCTTCCCTTTTTTTCTAGCTGACTAAAAAAAAAAAAAAGAAAAAAATGTGAATTTTTATTCTTTCGCAACCTCCTGAGGGGAATTGGGATTCTTATTTTTCCTACTAGCAGCTTGTAGAGAAAAATATGTATGTTGATACTCTATACATAGTTGTATTTTGTACAATAATATAATGTATTCCAGACTCTCTGTTGTGTGACTATCTTTTTACTTTATACATTGTACAAGGACATCACGGTTGAATATTGTTATTAATTCGATATCATGAATGATAAATAAAAGAGAATTTAATAATGATGGTATATCCGTATTCCTATTTTGTGTGTAGATAATAATAAAATATGTTATTACTTTTTAATAAATTTTAATTTGCATTATTATTCAGGCCGTTCATTTCTGAAAAGTTTCCGTTAATTTTTCACTGTTTATTATTTATTTAAAAAAAGACAACCTCGTGATCCATGTTGATCTACAAAGAAAAAAATCCTTCGTGAAATGAACATTTTGAGATACCACAGATGACGTCACTGTGTCACATGAGACGTTAGAGAGTTCTTGATACTCTCAGCGCCCCTAGTCGAGAAAAAAGTAGTATTCCTGTAGCTAATTAAATTTGGGAAAACATTGGTAATTTGTTAATCGTTTTGTCACTTGGTTTTAGCGATGGCCCTGAAGTAAAATATATCTTTGGCACGGCTTTACCTCGTTCTATAAAATATATATATAAACTGTGCTTTTTGTCAGTTGTCGATGCTTCTGGTTATTTTCTTCTACTTTGTATTCTGAGCGTTTATTGGCTGAATTAAAATTATCTTTTGTTAAATTGTAAACAATTCCAAACAATTATTGAATAATAATTTGATAGCTTTGAAGAATTGGCTAAATATAAACTGATTTTGTGCATTTTTTCTGTTTCTTTTCGGATAAAATTTTGCGTGCTACAATATGGTAACGTCGTGTTGGAGAACAATTTATAAAAATGAACGCTGTTCAATGATTTCCCCCCCGTTCAAGCTCTTAAAAATGAAGAGAAAAACCTGTTATTATTCCAATTTCTATACTCTTCTATGATAGTTCTTTTAAAAAGAATCACTAAAATAATACTGAAATAAAAAAAAAAGCTTTTGGTTGTTGTTAAAGAACATCAACTAATCCAAGATATTTTGTACATACATAGCTTGCAAGATTCCATCACTTAAAGTATGCTATAACTTATAAGTCTTAACTTATTTAACCCTCCTTACCTGTTTGTACAAAAATGTACACTAACATCAACAAGAATAACAACACACAGTTTGCATAGTATATTTTGTTGTATTTCTTGAGAAACACAACATTATTGAGTTTGAAGTTCACCATTTTTAAACCTTTACATATAGTTATTGTTCTCTCAATAAAAAAAATCATGGTTGTTATATTTATATATATACAATTCCTTTTATGACATGTATTTATAGATTCCACAATGGAACTCCTCTTATTAGTATTTTGTGGTCAAATCCTTTGAGTCCTATTGTGAGATAATTATATATATAGTATACAACCTATGAATGACTGAGTTCAATAGCAATGAATTTCTCCATGTCCTATTTTTATATTTTATTGATGAAATAGTCAGGCTGTCTTAAGTCCTTTTATGGGTAAAGTGCAGGAGTAGTACATATTCATAAATTTTTTATGAATTTACGAAAACCCCTTTTTCAGAAATTATTTTTCAATTTTAGTTTATGTGTTTAGCCACTGTGACTGACGTGGATGAAGTGAGCCTGTACTTCCATTAGACACCACACAGGCTGGAAAAGATTATTTTATGTTATAAAAAAGGTCATTAGAAATGTATTCTCTAAAAAAAGGGGCCCATATTTTTTTTATCATAAAAAAAGATTCGAAATTAAATTCAAATTTTCCAAAATGAAATGATGGAAAAGGCCCGCACATTTATTTTTGTCCCAGGAAAATCATGATAAACCAATTATAACCTCCGTTTTTATCCTTATGCCTACCAAGACTGAGATTTGGGCTCTATGCAATCTGTTTCACATGGGATCCCGTATTAGTTATGGTCGGTCCTATGTATATGTATTATGGAGGAACACAAGTCCTGAAAATTTGATAACATCTTCACAATTACTATGTACTTCACTCAATAAACTCCACATTCTACCTACTTATACGATAGTACTTGTAGCTTGTAAGTTCTTCCCTCTAACATTGTTTTTTATATAATGTACATAGTACAATCGTAAAATTAAGGTTATCGTGTACAATCATACTTATTATATAGTTATTATCTTTTCAGTTGTTTTTTTTTCTAAAAAGAAAGAGGAAGAAAACATCATTGATGATTGGTGGAAATAATGAATTGGCGGTTATTTTTTTAAATTAATATTTTGAGTTGTATTTTATTTTACGAAAGAAGCGTCATTCTTCTCTCCTTCTTTTCCTTCAACTCTCTTTAGCTAGCTTCTTTGTCGACCATGTGGACGTGAAGAAGGAAAATATAATAATATTCTATAAATCCAGGCTGTTATCGAAAGGCACATTGACATTAATCCTTGGAGTAAAGAGTTCATTGTCCTGATGTTGGTATGAAAAAAAATATAGATGGATTCTACGTACATAAAAAAACTGAATCCCCTCTAACCTTCCTTACTACATAAAATCTTCCCACTAATTAATTTGCAACCTAGGAATGCATTCATGACGTCAGAGTACTCATAGATTTTCACTTTGTCATCGCGTTGTATTAAAGGTATATTAAAAAAATTACTAAATAGTTGCGAAAATTTTCACTTTTGCTTTTCATGCATGTACAATAATACTTTTTTTCCTTTACTTGAAGGTTTCCAAAAAAAAACGAAAAAAGAAATTAGTGTGCGTGTCTCTATGGTTTTGCTTGATCTCTGAAAAAACCTTGCTTGGCCGAGTTGCATCTTAGAGAATAATGTTATGTACAATGTAGGGATACGTACTCCATAGAACACAGTACATAGAGTAAATCAGGTAAATATGTATACATATATTCAATAAACAAACAAACAAACAAAAGATAATAAATAATGTGAGGATAAAGGATGACTGTCGAACCAAGGTGGACACTCTAATCAATTTTGTTCGTTATTTTTTTAGGTCGAGAAGGACTCCACCCATCAAATATAGGATTTTTGCAAATCTTGTAAGTATTACTGTACATATAATACGTGAAAGAGTTGAAAAAATCCTCTTTGGAATGTTAAATATCATTTGAAGAGAAGGATACACTTATGTCTTATGTTCAAGTTATATGTCAGTACGTACTAAATAACTAGTGCTGAGAATTTATCCGATACATATGTTCTTCGATTTGGTTTTAAAAAGGTTATTTCTTGAACGATATTTTAGTGCAGACTTTATACCGAAATTTTATCGTATTCAAATCGTGGGATGGATTTTTTTTCGGTCTCACTCTGTGCACCGATTTTCTCCCAAGTTGCAACCATTCATCCGAAAATAAACAGGTACTAGAATGGGCACTCGGTAGAGCGCAAATCTCCTCTTTAAATCATTCTCCATAAAAATTAACATTCATTACAGCTGTATGTGTCTTTATTATACGTGCAATATGACAATTATGACGTCCGTCAACTAAGTTGAACGGAGGACATGTTTTCTCCTCCATTCGTTTGTTTGTAAAGAGGATTGCATAAAATGTTAACAGTAAAGGGTCATTAAATTTTGAGTGGTCACAATAAACGTTCAAAATACACAATTGACCATAACTTTAAAGCCAATTCAGGTACAATACTTAAATATGTTCTAGCTATTACCAATGTACTTCTTATACAACACAATACCAAGATCACGCAAAAGGTCAAAAAATTTTAACATTGCAAACATTTGACTCATAAAATGGAGCTTAAATTATTGTTAATTTTCAAGGGAAATGATGCTCTACCGAGTGCCCATTCTAGTTTGAGTAATGTATCTTAATTTGTTCCAAAGTTATGGTAGATTATTCGTTTTTAATTTTTTGTGCACCTTTGACCTTGACCTCTCAAAATTTAATAACCTCGTATTGTTAACATGTATAATCTTCCTAAAAAAGTTTTACAAAAATCGGTTGATAGTTGTTCTGTGATCCTGTATTTAAGCAGATAAACAAACAAATTGAGCGAAAACACCACGCTCAAATTCGTTGGTGGAGGTACAAAAAAACAACTAAAATCAGTTTGTATTTAACAAATTCTTTCCAAAGTATAGAAGTATTATTCAATGATTGTGGGAAATTGTTCACAGCTCCTTAACAAGATCTAATTAGAATTTAACTAATCAATATTCGGAACACTAGTAAGCAGAAAGATGTACATTGTAAATTTTTATGTGAGTGAGGTTCCAAAATTCATCAATAAAATCAGCTCAAACCGAATTATAAAAGAGAATCCATACCAAATTTTTAGTATGACATATCCCGACTGATTTTTTCTCTTTGACACCGACATACCAGGCCAACCGTTTTTATTTACCCATTTTAACACAAAGTCTTGTCCATGGCAGGATTCTCGGTGAATTAGGGAACAAGTTTATCAAGTATTAATTTAAACAAAAAAAAAATGTTTTAGTCAACGCATCCACCCTCAAAATTCATGGTGCTCTCCAAGCGGTGGGGGAAGCTTCAGCAGATACTATAGATGTACTTGGTGCTCATGGAGGCCCAGACCTTGTTGACGGATGTCTTCAGGGTACGTTTGCTGTTGTGGCATCTCCTGCGTTGATGGCCGGCATTTGACTATACATGCACAAAGAAGGAATTGTCTTGGGTAGGGGTCGGGCAACTTTTTTTAGCGTTACAGCAAAAGAACTTGTAAAATTAATTTACACCAAACTAGTGGCCTAATGTTTATTTCATTTAACACTAGAAAGTAAAGTCCTTCTTTATGGCGTGGAAATAACACAGAAGAAAAATTACCAACTAAATTTTATTAATTACCCCATTTGGGGTAATTTACCGATGTTCCCCGACCAGTGGTCGAGGAGGTTGAGGTATGGACTCTGCGGTGGCCAGAAGTCCTTTACCCAGAAGTGTATGTTGGCCTGGATCATCTATGGGATTTTCTTTACGTGTAGGCAGGTGCTCAATTTTGTTGGAATACAAGATTGAGCTTTGCTAACAATAGATTTGATCCATGTCCTGAATTTTGACACACCTATCATCCTTTGGTCTATTTCCTAAAGGGAAACACACAAGTTTCTTGGCCTTCCCGTTGGATGCAACCAGGCCTAAGATCATCACTGAAGCAGGGTGTTTGGTGCTGGAGATATATTGGTACGCCTCTGCTACATCCCCAAATGTCAGTACTCGATCATTCTGCCTGTTGAAGACAGGATCAAAAGTAAAGGTCTTCTCATCAGAAAAGATCACTATGAGTCCACATGTTCCCATGAGGTAGGTCAGGATCTGGATACTCCGCAGATACTTTCCTCTTGCCTTTTTTAGACTCCTGGACACCGCTGATGGGGACTTGTTCATCTTCCTGTCATGCCAGCAATTAAGGAACTTGGCTTTTACTTGAGGCCGACTTCAGGTGGTTGGAAGACAAGGAGGGTTTCCTGCCTTCTCCTGGAGAGTGCTTGAGGTTCTCCCCGATCTTCAACCACATGGATACATAGTAAATTGTCTTTCTGAAGGCCTCAGTATGTTCCCAGATAGCTTTTGGGGAAAATCCCGCTCGGAGGAGCGCTGCGATCTTAATACCTTTCTAGTATTGTGTTCTCATGCACGACTAGGACTAGGACACTGTTTTTCTTAGCAATAAATAGCTAATTATGTGTTGTACAACATTGCTTATCGGAGCATAAAAAAAATGACTCTTAACCTCTCAAAATTTGCATAATAGAGATGAGTAAATAATAACGGTTGGCCTGGTAGATCGAATTTTTCTGAGACCAGTCCAGACCGAATTTCTTCAAAGGGCTGGATTAGTTCGGTCCAACAAAAATCATTCTGGTCTCAGATCGTTCATGAATTTCCAGACCAAAACCCGATACTACTATTTACATGACGATCTACTACATATAATAATTAATATGTATTGTACATCTTCTCATGTAGTACATTAAGGAGATCGAAAGAGAAGTTGGTCTATGTTTTTTTAAGGGGAACAACTGATAACCAAAAAATAAATATACAATCTTCATAAGAGGTTTTCTTGTTTTGTTTTTTGTCTCTCATTACAAAGTGAAGTGTTTTATTTAATATGATCCATCTTGGGGACTCTGTGAGTATTATGATAAGATAATAAGAACAACAACAATCATGACGATGGGAATATAACAACAAGTAGACTCTACTTATCTTATATAAACACCTCCTATTCTATTCCCTCTATTCTATTAATGGAAGGGAACTCTTCTTCTTTTATAATGAGATTTGAAGTTCTTCTTGACAGGAAGGACTCTAATATTGTAGTTCCGTGTACTTGTATGTTAAACGGTCCCATTTTAGCTTAATATGTGCTTCCCCTGCACAAAGACCTTCTTTGCTGGAAACAATATAAAAAAAAACGTATTTTGGGAAAGTTTCATACCTTATTCTGTCGTAGCACACGCCATTTTAATTTGAAAAAATAGGGTGTACTTGAATAGTCTGTGCAAAATCCGAAAGATAGTAATACCAGCGCTAATCGAGGTTATGTTTAGTTAGTAGTATCTCTCGGAAGAACACACACCAAGTAGTATTTAAGTGGAATCAAATGCATCTCTAAAAACTTATTGGATATGTTTTTGATATATTAAAAATTAACATACAAAAATTTGAGTGAAATTGAAAATGCACATGTTTGATTTTGTTGAGGTCAAAATACTGACCTCGTGACCTTATGGGTAAAAACTAATTTTATTATTTTAACAAATAATAAAACAATTATCTATTTTTAAATTAGATCGATACCTTCAAAAACATTCAAAATACAGTGATTTAAAGATAGGGTGGATGGCAATTTTGGATTATTTACTATGTTAAACTTGGTGTCATATTTAAAAAAAATCGAAGATGATGATGTTTTTGAGTGATTAATTTGGTTTGGAATGACACATATATATTTCTCTATTCGCTTTATGGAGCGGAGTCCCCATAACACTTTTCAAGCCATTGCTTATTTTGTACATGATTTCCCTTCATCAATAACCAGTGTAAAATTAAAACACGAAATTGTTTTTGATCCACTGTTTTGGAAATAACAAAAACAGCGTCACACTTAACACAATAATTTACAAACTAAAGAACAGATTGTCATGAAACGTTTACAGCTGTCTTTAGAAGGTTTATCGTAACTGAAAATGAGGTTGATAAATTATAATTTAATTTCTCTAAATTTTTTTACCAATATAAGTATTTATCTGTAAATACCTATGGTTTTTTTAATTTTTCTCCAAAAACGTTAAAATTTGAAATTTAATTTTTGAATTTTTTTGCCAAATTGTAGATTTTTGAAACTTAATTTTTGAATTTTTTTGCCAAATTGTGGATTTTTGAAATTTAATTTTTGAATTTTTTTGCCAAATTGTGGATGTTTGAAATTTAATTTTTGAATTTTTTTGCCAAATTGTGGATTTTTGAAATTATTTGTAAAAAGATGTGAATTTTTTTGCCAAATTGTGGATTTTTGAAATTATTTGTAAAAAGATGTGAATTTTTTTTCCAAATTGTGGATTTTTGAAATTATTTGTAAAAAGATGTGAATTTTTGCAAGTTGTTTTCCAAAAATATAATTTTATGAGAGGTGCTATAGATTTTTGAGATATTTTTCGAAAAGTTTAAATATTTTGAAATTTTTTTTCAAATAATTTAATTTTCAAAAAATATTCTATGTATCATTTAAAAAATATGCATTCCAAAGATTTTTGTTCCATTTTGTATATTTTAAGTAATCTCATTTTGAAAAATTATAATTCTACTCATTGTGAATGGACCACTTTATTGTTTTGATCCTTGTACATCATTCCCAAGGAAGGAGTCTACTCTACTCCCTTATGAGGTCTAGTAGTTTTTCTTGGATGAATTCTCTCCAATGATCCCTTGTAGAATTCGGAATCAGAATTCGAACATCTCTTGAGATGGATGATCAAGTTAGTAGTATCTTCTATCGATGCCATTGATCTTCCTTTTACGAGGCATGGTGTCATAACATTGTTATTAAAATCGGAAAAAAATAAAATGATAATGTTAATTATTTTCTTCTACACCCTATAAAAAATGGGATCACTACAAAATGGAAAAACATCCTTGAAGATGCATATTTTTTAAATAGATCTTTTTTAAATCATATATTGATTCTTTTTCTATAATATAAGGTATGATATTCCTCATCACTATGTTTTATAAATAAGTTATACGGTAAGGGTCTAAAAAAGAGTGCCGTTTTTCTCATTTTTTAGCCTAACAACGGAAATATATCGAGTTAAGAACAAGAGTCAATAAAAAAATATTTTATATAAGTTTTATTAATCCCACTTTTAATTTGGGGATTGTTTTAAGGGTAAAAAATGACTTTGAACGATAATAGGCTCAAATTACTATAATTCCAGATATTTCAGAATTAAAATGACTCAGAGAAAAATTGAGATCAGTTTTGGATTTTGAGCTCAAAGATAAATTCCTTTTTATGGTTTGAATTCATTTGTACAAAATGAGTGTTCGCCTGTGTTGTCATTGAAAAAGAGGACAAACATTATCTTTTTTTTTATTATCCCAGCAACAAGTTTTTGTGGAGAAAAAAAATAATATTTACCATAAAACGTGACAGTCTAAAGTACATACACACATATTTTTATAACAGTATTAGAAATGTGTCTGTGAAGAATAGAAGTATTCTACTCCATGTAAAAGTGCGAACGGAGAGAGTTATTTAATAAGCATATAAGTCATGAATGATAAAATTGGTATTATTATTATACGTACACTTTTTAAGATCCTTTTCAAAGACATGAACATGAGTAGACTATGGGGCATACCCATGACTGGCATTAAAATAATCAAAAGAACTTTTTTCTCTACATTCTGGGTGTAACAACATACAGGATGCAGACTTCAAATATTCGCGATACTCCTTTTTAAAAAATAAATAAGCATAACCTCTTCAATTTTTAACTGATTTTATTAAAATAAAAAACAAAATATTACATTTTCATGTTAGAAATCCATTTATTCAATGTAGGAGCCCTCTGCCTCAATGACTTGCTCCACCCTACTCCTAATCATGCTGCAGGCCTTCTTCGCCTCCATGCTTCCACCAGCTCCTTGATGGAGGCAATCAGGAAGACCTTTGTAGTGTGAGAACGTCTGTTAGTCTAACACGCCTCAAACAAAATAGTCTAGGGGATTCAAGTGTGGTGAGTTAGGAGGGCAGGTTTCCTTGTCATAGCCTGCCACCTGTTGTACTACCTGTTGAAAACCTGGTCCTGGCAAAGATTATTCTTATCTGAGAAGAATCAGAGAATGCTGGGGTCCTTGGGATGCTTGAGCAAGTTGAGCAACTTGACACACTTTGTACTGATGCATCTGAATGGCAAGAATCTGCCTTTTTTTTTTTGAAGTATCGGAATCGGTTCAATACTACCGATTCAACCTATACCTATGTATAATTATTTATTGGGATATTATGACTTATTTAAGCACAATTTTGTATACAAAATTATGGTTATAAGTAGTAAAATAGCTATACAACATTGACTTCGTTCAGACAAAAAAAAAGAAAAAAAAAAGAGGGGTAAATAGAATGAAACATTATACAAATTTGTAGGTTTGTACCGAAAATTTACTTGAAAGTACCAATTTAGAAATTAACACATTGCTATAACCCCATATATTTGAATTGTATCCTGAGTTATTCAAAAAGTCCTTGACTGTAGAAATTGAGTTGTGCAGTTTACTCTAAAATGATTATGTAACTTTTCACTAAATATTTCTTTTTTGTATTTTTGTTAAATAATATTGTTTGTAAAAGAACTGAAGTTTAGTTCATATTTTCTGAGTCGAGTTCGAGTCATCAGTATCCGCCCCAGGTCCATTAAAAAAAACCTGGTTATTGTAAATTTCAATTCCTATCGGAATCGTCCATAAAGATCGCATTGGAATCGGAACAGACTGAAAGTTTGGTAACGGTAAATCCCTAATAATATTAAAATTGAAGCAATAGGTCATGAGGATTGTTTACTTATATTAGTTTATATATAAGGCGACAGAGAGTGGAGCCGTATTGCGACAAAATAATACAACTTTTTGAATTATAACTATAATTATCTTATAGAAGAGAAACAGTACCCTAAATCTATACTTATATTAGCATAGTCATACCATATATATTTTATAGTTTGCTTATGCCTTACTCGGACAAAAAAAAAAAAAAAATTGAAGAGTTTAATTGCCATTTGTTTAATTTTAGAAAATATTCTGTCAAAACATTTTTTCTAATATTTATTTTCGGCGGCAAACACACGTTTCTCTATAATTCAACGCATAGCTGAATTGTAGGATTATACCTCATGTTTAATCCACATAGTGGGTACATTGTATTAGTTTACCCGCACGTCATACTTTCTCTTTCATGATCCTTCAAAGTGCACTTTATCAGAATATCTCGAAAAAGTCAAATAATACGAAGTTATTTCCTTAAAAATAAAAGGTTGCGATATTTGAATTTCAATTATCCACTGTCGCTGCCCCCAACTTCAAGATTGAAAGAGAAAGAGAAACGATGGAGAAAATAATATCCCTTTATTTTACGTCAGAATGAATACAAAAAAAAATTCAGTAATAATATGTAATAGGGACTTTAAAATTACTATGATTTGGTTCTAATATGGTGTAATTCAAGTAGAGATATTGTACAGACATATGGAGAAATATTTTTTTTTTAAATGGTCATAATAAATGTTCTTTTGTGAGTTTCTAAATTAATTCAAACTCCAATTATTGAAAATAACTTATCGATAAAACTAATAATTTATTAATAATAAGGCATGAAAGTTCTTATATTGTTAATAAATAAAGGAAAAGTATGTTTGTACATATTATACCGGGTGGTACATTAAAATCTGAACGCTTATTAATACAATTGTTAAGTAAGGTTGTCTAATTGAAATAAATTTATATTATGATATAGTAAAGCATATATAGTAAGAATTAGTTACAAAAAAAAAAACTGAGCACTCTAGCTTACGACCAAATCGAAACATGACAGTTGGACGTGATCAACGAATTTTTATTCGCACACTCTCAGCAGTTTGGCGTCTCCAGGACCACTGTCTAGGCCGCCAGGAAGTCCACAACTTTGGAGAGGAAGAAGGGTTCTGTCAAAAGGTCAAACTGGACGCGTAGGAGTGAAAGAAAACAGCCGAGGCCAATCTCTTCAAAGTGCATGAGGGTATATGCAAGAGCTCTCGGGGGTTCGCACCATACTGTCCAGAGAGCTATCAAACACCTAGGTAGAAAGAGCCTTGTGGAGAGGCCATTTTTGACATCAGCAGTGAAAGAAACCCATCTTCTTCGTCGTTTGACTCTTTTAAATGAATCTTTTAAACTCAATTTTGACACTTTTGGCCCCCTAGAGCCCCAATGCTAACCCACTTCACTACACCGTTTGGGTGTCTGTCATCCAAACACCGATTCCCTTAAAGCCATTGTCAGCCAGTATTGGGATATCATGACAGAGGACTACATCTGCATCCATAATTGCCGCTAAGGACGGATTATGATTAAGAGAGCTCTGACACACATCTATTTATTGTATTAATTTTATTGTTAATTAATAAATTATATCGTGTTGAGGCTTATAATTCAATCTGTCCATACTTTACTGGACCACTCGGTATTAAACAGATTTTGGACATTCATGATAGTATATATATATATTTGTTGGAGAAAGGCAGCAAAGAACAATTCATAGCCTAGCACTTCAAAGTGGGTCATGTAACATTTACATAAAATACGTATTGAGTTTAATATTGTTACACTTCATCAAATTGATTATGATAATGCCTTTTCAGTTTAATTAATATGATTGATTTTTTTTTCTTTTATTTAAAAATTAATCGTCTGCCCTCCTCTTTCAACCCTATAAAAAAGCTTGCGTTAATTAAGTGATAATAAAAATTAACAGATGTTTTGACCCCTTAAATATATATTTAGAATGTCACTTTTAAATCCATTGAGAGGCTAATAAATTAACCAGAAATAAAATTAACCCCAGATCAACAGGGTGTCTATTTACATGGGGTAGTCAACCGTTCTTTTTTACATAGATATGTCCTCTTTACCATCTTGTTCGGGGCGTTCGGGAACTTTTTTATAAAGTTTTGAAATATCCGGTCTTATCTAGAAGAAATAGTCATTTAGAAAATTGCTTTAAAATAAACAATACAATTAAAAATTAGGAAAGACAAGAATAAAAAAAATAACTAAAAATAGAAGAATCAGAATATATTAATAATTGATTTTTAACCCTTAAATGCTTGATTTATTATTTTTATTTTTTGACTTGAAAATATTCTCATAGAAGTAAAAATAATGAAAAAAAACAAGCTTTTTTTTTTCGAATTACTATTTAATAGTTATTTACTAAGTATGAATATTAGTACAAAATATTTCGAATATATGTTAATACTTATCAACAGGGTTGTTTCAGTTGCACTTGACACATTTTCGTTGAATAATAATACGCGGGGAAAAAATAATTTCGTATTGCGGCCCATTTTTTTAACTAAGTATATCTAGTACATTTTTTGTCACATCCGATCATACGATAAAATGTTGTAAAGATGTGAGTGTATACGACAAACCCCTTTCGGACAGTATTGCACTTGGGCAATTTAGTTGTAAATTATCGTGCGTCGAGTATGGAGATCTCAAAGAAAAACATTCACTATATTTTTAAAATCTGATGGTCGGAATTTCCATCTGCGAATCGCTACTGAATAGAAACAAAATCGATCTATTTCTGAAGCGGATTGAGACTGGGTATGACAAATTGATCAATTACGTCGATGTCAAGTGACCCAGATCATGGCCAAACAAGGGTTGACAGTCAGGAAGGTGATGCTGTGTGTTTAGTGGGATTAGCAGGGATTAATCAACGATGAGTTACTCCCTTATGGCCAAACAGACAATTCTGCCCTCTATTGTCAACAATTCGACTGTTTAACACTGGATATCGAACGAATGCAGTCAGTATTGGTGAATAGGAGAAGAATCGTGTTTCATCAAGATAATTCCAGTCCGCACATATCTTTGATGACGCGCCAAGAACTTGGATAGGAATTTGCTATAAATCCACTCTACTGTCCGAACCTGGCACCAAGTGACTACTACCTGTTCCTGGCTATGACTAATGTGTTTGGTCTTACAAATTTGACCTCGATTGGGCATGTGAAAATTGGATGTACGAATTTTTTGCCGATAGGGACAAGGGCTTCTATGAAAAGGTCATTATGAAGTTAGATTCTTGTTGTTTACAAGTAATCGAACAGAACGGACATACTTTACTTAAATCGGACGATTGTAACACTTCTTATAAGGCATTGAAATAAAGCAAAAAAATACGAAATAACTTTTTCCCGAAACTATATGGTATATATGTAAAGTATTTGATGTTCAAATATCTATTGATTATATTCTAGATTAATTATAATAATAATAAAAAAAAAAGTGGCAAGTGATGAACTTTATCAAATTAAACTTCAACATATACTAAGGTGTTTTTTTTGGTATGTTGCATATGCACAACAAATAGCATTTGGGGTCTAAATTTCCAAATATTAAGTCTCTTCTTAAGAACGACTCTTATTTGTCCATATTCTCTTATTTGGACATCAAAAATATTGTCAACCCAATTTTAAATATTACAAAAATGTAAATTAACAACGTTCCTGGGCCCCAATTATTTTTTCAGTAGTAGTAAATACAGATCATATTAGTGGTGAGTCATCTGATGTTACTCCAATCAAGATTTTGTTATGGCGGGTGGAGGGATGGGGCCTGTTAAATAAATACTTTTTATATGTTCGATGCTCCAATAAGAGACTACATAACAAAAAGGATTTTTTTTAAATCGTGTACCCACAATCTTTGAATCATTTAAAAATTATTTTGCTTGGAAGACGTATAGTTACACATAATTAATTTAAAAGAAATCCGCATGTGTTGAGTCATTTCTTTAACATTTATTGAGTAATCAAATATATGTATGTAAAAATAAAGAAGTATTCATCAAGGACTCATCCATCGGCATCCCTTGAAGAAATGAGAGTACAAGAAAACTTAACCAAGAAATCCTAATCTATATTATGTAAATTGTACTTGTATAATCTCAAAATCAATACTTAAGTACCTACCTACCTACAGGGTTGATCTTATCTAGTGGTACACATTTTATTATTTTCAATCCGGAATAGCATTTGTGAAACATCATGGAGGAGGACAACGAGACATCTTATCTCTAAAAGAAGCAAGCTTAGACAGTTGGAAAGAGCAAAGAATATTCTAAATTTTCTCAAGCCCAACAAAAATAGCCGTAAAGTTTTGCTCTTTTCTGATAAAAAAATTATCACTGTTGATGCCACTATGAATAAGTAAAACAATTGTTACATCACTACAGAACATGTCTCCGCTTCAGTTTTTGTGGCCTTATTGAGAGACAACTTTCCAGACTTTTGGTACCTCAACATGTGGCCGTCTTTCTCTCCAGACGCAAACTCCATGGAATAAGCTATCTAGGCGTGTCAGGAAGAGATGGTGTGTACTATTCCTCACTGGAGTGTCTAGTATCTAGAGGCTTCCATCAAGATGGAGTGTACCAAGCTCGAGGCTGACCACATAGTTAAGGTCTGCAAGTGAGTTATGCCTCGTATTGAGGCAATTATTAGAGCTAAGGGCTCACATATTGAATAAAGGTTGAGCCGAGCACTATTTTCAGATGATTTTGTTAAATAAATGTCCTCTCAAAACCTCTCGTCTAAATTTACTCTTGAAAAATTGTAAAAAATAAAATGTGTAGCACTAGATAAGATCAATCCTGTAATTACTTCTGTTGTGCTTTCGTCTGTAAATCCTAGAACGGTGTGACATCGTTGTGATTTTTGTAAGATCGAAATATTTGGTCTAAGATCGCACTGCACCTATCTCGTAGTATAATTCAGTCATCATCAGTCCGAAAATAAAAAGATTTTTTTTAGATAAAGAAATTAGGGTCCAAAATTTCTAAGATTTAATTTTTGATCCTCGGTTCATAGCACAATTTAGAAAAAAATATCTGTCTATAAAGAATGGTTTATAATAAAACCGAAAAAAAAAATGGTTTCGGACGAGTCTGATCACTAATAATTACGTATTCCTGGGAAATCTCGCATATATTTATATCATAATTTAAGCTCTTATATAATTCATTTAATGAAAAGTTGAATATTCTAGTATATAGAGGATTTAATTGAGATAAAGTTTTTAAACATTTATGCTACAGTGCAAATTATGTGCTTCCACAAATAATATGCCCAACAATGCAACTTTGATCATGTGTCATGCCTAGGTTTGTACTTTTTACTTTTTTTTTTAAATGATTTTTGGCTCAAAACAAAATAAGATACATTAAATCAAATTTTCTTAGTAGTTCTTCATTTTTTCCGACTGATATTTCCAAGAAAGGGCGGGGGGTTGAAAAAAAGTAGGCTTTAATAAACCTAATAATACATGCACGTGTAGAAAACATGGCCTAGAAAGTAAAAGTGTTAACATCTCCCTCTAAAAGAAGAATTATCCCCTATTTTTGGTTTAAATTGATTTGAAATAAATATATATGAATATATGTACAATTATAATATTCTCTCTGTGCTATTTTAAATGTAGAAGTAGTTTTTATAGCAGTAATTCATTTTCTCTACCCAAAATCAAATCCCAACTCTAATTATGCAACATTGTGAATATATATTTAAAATAAAATTTCAATAAAAAACATAGATCAATTTCTGATTTTTCACGAATAAATATTTTCTCCTTTCTTTGGAAACAAATAATCTAAATAAGAACTATATACTATGTTAGTTGGTTATCAGTAGAACATATTTATTTTCTACTTTTTTTTAGTTATATAATATGATGAGCATATGCTCATAATAATTCTCTTGAGCTACATAGCTAAAGAGAATTATTATTTGAAAAAGAAATACTATCTCTCTTGAGGTGAATCCAACCCATTCGAAGTAGAGTTTCATTCAAGGAGCGCATGCCTTATATATGTAAGTATGTACTCGTTCTATGCTTAAAAGAAAACATTTTTTAAGTTCTTACGCAAATGATGAATTTTTTTCTGTAACATGGAGTGAACTCGTGATAATATTATTAATAATTAATTATAGGAGATATAAATAATATTAGTTATTATTACAACACTCAATGACCATTTCCTGTTTGTCTTCCCATCTAAAAAATAAGTGTTCTATGACTCAGACCCTCTTTCTTCCAAGGTTATAGTTACCTTTATGTATTAACACTCAGTTTTAATATCATATCAATGATCTTGAGAATAGTAGTATGTACAAGACACCAATATTAAATAATCGTTTGGAATATAAAAAAATACATGCTTAGTGTTATTTCGGTCCTTATTGGGAACAGAAAACTTAATTCCCGTTCCAGTTCAGTCTCGGTCCAATCAATCCATAAAACTTTTAAAGTTTGGTCCTTGATCACGTCACTAAACGCTTCCAACACTGGGCTGGAGCGACTAAATAAGGACTAAGAAACACTATGTATGATGATGTAGGGGAGTTGGAAGGGCTACTTTTTTTAGTATCGAGGCAATTCCAGAAAAATGGGTAATGGTAATAATTTTTCTACCATATTAGACTGAAATCAAAATCGATTCCAAAATTTAATCACCATTCCAGCCTCTAATAATATCTATACTCAGACCTGGACTATACTCAGAGTGTTCCTGGATCCCTTCAACGATTTTTTTTTCTCTTGGACAAGCTGGTTTACCTCAGATAAAGCTACGTGGCTACCAAGTTTATAGACTATAGATGAGCTAAGGCATCTTATGTATCCAAGGCTGCCTCAGCCTAATGATAGGTTACAGGCTGAAAATATTTGCGCGTCTCTAATTTTGACCTCTGTGGCCCCTAAACTAGGTAGGCCCTTGAGCTTCAGCCCAGATTAGCTCTTGCATTAAATTGACCCTAGACGTATCCAACTGTAACATTATATATAATTATTATTCTTTTCATGCATATAAAAAAATAGCAAATTGACTTTTTGGGCCATAATGTTTTTATTTGTTTTCAATTCCAAATGAATTTTATAGAAATCTATAAGAAAAAATAGTTTGTTTCATTTATCTATGCGAACAAAAACAAAAATTGAAATTATAATATTAAAAAATATGAATTTATGGGACATATATATTTTTCCTAAGACACGTAAAATGTAAACTTTGGGCTCGAAGGTGAATGCAACTTATTTTTTTATGGACAAAACAGTGAGTAAGGTATAGTTCATAGTTAAATTTAAAATCCCTCATGCGTTATCAATTAGATTGCTTCAATGATGCATTTTACATTATAAACAAAAAATATATTTGAAATAGTCTTGGAATCTATTCTTAAGTTTTGTATTGAAAGTTTTCTCACAATCTGGAATTGATATCAAAAAGAATTGTATATCTCAGGGAACTTCCATGATAAAGAGGGCATTTTTTTCAGACTATCATTGGAGGGCCCATATGACCATTTTTTTTCTTTTATTTATTTGTATTATCATAAATTATTATTGATCTGAGTCAGGACAAGGGCCGTGTGCATCCTCCGGGCCGACATTTGTCAATCCCTTGCGTATCTTCTCAGCTTTTTTTTTTTTGAGTAGTTACATTATTGAAGGAAGGTACGTATACAAATAATGACTAACTTTTTTCTATAGGTAGAACAATACAGAAAAAGTAACCATTTTTGATTAGCTGTTTTTCTACTTTTTTTGTGAGTTTCTTATTGTTACTCCTAATTATATACGTAGATGTATAATATATGTATTTAAGGAATAATTTAAATAAAGGATGACATAAGTAATGGAGCTGCCACAGGATTTCGAAATAGTAAACTAATGTCTGAATGAAGGTCAAGCATTCAGTATATCTAAATAGAATAAAACTATGGCATCCAATCCTCTATTTCACAGACTTTTGATAAAAATCGATACTCACACACACAAAAACAAACAAATGTACCTATATATACATCCTTCTAATAGATTCGACATCCTTAACGTTCATTTCACGGGTACATATAGGTATCCTTTCTCCAAAATTAATAAACGAATGATCAATTGATAGAATTGAGAGGAATGGAAAATAAGGGATCGTAAACTCTGTACTTTTAAGTAGGATATTATCTAACATCCAAAGTATATGTACAAGTGGAAAAGTCAAATTGATAAGGACAACAACATAATATATGTATAACATTTTCTCTTACTATGTTTTTACACTAGCATATGTTGGAGGAGAGGGGGTGTAGTATATGTCATCTCATGAGGAGAGTTTTACACACTTGTATATGTATTTTTATTTTAGACGATACGAATATTCAATAAGAACATATATAATTTGTATACGTACATTTCGAGTGGTCCATTAAAATCTGAACACTTTGAATTTTAAAATTCGACAAGATAAGATTTATCAATTAACAATAAAATTTCAAAAAAAGTTAATTATATCAATATAAAGATTTTTATCAGAAAAGAGCAAAACTTTACCGCAATCTCTCTTAATCTTTATATCTCTCTTAATAATTAATTGTAGCCACTCTTAGCTACAATGATTGTTTCGAGGCGATGACAGCAAAAGGCCTGATACCCCTGTAGATGTAGTCCTCTGTCATGGCGTCCTAGTACTGGTTGATAGTAGCTTTGAGGACCCTGGTGTTTGATGACGGACACTGCAGCCTTCCCCTCGACATGCAGCCAGAAGATGAAGATGTAGTTGGGGGGTTGCATTAGGGCTGTAGGGAGGCCACAAAGGGTAAAAAGGAGCTGGAAAGAACTCAAAAGACTCCTTCAAAAAGAGTCTGGAAATGGAGTAGATGGGGTTCTTTAATTGCTGGGGTCAAAAGTGGCCTCTCCACCCTCACAAGTATTTTTCCTCCCACTTTTTTGATAGCTCTCTGGACATACTGGTGTGAAACCCTGAGATCTTTTACATGGACCGTCATGGAATGGAGGGTTTGAGCTGAACTGTTTTCTTTAACTCCTCTGGGTCAAGATTAGCCTATTGGACAGAGTCCTACTTCCTCTCTAACGTTTCAGACTTGCTGACGTCGTAGATGGTGGTCTTGGAGATCTCCAACTGCTTGGAGTGTGCGAATGGAAATGCGTCAATCACTTTTAAGTGTCATATTCTCGACTTCTGTGTAAGCTACAGAGCTCAAATTTGTGTTGTTTTGTAAAAAATTGTTCATGCTTTCATATATCGAAATATAAATTAATTTCAATTACTCAACTTTCCTTAATTATTGAAATAGTAAGTGTTCGATTTTAATGGATCACCCGGTGCATACAAGTACACATTTGAAAGTATAAGAGTCTATTAACATTAGACACCTTCTCATTCAAATTCATCCAAAATTTGAGTTCTGAGTTCGTTTCGTAAAGTTTCGGTTTATTACCCATACAAATTTATTCTGAGCAGTTCAATTTTTACAAGTCTCAGTCGAGTCCTGGAGCTCTAGTAGTAATCGAGTCGCGAGTCTTTTCAATCTCAGTCTAAAGTTTGCAGATGACTTACATGTCAAACTTCGAGTCAAACTTCAAGTTACCAACTCTGATTTAGTTGCCATTATCAATAAAGCGTTTTCAAATAAGGTTTGTACATTTTTCTCAGGTGAAAACACTGGTAAAATTTAAAATTCAATCAAATAAATTGAAAATGGAACTTAAAACATAAAAAACTATTCGAAAAAATCTGTTTTTATCGTCTTTGATATTTACATACCATTACAGTGAGTTTAAATTTTTTTATTACATATGATTTAACCAAAACATACTGATGATATATTTATCACAAAAAGATTTATTAGTTTAATATACTCTTATATAATCAATACATGATTTGGATATATATATATACATACATTTCTTAGAACTTTATTAAAAATTTGTCATCAAATATAGATTATTTAAGCTGCTTATTTTTACTAAATCAAATTTCAAAGTCCAACCTCAATGCTGTGGTAATAAGTTTTTACAATATTCTGATTAGTAGTAAAAAATGATTACTTATATTACTATAAATTGGTCAAAAAATATTTAAATCATGAAAAATAACAGGTAATTTTCCAGTTATTGGGTAGATTTCAGATATATTATTCACCTTAAAACTGAAAAAGGGTATCTTGACAATACTTCCAATTCACGTTATAATTTTTTACACGTCGTTGTCTTTATTATATACCACGACCTTACCTCCAAACATTAACAGGGAAAAAAGGCCCAAAATCTCATGGTAGTTAGTCAATTATTCATGTCGAATTCTTATTATATAACATTTTGGAACTCTTCAAAACTTACTAACAACAGCTAATTAAAATTCAAACAATCAACGTTCTAAACAGAAATAGGGGAAAAGTAGACAAAAAGGTGTAAGTATACTTTTTTTTTCGAAAAAGAAACAGAAAATAACCCAAAATCAGTTGATAGTTGGACAATAATCATTCTTACCTATGGTATTGTTATTTAATAGTTAGTTTAATGATAGGCGTATTAAAAATATTCTAATAGCGGGAGCGGCTTTTTGTCAGGCTTGTAAGTGTTCTGCTATTTTGGGGTTCCGTTTGGCGTTCCATTCATTTTTTTTCCCGTTCAGTGTTCACAGTTCAGAGATTATTTCCTTTCTGTTCCGCTTTCCATTCCACGTTCCAATCATAAGGTAATACCATAAAACTTTACAAAAGCAAATTGCGACTTCCAATTTGATAGTGTCAGGGAGGCCTCATCTGAGAGGTAGGTTTCAAGTTTTTATAACACACTAATCTGGTCAATATTAACATTCAAATGAGCTACAACTGATTAAAAGCGGTTCATTCATTGTTGAGATGGAGTCCATAAGGCAAGTATAGCCAATTTGATTTGCACCCTGTACAGCAACAAGATAAGAAAAACGGGGGCGTTGACTAGTCAAGCAATTCCAGGAACGACCGCTGCCTCACCTATATGGTCGATGATACACCACTGGCCGACCAGATTAAGTTCCCTTCATTACCTTCAGACGGGAAGAGGATGCCCCCAATTGGTTCTCGAAAGGCCTGAGAATAGTGGCCAAGGAGTTGCTGGACGTCCTGACGGTCTTTCCCTAGGGGAATTACAACTAGCCAGAGGGAAACTTAGTGTGTCAGCAGGCCCTCGCAACTCACGAGAGCAGAATTTTATTATTTTTACTGGCCCATTTGCTTACATTTACGGTCAAATGATGGGCCTCGGCCCCATGTTTCAAAATTATTAAACTGTTCAAGTTCATATATACGAGTAAAAGTTGAGTAATATAAACTTTCATATTCAATAAGATCTTTTAAAAGTGCCCACTCAGCTGCCTTGTGCCACTGCAACAACAATAGATATCCCTAGTGTTCCTCTTTGCTTTATAAGCCCTTTAAATCATATTGAGAACAAAAATAATAGAAATAGATTAACTTTGATTTCTTGAATTTTATAAAGTTCTATTGGAACGAAACGCTAAAATCTGTATTTCAGCGTTCAACGTTCAATAAAAAATTCTGTTCCGTTCATTGAACGACGTTCCATGGAACGTCGTCCAATTTTGCGTTCCATTCACAAGCCTGCTTTTTTAAGTTGGTAATCTGTACTGATTTTTTAATTTCCAAGGCTGTTGTCAGTATTATTTGATTCTTAAAGACAGAACATCTAAATATGTAGTAATAACTTGAGCATTTACTCATTGAAGATGAAGAGTAACAATGAAGGTTTGCTCGGGAGTTGTTAATGTTAGTCTAAGTTCGAATCAATTAGAAATAGTTTACGGTTACTTGTATCTGATCTAATGAAAAATCATGACAGTGAAGCTGCTCTTCTCCTAAGCATCTAATGTAACGCATAAAAACCGTCTAAGTCAATTAGACGTAGTATATCTTTAGTAAACATTTTGCTAATAAATACTTTCGTTATACCCTCAAAAATCATATCAAAGGAGGCAACTGATAAATACTGATGTGATTATCAGTGAGAATCACATCAGTATTTTAAACAATGATACCATATGTCTTTCTCCCCCCCCCCTTTCTCCTCACACGCGTTTTTCAGCTGATTGTTTTATAATTTTGGTGGGAGAAAATGAATTATTGTTAATGCAAGGAGAACCTTCAACATTTACAATAGTATTATTGTAGAAAAAATATAATAATTGCATTTAAATTCATATATATATACATTTATTTTATTTCGGTTTTTTAAATCAATTTACACCAAAGATAGGTGGTAATTCTTATTTTAGAGGGAGACGTTAACACACATATGATCTATTAAATAAATAACTTTGCTTTTTTAATCGCTATACCTTCTTAGTTTTTTTCTTTAATTATACATCACTGGAATTATTCATACTAGAATTAATTCGAATTCAAGCTATCAACGTTTAGAAAACTGAGAAAGGGAAAAAAAGAAGACAAATGCTAGTATGTTAGAGAGCCTTAATGCTTGTAATTACCTAAATCATGTCGCATTTAACTTATATTCTAAAGGCACTGTTTCATTAGAGGTATGAATCCTCCGTTTTTGTTAGTCTACATAATATGATTTGTTATAAAAATATATAACAATGTTCCATGATACATACGAAAATATGGATGATTGTAAGGAGGTACATATTATGTATGTAGGTAATATCCAGAAACACATTTTTTTATTACAGTACATAGGTACAAGGCAATGACTTTTTAAAAGAGGTATGTATGTATAATGTATATAGAGTGTTGAGGGCGAAGAACCGTTTCTAGTTGTCTGTATATGTAATAGGTTGGGGAAAAAGTAATTTCGTATTTTTCACTTTATTTGAATGATTTATAAGAAGTGTTATAATCAATTATGAGCATCCAGTGTAGAATGGGCATTTAAAAAAAGAAACCAAAAATTAACATGGTAACCCTGACAATTCGAAGAATGTTTCGGAGGAGATAAATAATAATACTCATGAATTTTCATTAGATCAGCTACAATCAGCTCCAACAATGTTTTACAATTATAACTGCAAGAAATCTTCAGGGTCTTTTTTGAGCTTTTTAGGAAAGGATATTCACTAATTAGGAATTAAACAATAATGACAACTGCTAAGGAAAATAAATTCATTCTTTATACTACCAATTACAAATTATTGGGACAGCTAAAAAGTACACCAGATTTATGTTATCAGTTGTAATCATGCGATTTAAGGCAAGTATGCTAGTTCGGTTTGATAACTTCTTGCCCACGAGAATCCAACTTCATAATTCCCCCAAAAAAAACTCGGACAACCAATTTTCACAGCCCTCTATTAAGGGCAAATTTGTACCCCCAACACACATTGGCCATAGGCAGGAATACGAAATAGTCACATTTCCTATCCGAGTTCTTGGAGCTTCTGGCGCGTCATGAAATATGTCCGCAACCTGGCGTTGTCTTGATGAAACACGATTCTTTTCCTATTCATCAATGCTGGCTCTTCTGTTCGATCACCAGTTTGTAACAGTAGAGTAGTTCACAGTAGAGGGCATAATTGAGCGTTTGGCCATAGGGGAGAAGCTCATAGAAGATTATTCCGAGCTAATCCTACCAAACAGACAACGACACATTCCTGACAGTCAATCCTTGTTTGACCACAGTATGGGCCTCTTGGATGACTTTCGACCACGCCCTCTGTGGCTTGTAATCAACGTAAGTGATCCAAATGTTATCGTCAGTTACAATCCATTTCCGAAATGACGCGTTTTCACCTTTCAGGTAGTAAAAATGTAAAATATTCTTCCTTTGAGGTTTCTGTACTTGACGCACAATAATTTAGTGGGGAATAAGCAACGTACAATAATGACTGAAAAATGTTTTTAGTCTACACTCGCACATTTACAACACCTTATCCTATAATCCTATGTCACCAGTAATAAACAAGATATTTTTAGTTAAAAAACTTACTTTTTCCTCGCCTAACTTATTAGTAATATACCACTGCAAATTGATTTGATCTTTGAGGAATGAAGTTGGTGTTGGTGGTGGTTCAAACTGTAGAGTGGGGGAGAAAAGACTCTTTGCCCCTCAGGAGTGGAAGTGTCTACCTACGACACAAGTATGAATATTACTATTACATATATCTACTTATATAGTGGAAACATTTATATTTGATATTAAATTTTTGTTACACTTTAAGTAATTCTGGGCCTTTTTCTAGGAGAGGGGACATACATAAATAACATTTGTATATAGTATATACAATAGATAGGTATATAAGAATAGAACCTCTTTCTGTATAATAAATAACATACAAACACTTGGAAATTGTTTATTTTTTCTTCTTACAATCTTTATAATGATATCATCATTTAATCTTAGTCACATATTCAATTAAATATATGTAACTCATAAACTAAATAATAATAATAATGATTGTAGTAATGGAGACGACCTTATCTAAGTTAACATCAAATGATGAAGAAAAATGATAGAAAAATAGTAGAGGGGATGATTTTATATAGTACCTTTATGTCTTAAAACCAAATTCTGAGCAAGAAATGTAATCAAACACTCAAGGAAGAGCTGCTGTGATGGGGGGGGGATACCCCTCATAGAAATATCTGAGTCGGAAACAGTGAGATGTAAACTGACATAAGATGTCAAAATCTCACACAAACATATGATCAAAAACTTTAGAAACCTTAATACAAGCTCAACTTAATTATCGGGTTGAACTGGATAACACAAAATCTAAGCCAAACAAAAATTTCCTGACATACTTACTTTAATTAAACCAATCAATTGGATTATTTTATGCTATTGTAAATAAAGTATGGTTGTCACAAATCGTACGGCACAATTGAACTTGTAATATATTGACTTTAAGTGCAATCATAAATAGCTGTCAAATTCAAATACACCTATACTCGCGAAAAAATGAACGCCGCTCATTTTTTGTATTGAGCGGAGTGTGAGCGCACTCACTAAATTAGTAACTGAGCTGGAGTGCACTCAGGATTTCTTGAGTGGAATAATGCTGTTTTGGTAGTGCCTTGAAAAATTGAATTGAAAATCTTTGGGAAAATTGAAATGAGGACCTTTTGAAAAAATAAAATAGATATAATTTCTTCAGAAAAAGTCCATTTTTATAACAAAATAGAAATATCAATTTTTTTTTAAACCGTCATGAAATAAACTAAGCATTGACAAAGTCGAGGAAAAACAACCCAATAAGGTCTTTATTAAATTACATAACACGTTTTAAGAAATACGTTATTCGATCATAAATTAATCAAATTATTGATTAAAAAGACCTTGATTATTTTTGGGAAAAAATTGAAAATCCCCAATTTTATTTTTAAAAACGTCGTCTCACATCATAGGTAAAAAAAAATGAAATGTTAGCCCGAAAAAAGGAGTCATAAAAAGATTAGATAATATTTAGCCCCTCACCTTTCCCTCCTCAATAAAAATCGCCCGATCTTATTTGAAAAATTAAAGACTATAATGTGATAAGGATATTGATAACTTTTTAGATTCGGTCAATTTTGATAATTTAGATGATAATTACTAATTGATAAATAAGTTCGAACACATTAGATAATTATCCAAGGGAAATGAAGTTATAGTATCAATTAATATTTGGTAATTAATATGATTGATGTTGTAATTATATAAGTTGTTATGAGACGTAGAAATGTACAATCTGCATGTACAAGCTACAAATTTTACAAAATTGAAACATGTACACAACTAACTGGATTCCATAATCAAGGCTTCCAGCTCTGTTATGGGCTGCTTAATTTTAATGAATTTAAAAAATGATTTATTTCATAAAAAGAAAAAAAATCCGCTTTTGTGCATGAAGTGATAGCTTTTCGTAAAATGGATGAACATTCCCATGTTCAAGCTTTTTTCTTAAGGCTAAATGAGCCTTCCAGTTCGAACATATTCCAGCATTCTTTCTAATATATATTATCTAGCTGCAGTTAAAACCAGACGAAACGAAAACGAGTTCTGCACGAGTTGAAAACAACTAAAAGAGGAGTAAAATCTTAATGTTTTTATATAAACAAAAATTAAATACATAATTACTTTAATAAAACGAAATTAATCAATTAAAAATCCCAAGATTTTGATACAAATAACCCCTAATGTAATGATCCGGAGGAGTGGCATCTCTGATCCCAACGTCTAAACAAACAATAACAATATTAACAGCTGTACCCATCTTAGAAGCTTGTAAGGTCAGATGAATCTTGATTTGACGGAATCTTCAATGCAGTAGTTAACCACTACGAGGCTTCAATTGTGAAAATGGTTCTGCATTAGAAAGATGTTTAAAATTTTTTAGAATATTATGAATTAAAAAAAAAAGGTACAATTTTAGTAAATGGCGCAATCTCTTGTATCAAATGATACTAAATTTACCCAAATTGGGTTACTTATACCATAGCTAAAATTCTTGATTGCGGACTCTGTATATCTCAAGAGGGGATTTTATTTCCATCAGGCCGGAGAAGGGAAGCCAGGGTAAAATGACTACCTTGGGACTAATATTTTAAGGCCTGTCATAAAATAGAAATAAAATAAGACGAACATTCTTACTTTTATTAAAAAGAACAAGAGTTCCTCTTTCGTATAAGGAAACCTTATAAAAAAGATTGTTTTGGACCCAATAATACCGCCACTGCTTTCAAAACAACTTAAATACAACAAAATATTCTTCCTAATATTTTTCTCGTACCCTTATGGAACGATATGAAAGAAGGAAATGTGAAGGAACAACTCATGTTAAAAATAATGTTTATTGTTTACTATAAACATCTACGTAAATGTTTATTTGCAAACATAAGTCAAACTACCCATACTTTCTTAGATGATTTTATGAGTAAGAAGATCGTGCACATCTGGAGAGGGAGGGGTGTATTGTGTTTATATATGGAAGAAGTAAAACCCCTGGGTCCTCCTTACCAAGCGCTCCTGCATTCACGTATTCAAGATTTCAAAAACTAAAATATGTAAGTAGATAATAATATGAAGTAATAGAAAATGTTATGAATGATAGATTACTTCTTCAATATCACGATTCGTAGCAGCTGCAACAATGACATTTCAATCAGTATGAGAGGGAGACATCATCATTATGTGGCCATAATACTCATATTAACTAAGCTGGCATATTCGTTATTTTACTGATCAATACATACTGCGAGGACTCCTTCAGTGTGGTTTTTGTTATACATATTACCACAATAGAGACAGGATTTTCTATCAAAAAAAAAAGTTGTATTCCTGAGACAAAATATATTTTTGGTAGCCAGATCACATTAACTAAGCAAGTTGTAGGGGCGTCCGCAGTGGTTGGGCTGGAGGGCCTGTAGTCTCCCCACCAAATTAAATCATTTTTGCTTTTACAATAAAGTTTATTATTTTATACTTTTTTACATAAAATGTAATTTTTTGTAAATAGCTTATGGATTTTTGAGTTTTTTTTTCCCACACAATTCAATAATTGAATTTTTTTCCAACAAATTAAATTCTTTGTAAGCAGCTTTATATTTTTGTAATTTTTTTTGGGAATAAATATGCATTTTAAAATTTTTTTTAGAGAAAAGCGATGGATTATTGATTTTTTTTTTTCAAAAATTTAATTATTTGTGAGCAGCTCTTGATTTTTTGAATTTATTTCAAAAAAATAATATTTTTAGTATTTAATTTTTTAAAAATTCAATTTTATGAGATAAGCTATGGATTTTTGTAATTTTTTTCCAAAAAGTTTAATATTTATAATTTTGTTTCAAAAAATTTAATTTCTTGAAAATAGCTGTTGATTTGCGAAATTTTTTTCCGAAAAATTTAATATTTGAAATGGAATTTTAGAATTTTTCTAACAATAAAATTTAGTGTTTAGATATTTTTTTCTATTTTTTTCAGAATAATTTAATTTTTTCTAAATTTCACTCTAACCCCTCTCCAAAAAAAAAAAATATATATGCATATATTTACATATATACGGCGGACGCCCTTTTGTTCGTATATTCGTTGTTTTACTGATCAAAACATACTGCGAGGACTCCTTTAGTTTCGTTTGATATACATATTAACCCCATAGAGACAGGGTTTGATATAAAAAAGAAAGTTGTCTTCTTGAGACAAAATATATTTTTCGTAGCAAAATCTACCTCCGATGATGTACATAGGGACTACAAATAAAATAAAATATGTATGTAGATAATGTTAAAATACCGCTGCTACATTAAAGGAACCGCATCTTGGCCGGAACAAAAGCTTTCTATTAATATATATATTTTATATAAATGATGAAATTATAATAGTACAGTAATAATTAATTGTAAAAGATATATATTACAATATAATATGTGTAGCTATACACTATACAAGTACAATAAAAGTGAATAATGCAAGGGTCTAAAGAATTATCATCATCATCTATGGAGGTATTTTGAAAGAAGTAGAATTAAGAAATTTTACATACATATATATATAGCTATAGTGGAAAAAATAAGTATTGATCCTTTACCGATTTTGTAAAAAGGTTGGTCCAGATAAAGTGGGAAAATCTTTAAAGTCTTATAACGAACGAACTAGATGTGATAGAACCATATTTTATTATTATTGAAAATTTATAATGAAATCCGCCTCTCGTAATAACATCAGCAACACGGCGCCGGAAGCTTTGTCAGACTCGGGAGATCTCATGCGGATCCAGCTTTGCCATTGTACTGGGGCATCCGCAGTACAATGATACTTGGTACAGGTCTCTTGCTCGACCGTCCTTCAGTCTTGTTGGAAGTTTTAATTTCTTCCTTGGGCGAATTTATCCTACTAGGGAATGTAAATTCTAAGTGCAAAACAAGAACCAGTACAAAGCTTGATCTGCACGATGTCTAACAGGCTTGCCAATGCTTCCGACGCCGTGTGGCTGTGGTTATCAAGAGAGGCGATTTTCATTATAAATAATTGAACGTTATTAAATGTAGCTTTCAAACAATAAACAAACTATTGTAGTTCTACCCCATTTAGTCCGTTCGTTATAAGCCTTTACAGATTCATCTAATTATTTGACCCCCCTAAGTTTCCAATAAGATGGAGTTCCGGACATTGGCTAGGTCACTCCATGTAGCGTTCTGTTAGTCCTTATTTATTCTGTCTAGTCCATTCTTAGTCCTATCAGTCCCTGAGGCCGGTCTGTCAGTACTAGAACTGATTTAGAAAAATGAGAAATATAGTTGATTGGCGTCATTAATGACTGAACTTTATTAGTTTTAGGACTAAACTGGGCCGGACTGAGAATGAACTAGGCGTGACTGTAGTTTTCAGTCCTAATTAAGTACCAACACAACACTAACTCCATGACCTTAATATGATTCTTCTTAAGCCACTTCTTTTTTTTGCCATGGTCGTCTGTTTTGAGTCATTGTCGTGCTAGAAGTTCCATTTTTTCTTTATCTTTTCCTGTGTATCATTCCTTTACGATGTAAAGTTGCCATTTCCCCATAGCAGAAAAATACCATCAATACCTAATGTTTCTGCGCCCATGCTTGACAGTAAGGATGTTGTTCTTGGGATTAAACTCAGATGTTTTCTTCCTCCAGACACTTATGTTTGTTCATATAATGTATCTCACTGTTAAAATAAACTAACCATTAAAATTATAAAACGTTTTTAGTGGGCACATTCACAAAATCGGCAATGGATCAATCAAATGCTTATTGTTTCCACTGTATATTAATTACGTTGTATAGAGTAATTTTAGGGTGGGGTGGGCAGGATCTAATTTTGGTCGAATATATAGCTCTAGGATTTTTTTAAAAACTTTTTTTTGCCATTTTTTTAGGAAGGATGTTTCTCAAGAATTTTGAAAGGTCTAACAATGTGGAGCCCCGTTTGCTAATCACTCTTCCATACTATAGATTCCAATCACTGAGTGAAATAAATGTACACGGCTTGGAGTTCCACTTCATTTTTATGAAATTGATGATGCCGAACCAGGCGCGGATAAAGAGATTTGGAGCATTTTTCTGACCCCACAGATGATAAAAAAAGACTGAAATTATAGAAAATATTTAAAAAAAATTATAAATGGCGTTTGAAAATAATAGGAGGTCATTAGAAAAAATATGAAAAATCTTTCAAAACCAAATTAAAAAAATAGCGGTTCAACTGGCTCTGTACTGAACTCATTGTGTGGCCAGTGTGACTATATTTTGAGAAAGACGATATGTGCATATGTAACAATAGTTTGTTCATGATCTTTGCACCAATCTTGCATCTATTAAATTGAAACAACATACTTACTAGTTTATTACCTAGTAGTTTGTTTACTTATTTCTTTGTTTACAATAACTCTAGATCTCTGCACCATCTTGCAGATATGAATGTTTATTTAGTTTGTTCACATCCTATATGGACATCAGCAAATTGACAATCTTTGTAGCATTTTAAGATATCGAAAGGGAAAAAATATAAATGAGAGTGGGGACAATTGAATAAATTAAAAACTGAATTGAAAAAAATTGAAGACAATAATCGAATTTATCTATAAGCGCTCAATCCAAAACTGATCTCATTTTCCCCCTCAGTCATATATTCCCAACGACTCTCTTCTTTAGATCCTTATATTTAATTCATAGAACATAGTGATGAAAAATATCATAGATCTTATTATAGAAAAATATTAAATGAATAATTTAAAAAAATTTATATTTAAAAACCTTTTTTGATTATAAAAAACACTTTTATATAAGTTTCATTAATATTATTTTTAATTTAGAAATTTTTTTAAGGATAAAAAATGACTTGGAACGATAATAGGCTCAAATTACTATACTCCCAGATATTTCAGAATTCAGATGTCTCAGAGAAAAAGTGAGATCAGTTTGGATTCTGCACTCAAAGATAAATTCCTTTTTTGGTTTGAATTCATTTGTAAAAAATGAGTGTTCGCCTATATAATTAGTTAATAAATATAAAACAAGGAAGAATACATTTGAATTAATGTTTTAGTATTGAATAATGGTCTTCTTCACCTAACGACTTGAAGGAAAGTTTAATAAGAGGCCTCAATAGCATTCTGCCTAGAAACGGCTTTGGTTGTATTTCGAGAATACAAAGATATCAACTGTACATATCTATGTTGTATGTGTATGTACGCTTGTAGGAAGAAAACTGTGGCTTCAATACACATAGATCACTGTATTGAGTATTCTTACATTTGAATTCAAAGAAAGGAAATGTATATAATTATTTTTGAACACTAAAATATCGAAAAGTAAAAAAAAAAAAAATGAAGCATAGAGTGACAGATGGTTTATGAGAAGTGAGGAGGGTAATATTGAATCGTAAAATTCTTTTGTGTGGATTTTACTTACAAAGAATTACATATATAAATATCATCATCTGTATACAGTATTCACAGAACACAAATCCAGTATAGTGTAAGCATTAAAATTAGTGTTGTGTGGACTCGAACAATTATTGACTCAAATAAATGAAACGTTTATCCTTCAACCACAACAATTTTTTTTTATTAAATTAAAAAAATCCATGGTCATTTGTTTTAAATTACAAAGACCTATAGTTAAATTTTGGGAAACATTTTTTAAAAATTAAATTTGTAGAAATAAAATTTCAATATTTATTTTTTGGAACAAAATTACAAAAATTCACAGCTTTTAAAAATTACAGTTTTTGTGAGATTTTTTTCTAAAAACTTCAAATATGAATTGTTTTGCAGAAAATTTTTAAAAATTTATAGCTATAAACAAAAAAAATTTAAATATTCAATTGTTTGGAAAATAGTTTTAAAAATACACAGTCATTTTCAAAAAATTAAATTTTTATAATAAAGAAGGAAAGACTCGACTCGATCCTTAACAGTTCGGTTCGATTCGTCTTAAATCAATCCAAAACTAATGCAAATATTATTCAACTCATGAATCCTATATGTACATTTGAACAAACATTTTACTATTCAATAAGTAAGAGAAAATGTTCATATATGGATCAAAATTATTTAATAAAATATGAATAAACATTTCACTATTTGTAAAGAAATGTTTCACGGACGTCTTTTATTATTAGATTAGTAGGTAAATAAGTATGTGATTTGCGTACTATATGTATGTGCACATTTATCTTTCATTCCCCGAATGATTAGTCCACATTCTTTAATCATGCTTTAAGTATACATATCTTTATATTAGTGAAATTATGGATTCCACTATTAGTAAATTAAATGATTAAGTACTTCTTCTTAAAAAATACTGGGTAGACCATTGAAATCTGAACACTTATAAATACAATAATTGAGTGATTGAAATTACTTCATATTTCGATATATTAAAGCATAAACAATTCATTAGAAAATAGAGAAACCTGGGCTCTCTAGCTTACATACAAATCGAGAAAATGACACTTGTACGTGATTGACGTATTTCCATTCGTGCACTCCGAGCAGCTGGGTGTCTACAGTACCACTTTCTATGTCGTCATCCTTTCTGAAATGTTGGAGAAGAAGATATGTTCTGTCAAAATAAACCAAACAGGACCTGGAGGAGTTAAATAATACAGCCCAGGCCAATCCCCTCAAATCCACGACGGCCCATACAAGAGATCTCGAGGTATCATACAAGACTCTCCAAAGAGCTATCAAAAAAGTGGAAAGAGCCTTGTGAGGTTGGAGAAACCACTTTTGACACCAACAATGATAGAAACCCATCTCCTATGTTGCAAGACTCTTTTAAATGAGTCTTTTGAAATCTTTCTTTACACTTTTGGCCCCCCTACAGCCCTGATGTCAACCCCCTCGATTACACATTTTAGGTGCATGTCAAGAGAAAGTTCTTCATTGTCCGTCATCCAACCACCAAGGCCCTCAAAGCCACTGTCAGCCAGCACTGGAACGCCATAACAGAGGACTACATCTGCAGTGGGTGCCAGACCTTCCACCACCGCCTATAAGCCATCATTATCGCTGAGTGCGGCTACATTAATTATTAAGAGAGCATAGACACACATCTATTTATAGTATTAATTTTGAGGAAATTCTATTGTTATTTAATAAATTATATCTTGTTAAAGTTTCAAATTCAAAGTGTTAAAATTTTAATGAACTACTCAGTACATACATACAACATACTTGAGAGAGAAATAAAATTTGCGGTCACATCAAAGCAATACAAACTATTAACAACTTTATTAATATGCTGAATGTATGCAGTTCATTGATATAAACATATATTATGTGCACATAGAATTGAATATAAATTTGATCAGCGCCATAAAGAATGGTATCGTCCTAATGATGTATGTAGATACAACTCACATTTAGGGCCCTACCTATATTTTTCTCATCTAGGGTAAAAAAATATTTCATTCAGCTTAAAGGCATATAATATTTCCAAAAATAGTTTAAATGTTAAATGTTATGGTACTTTCCATAAGTGATGTAATAGATCCTTCAATTGTGGTTCCGTTTTCTATACAGTTCTTTACTCTAACGGGTCTTAAAGGATTACTGTCTACATTTTAGTGGCTCTGATCTGGTTCCACAATTAGGCTGGAGATTTGGTTATTTCTTACCCCATTTTCTGCAAAAATAGTACCTAAATATTAGGACTAGGATGGCAGACTAAACTAACGCTTCGGTGGGGTATGATAGTAAATTTTTTTTAAATAGAATTAATTTAATAATTTAAGTTTTTTCGATATTCTATTCTTTAATAATTTCTTTTATTTACAAAGAAATTATTCTTACATATCCTTAATTTATCTAAAAAAAAGGTTGATACAAAATATACACGGGTTATATAATAGTATTATTCATGAATTTATAATTTTTTTTGCAAAGAGATGAGCTTTTTTACATTTTTCGGTAATAAATAAGAAGGAAATAAAGAGTGACAATATCACCTGCTATCGAATTTTTTTTTGCTTGATACAAATGTACCTGTAATAAAATACCTATATAGTACTTTTAAAATATATATGAATTAAAATCTTACCTCATTATCTAAATCTGTTAATTTGTTAGTAGAAGATTGGTAAGCTTGATTAATGGCTTGTTCATCAAGATATTATGAGGATTTGTATCTTGGTTCCTAGGTTGTACATATATTGAGATAATTTTGAAGATCAGGGTCTGTATATTTACTTTCAAGGTTTTTATTATAAATTCGACTTCTCTTATTGTGCTTGAATCGTCATGTCGGGTGTCATATTTTGGAGTAATTTTTTAAAGGAGAATTATCAGAGATACACGAGGTGTCTCCTCAGTCACATCAAAAATTAATTTGTATTGATGTAGAATTAAATGCTTTTGTTTATTTTTGAAAATTTGAATGACAGTTGTGCTTCTATGAAAAAAGTGACATCCCTACTATGTCAAGGACTCACAAATAAGTATTTAAATATATCACAGTTTTAGAAGAGGAGTTTAATGTATGCCTTAATCTGTGGGCCTAATCCAGTTGTATGTTTGATGACATTGACGATACATTTGCCATTGTCTGATGTCACTGGTATTGTGAGATTTGGACTCTCTAATTTCTATTCTTCTATTACTTCTTTAAAAACCTAAGAAATATTTTCACAAGATTGGCTTTCATGTAGAGGTTTTGTATGTAAAAGTAAGTATTGAAATTGCTAACAAGAAGTAATATAATGTGCAGTGATACTTAAATAGATCTCAGTTACACTAGAGGCCCATCCATTGCTTGTCAAGGGTATGTGTTTTGAAGTAGACAACTCATTAGCAAGAGTTTCGTGGTAAAGTTTGGGAATCACGTTAAACTAAAATGTTTTCTAGGTGGTATTTTATATTGTGGTACTTTAATTAATTCCTTAAATCTTTCTTCCTCAAAAACACTTAAAAGTTTTTCATCTCTTTAGAAATAAAATAACAATATTTGCCATTATTCTTTGTGCCTTTTGTGAATCATTGGCAAGATGTTGTTTAAATACTGCGAATAATGATGATTGGATTGTTGTGTCATTTTCACCTTTCTTTTCCCTCACATACTTGTAGGAATGCTGTCTTCCCAAATTAGATAACATGTTTGATTTACTTCCACTGACATAAACAATTTGTATGGAGTAATACTTAAAAATGGCTATACTTTTATCTTCAACTTTTCTCCTATCTTCATAAAGATATCCAAAGTGGCCCCAATCTGCAGAGGTATATTCAACTTCATATCAAATCCGCTATCCATAAATATTTGTTGTTCAATGAAATCTTTTTAAAAAAATACATATTACTTCGAAGTACCTAAGAGATATTTATGACGCAAAATAAATGTTCAATTTTGTAAAAAAATTATAACCAACGTAATTGCTATTTTTTATTTGTATATGCATCTATTTTGTTTGTAATATATAAATCAAATAAAGAATGACTAAAAAAAATGACAAAAATTTTATAATATTAAGATATTTAGTATGTGATTAAAAATATACTACCCGACTGAGGGTAAAACTGTAAAGGTCATTGGGAACTTAACCCTTACTTGACCAGCCCACATGATATAGTGATGAAAATCGTGTGTATTTTTTTTCTCGCCCCGGTTTTTTTGAATGGGTAGTCTGAAGAAGGAATTTTCTCTTTCTTAGCTGTTATCATTATTATTTAACTCTTGAGTAGTGACCTTTCTTTTTTTACTACATTCAGTTATATTCAAGCCCGATTGAATAATATTGAGTGTTCATAAAAGACGGAGATCAACTCTGAGGATTAGCTGGAGAGTTATAATTGTAAGTCCATGTTGCCCTCTTAGTAGAATTGAGGATTGACATTTATGAGGATATCCTCTCAATCATTGCAAATCCATCATGCTCAATCACCATAACCATACACCTTTAATACATACATTGTGACGTAATCTACGATTTTGACTTGCATTTTCATTTGAGTAAGTCAATTTTTTCTAAATTTACTAAGTGATGATATGTATTTTTATACGTCTATTATATAGAATATTTACTATGATTTTCAACATCTAAATAAATCTAAACTTAAAATAAAGGAATTTTATCTTTATTTGAATACAATAAATCCTGGAAATTCCTATATACTTTCCACCACGTCTTTCAATTAATTTCAACAAAATTGTAGGCCATTGTCCTTGCTCTCCCTAAACTAACTAAAGGATTCCATCGATAAAGGCAGATGTCCTTGGATTTGAAGATTTTGTTGTGATCAGTATGTTGATTATATTTAACCAAGAAAAGTTTACAGAAGGCCTGGTACCCACTACGAATGTAGTCCTCTGTCATGGCGTTCTAGTGCTAGCTGACAGGGGCTTTGAAGGCCATGGTACTTGGATGAAAGACACTGGAAGCTTTTCCCTTGACATGCACCTAAAATTAGTATTCGAGTGGATTGCCATCAATGCTGCAGGGGGGCAAAGTGTCAAAAATATTTCAAAAGAACCCACAAGACTCTTTCATTCGAGCTGATTATTTTTTTAACATAAATTATTCCAAAGATATGTGGACTGAATTTGAATTTACTAATTTCACAAATAAAATCTCCTTCCCATCTGGAAGAGGTAGTGATATCCTAAGGTGTCTATTGGTCGTTGGACTTTATTTGGATTTCCAAAGCAGATGGCAGCATCGATCCAATTTAATATTTTGAATGGATCAAAGTTATATAATATTTTGATTTTTTTAAAGTACCTTCTTTAATTTTATTTACATTTTAAGTCAATTTTCAACTGTTTGCTCAAAATAAATCGAAGATTTTAGGAATGAGTAAAATGAGGACAGATTTGGATTTCGATATAATATAATTTCTTATAGAAAGCCATTGCAAAGAAAAAATCATCTCTTCTAGACTGTACCGGGTGGAAATTTGAAACTTACACACATGTAAAGAAAAAAGAAAATTGCCTGCCATTCTTTAATTGTACATTTAACAAAAATCTTATTAATCTTTTTCTGATACCAATGTCAAATTGATTTATTTTATTCTGCCGCCATTGGCCACACAGATGGCGAAAAGCCTCTTTCAAAAAGAGTAAAAACAAGTATTGCAAATGAAGTTCAGATCCATGGCAGCCCAACAACCTCTCTAAGGTCTCATTGTGGTCTATCCTCTTCTTAACATTGAAAATGGACGTACGAGCCATTCATCTCAGCCTGGCCAACTCTGTTGGAGTGTTTTTGTTCCGAAAATTATATACCAGTCTAAAACCATTATAATTTTTGTAGGACTGAACTTGATTTGGTCCAAGTTCTGTCCGTACCGGTCTCGTAGTAAAATTAGGCGAACCTAAAAATCGTTCAAAATTTTTTTTCATAAGACATTGCACAAAAAAAAAAAAAAAAAAAAAAAAAAAAGACATTTTGGTTAAATGTTTAAGACAGCAATTCAGACCAATATTTCGCTTCAGATCCCACGTCCTTACTTTTACCTAGTATCATACTATATTAAAAAAAATGGGAGTACATATCAATATTTTCAAAGCACAGATTGTATGTCTTTTTGTATGTTAGTCAACACCAGAATTATAAGGTTAGTGGCAAAATAAATAGCATGTGGTCAATATTTGTACAAAGTAATGGTTGTATTAACATTTTTTGTCTGCCTCCATGAATTCAGCCTTTCAACTGAATTAACAAGGTAAATTCACCTAAGGGAAGAAAAAGTTTGCATTAGGGAAAACGACAAAAAAGTATACGGTCATCCATGGTATCCTTGAAAGCGAAATCTTGCTTGGGAAATAAAGATGCCCGCTAATTTGACCTTAAACTATTTCATCCGAGGAAACTTTACCTTAGTTAATAATAAACATATAAAAAATAAAACCATTTGTCAGTAAGATTTATTTTAATTACCTAATATCATTAAGATATTTCACACACAAATCAATATGAACATAAGTTCTTATAGTGAATGAATAAAGAACTAGCAATAATTTTTGCTTAGGACATTTCGCCATACAGTCATCTCGCCACAAGGATATTTCGTCTTAAAATATAAAATAAATATGAGTCATACGTAGTTATTTTTTAGTTTTCGTTGAAATTGATGTTCCTTCTGAATTTTTACAATCAAAATATGCTGTAGGTATATCTTTAAAAATCATTAAGTTGTGTTAAAATAATGATGTTATTATGGTATGGCATCTTTTATACTTATTCGTTAATCCATTAGTATTTTCTAACATGAATAATTGTATAACACCGTATCCCCTCATTTGGGGGTGCTCTTTTTAGCGAGGCTCTTTTCAGCGCAGATCATTTTAGGTTGCCTGTATTTGGCGTAGTATTATTTCGGCGTATCATATTTATATTAGATTGGAATTACTTTCAATCAAAAGGTTAGGATCAATAACAATACAATATATTATCCACATGTTGAAACTAAGCACGCATGGAGTCTTCAGATAAGGAGTAACATTCCATTTACTTATTATATGGCATGCAGTATGCCTGCATTGAGGAGCCTTGAAATGGATTCTCCTATAATAGTTTTTTCAATTTTTTCATCTCTATTATTGACTTCGGTATATCATACTTAAACTCTATAAAAAAAGTTAAATTCTGGCTCGTCTAGGATTTGGTGCTTGATACAATATGGTCGAAAAATTAATGCTTTGGACTCTTGTTGAATTTTTTTATAACTCAAGAATACTTATAAACAGACTCGTCAAAAGCATATTCTAATACAGAAAAAACTTCTTAAACATGTTCTCTGAAAAAAAGTGCTCAAAAGCCTTGCACTCTTAAGGTAAATTTAGCCTAAATCTTCCTTAGTATAAAAATGGACTATTCCGAGAATTGTCAATGAAATAAATGGGATTAAATGTTTGCTGTGAAATTTTATAGATTTAGAATTACATTTCTAAATTAGAAAAGAAGATAATTTACTAAATGAAATTATAGTAACACAAAAATTAATTATATAATCCTAAAAGTCTTATTTTTTTAAAATTAAAAACATATAAATTATATTTATTATAAATTCATTTCAAAATTAAATGCACATCCGCGCAAGAAATCAAGTACTGGTAATATATTCCTCAATTAAATTAATCTTTCTACTGCGAGTGTGATTCGTCTTTATAGATTTTTCTTTCTTAAAGGATTAGCACCGGATCATAATTGTTGCAGAACTACGTCATAGAGTTCATTTTCTGGCGTGATTACATTGATTAATTTCCAGATTTAGGGATGTTGGCACTGTAGAGAGGACTGGAAAACCATATGCCACGACTCAACAGAATCATTTGTCCTTGGTAATCCCTGTGCCAATCTATCGTACATATTCCAGAGAGCTGGCGGATGCCTAGCAATTCTTCTAGTTAAACCGTACGGTCTACATATGTATGTTTCTTCAAAATAGTCTGCAACGACTTGCAGTTCGTCTGGAAAACTGTCAGCTCTTGGAAGTCTCCTGGAACCTGGTCCAGAGGTAAAAAAACCAAAGAAAGTAGGGTTTCTGCCTTTAATCGAAAATCTTCACTAGTTATATATGTTTGCTTTAGTCCAGAAGTTTGGATTTGTCTCCAAAGGGATTGCTCCAAATGAAAGAAGCAACCAACTAATTTTGTTTGCAGAAACGCATCCTGTGTTGCCGTTATAGTTGCCTGTTCAAAATCTGACAGGATGTTTTCAGGATAGAAGACTCGGCCATGAAAACTAAGGAAAAATCAATTCCAAAATCTTCTATAAGTTTCATGAGACTTATTGGGAAGTAATCCATAGAGATATGGAATTACTGTCCCCATAACAACTACATGGGCAGTGAAAAGTTGGTAGATATAGTAGGCAGACTTTAAATGGCCCATCCACGAACCAATGCTTATATTTGGTCATTAAGTCCAACATTTTTGTTGTGGCAAATATTATAATTCGATGTTCATCATCGACACTTGAATCATACAGGAGAAATTGCTCTCCAGCGTTCATTTTTTGAAATTCCTCTGGAATTTCAAATCTATTTCTTGCTCCCGGTGATGGTGGAGCCATGTTTTTGTGCTGTATCCTCCTAATAGTTTGGGCCAAATTTATATTAGTTCTTAAGGAAGCAGATGCTTCTTCGCTTAAATTTTGGACATTGTTAGCAATAATTGCTCTTGTGGACTCGGACGATGATTTAGCAGAATTTTTTATGGAAGTGTACAATTTCTTGATTTCTATTTTTATGGGACTGGGACATGACAATGGCTCGATAAAACAGAAATGGGCACATCCCCATTCTGTGAACTCAATTGTGTCTTCACTCGACCTTTGCAATTTGCTTCAATACACCGCCAAGTCCTGGTTTCCGTAGATTTCCTGTCAATTCTATATATGAATCCATCAAAGGATAAGTGCCTTGATCCTCTTTTACTTTTCAAAAATTCCATAGTTCCGACTTTGAATTGTTGCTATGCTTTCAATTTGAGTAATTATGAAATGGTGGCAATTCAAATCTTTAATTATCAACAGCAGATTAAAAATTTGCGGGAAATTTAGAATTTCGGGAATTAGTTACAATTACGAATTCAATTATACCTATGCAGGGGCGTCCGTAGGATTATATATATATATATTTTGGAGGGAAAGCCCGCATAAAAAAATTCTTCTGAGTCTAAATTTAATCAAATAATCTTTTTTCGATAATTTTTTTTGCTCAAGACAAAAATTTCCCCGAACGTACTCCCTTTACATTTTAGCTCTAGTCAATTATAGAGAATAATTAAAAATATGTTACAAATATTTGAAGCAGGTCCTTTACATTGACTTTAAACTATTAGTATTAAACACTTAATTAGGTGGATTATTTATGGAGCATTTTTTGTGAATGACGATCCCCAAATTTGATCTGCATGAAAAACCCAGTCTTGGAGTATTTAGTATAAGATTGTTTAAATAAAGAATAGGTTTTACTCTGTTAAATTTTTGCTTTCAATAAAATATTAACCTCTTCACTTATGTATATTCCATCCTAATCGAGCTTAAGACATCATTACTAAGGGTGATAATTTTGGTAAGAATACAAAAGCGTGCGAGGAGAAAAGAAGAATTACTTATGGCATCATTGATTAAATAATATACATCTTCTTCTATCAATCATGAACGTTATCATTCCCGCCTTTATTATTCAATATTAATATAATAATATTAGATGGGGATAGTCGATAGAGAACTGAATAAAATGCCTAAAATAACGTCGCCTTCTGTCTGGATTTCTGAAAATGGAGGCCTAGGAATTTGGAAAATACTTACCGGATGAGAAACAGATGGTTTGTCGGATTTGTCGATATAAATGTGCCTTTAGTCCCCTGTCTAGAATTACACGCCACTCATTATCCTCATCTCCTAACTAGAGTATGGATATTCGTCTATAAAATCAATTTAACGATGAATACATCAAGTCAGACTTTAACTCTGATTTCACAAGGATGCTTATTGTATGTAATATAACCTTATCCATTGCTAATCATCTACGTTCAAAAAATTTATGGAGAAATACAAGGGTAAACATATCCCTTCCCGAGGAACCATCATTAAATTAATGGAGGATGTTGTTACTGATGTCATTTATAGAAATACATATAAAATGTTTTGAGTCATCCACACCAAATGACGATCAAGTTATCAGTAAAAAGTACGAATATCGAAATGGAACTCTGAATTTTGTACTATCTCACAGTAAGTATTCAATTTTTTTTAAATCTAACCATAAAATATGATTCTATTTTAGCTAAACATATCAAGAATTATGATACACAACTCAGTAAAGGGCAAAAACAACTGCTTAAATGGTCACAACAACGGGGGTAGTAGCTTTGGATGGTTTGCAACAAGTTTGTCTGAGACTACTTACTTCGTTTTAAGACTTGGGTATGATAATTAGGTTTTCCAATATTACATAGTCATTAAGTATTACTTTTTTATCCCTTAAGGCTTAGCTATGGTTGATGGGCTCCAAGAAATGGTGTTCAGAAAACTCATAAAAGGCAAAAATAACTGTTTAAATGGTCACAACAACGAGGGTAGTTACATTGGGTGTTGCATTATAATTAACAATTGTGTATATCCTTCATGATAATAGTATGTTGTTATATAAGCATACCTTAATAACGGGGGAAAATATTTTTTGATGCTCTTAATAAGGAGTAATATCGCCGGACATTACTACATAATTAGCTTTTGCTCTAAATCTTTAAGATGAATTTATTTCTAACATTTTTTTATTAATATATTTATTGTCTAATTTTATGATTTTGACATTTACTTTATTATGAATAATTAGTTAGATCTCATCGGTAGAGATATATCTATCCTGTGCAAAATTGTATATAGCAACTTCCACATGAAGAAGAGGGGTGATTATCTTTTTGATTAATCTCCACGTCTCGCTTGTGTATTGCAACCTAAAGTTATGACATATTTAACTGAATTCCGATGTTAGAACAAGAAAAAATTATCTGGATCAATCTATTATTTCAATATTCTGTATTTATAATTTATTATTATTAATAGTTATATGATTTTAATTGTTTAATTTTGTATATTTAACTTAAATGTTTAATGGTTTATTTTTTTAGTATGTAGATTATATTTCATTAAAGCCTTCTTTTTTAAACTTTGAGCTTCAAATATATTTCAAATACTCTACTTTGTCGTTTCATTAGCTATTATTCTGAGAATAAGGTTCATAATGAATTACAATTTCATGGAGTGTGACGTTTTCAAATCTACTGTAACGGATAAAAACGTCGAAGTCAATTATACGTAGTATATCTTCATTAAACATTTTGCTAATAAATACATTCGTTATACCCTCAAAAATTATAATAAAGCAGGCAGATGATAATCACATCAGTATTTTAAACAATGATACCATATGTCTTTTTTTCCCCCTCCTCCTCGCACGCGTTTTTCTCTACAATATTATCAACTATAATCATTACATGTATTCTTGCTATCTATTCCTTCTTTAACGAGTAGGTGCTTTGTAACTGGCTATCAAATACAACTACAAGCATTTAGTTTTTTATTCACAATATATTTCATATATAATTTTATAACATTCTCTATTATTTGTTTGACTAAAAGTTATAATTGATTTAACAACAATATCTTTAAATCTAGGCACATAAATGGCATTAATATTCTTTATATTCATTCAGAAAGGATAGATCTCATCTAGACTAGGTAAATACCTTGGATGTACCAAATTGTGCAAACTGCGATTATTCTACAAAAACTTTTATTAATATGGTAGTCTACTTTTAGTTACAATGTAACTTTGATCGACAGCATCCCCATCATTTATGAATATTTTCTTTAGTTAGCAATAAACATTATTTTTTTAATACTAGGTATATTTTTTGAAGCCTTGAGATTTTGACTATAATTTCTTTAGAGATATACATTTTTGCAAATATTTGAAAGATACTCAGGAAATAAAATTTTCTAAAGCATCCCTATATTCATATTCCTTGCACAGTTTGTAACACAGACCAATATAATAGTTGTACAACTGATAACAGTAATAATTTTGATAACTCGCATGTCTACAATTATAATAATTAAATAGCATTTTCCTATCAAAATAAAGTTGAAGGAATCAATAAGATACAAAAATAAAATAACAGATAATTCATAAGTAGGGAATTAAATTTTGAGGAATAACTTTTATATTTTAACTTGTTTGTCTAACCAAATCGTAGTAGTATTTTGTTACATTTAAAATATTGTCTTCAATAAAACACATTATAATTAGTTTTTATGGAAAACATTTGGTTATTATCTATAATAAATTTATTAGTGTTTAATGTATTAGTGTTTTCTTCCCCCTTCTTCTTCTTCTCGTCTCTTATTTTCTTGTATATATATATATGTGTGTGTGTGTTTAAAGTACAGTGGTTTACCTATATAGTATAAATAGTCATGTATTTGATGTATTTATTAGAGTAGGTTTTTGTACTATAAAGAATAAAGATGTTCTTATAAATAACCGTTGTCTTATTCCTTCACGCCTTTCCTTCTCCTCACTTCTCTCGGTCGTCCTGGATATCTCCACCTATAAATAGTTTGTGCCTCCTCTTCCTCGTCAAGACACAACAAGTGTGGAGATCATAGATCTTTGCCAGAGTAATATTCCAATATGGTGAGAAGCTGTTTAGAAAAAGATTCCCGACTTAATAAGTTTGAGAATTGCAATTACATTCAGATATTCCAATTGAAGTATGTATAAGTCACTTATATTTTTATAAAACACATAATCATTTAAAAGTTTCCAATAACAATTTATATGTAGTAATATAACAGAATATAATTATCTTTCACATGTTTTCCAATGACAAAATAGACTCAAAAACAGACTCCATCTTATAAATGGAATTATATCAATGTGATATGTATGAATTATTTCAGCATTTCAGGCCACTGAAGGACTCTTATCAATGAATGGTTTCTTAGAGTAAGAGACAAATCAGAGTTAAATTAAGGAGAAATGGACTCCATAATTTCATTGAGTGAGCTGTGGATCAGTGCCGTATGTCAGGAAGATTTTTCGGTCCGCTTTACAAGGGTGAACGGTTGATTTTCAGTGGTGAACGTGGGATATTTAAACAGGGCAAATACTACAGCATAGATTATATCTTGCAAGAATATCTTCCAATGGACTGTCTGACCATTATTTTCTTCAGGCAAACATTGGGAAAAATAAAATGAAAAGGAAAAACTCTAGACGGAAAGTCAATGCCGACCTATTCATAAAGGAAGGAGTATAATGGAGTATAAAATGCACGGTGCAAGAATGAGAGAAAATTTTTGAACTATACAATTAAGTCAAACAATTTAAACCTCCTTAAATATTTTTAAAATAATAACCGATGAAGATAATGAACGAGATTATAATATACCATGAAACGGTTACATCGACAGAAAATAAATTATGTTTACAAGTCTTGATGTTCTTAACTTGCATGTATACGTGGTGATGTGTTTGAAAAAAATGAAGAAAAATATGCATGTGTTCTTTATCATGATTAGAAGAAGAAGTTTTTCCTCTCTTTCCTTGACGCAAAGGTGTCAATCAAACTGTCCATGTCTTCATGGAACACCTTGTCCACCATCACCCTGTCCATGTTCAAGAGGGTGAGGGAGGAGAGCCTCTCCTGGTCCATGGTGGTCCTCATGTGGTTCTTGAGCCTTCTGAGATAGGAGAATGACCTCTCCGTCTCACAGCTGCTGATGGGCATTGAGGCCAGGATAACGATCACCTTGTATAGCTCCGGCATCAGGCGGAACACTCCCGAGCTTATTAACTCCGCAGCAATTTGTGACAAAACCATGTCTTCTGTGTCAATATCTGCCGAGAGAAACATAAATTTTAAACATATAATGCAAAATGAAACATTATATTGCTTGAATTGCTGGAAGATTGCATGGTCTGACTGGAGCTGCTCGAGTTCAAGTCTGTAGTGCTTGGCGACACGCTCAATGACACAGGTCTCCACTTCACTATCATTGACGATTGCAATGAGATCCATTGTGATGTTTGTATCGTCGGTGCCAAATCTACTCTCAAGCTCTAATACAATCTTATTGATTGCAACATCGAAATGTGTTTCACGGAAGTAGGATTCAGTTGTTCCTTTCCACTTTATTCTCCTTGGAATCTTCGCCTCCTTGAACTCCAAATCAATTGAGTCCTCCTGGTCAAATACTGATTTCATCTCAGACGACTTCAACTCAGCAAGTTTCCAGATAGATTCAAAGATTTTCTCATTCTTAAGATCTTCAAGAGTCCTAATCACTAGGTTGACGTGTTTCCGGGCCTTTGTTAGGTCAACCTTTCTGCCTTGAAGTTCATCTGACGAGCTAGATGTGTATCTGAGGAGTGTCTTCAACAGTTCAATGCCAAAAACAAATTTGTGACTAAAGATGCTGTTGAGCAGAGAAGTTGCTGTCGAACACGACAATGTATCTTTATCTTTTCTCATTATTATGAGGGTCTTCATGATTCTGACCATCCCTAGAGATACAGCGTGTACAGCATCGTAGCGGAGACTCTAGTGGGTAGCAGACTGGTTCTTCAGGGTCATCACCTTGGCATGCTCCTCATCTTTACTTGTTATCTTCACCGACTTGTAGATTGCTGACCTCTTTGGTGACCCTTCAATGAAGTTGTATAAAATTTGTACTGTCCCCATTCTATTTCTCAACAGGGACAATATCTGAGAGAAGATCCTTGACTACAAGATTGAGGACATGGGCGTAGCAGTGGATGTAGACACACAGTGGGGCTGCTTCCTTCCACCTGGCGGCAAGACCCTTCTTGATGCCGGATATGTTGGAGGCACAGTCCGCGGCCAGGAGACAGTACGAGCGGGGTTAAGGCCGAGATACTTGACAGCCTCGTGAAGCTTCTCAAACAAATATTTGCCGTCAGTCTGGGTAACTTTTACAAACTTGAGGAAGCTCTCTTTCTTGATGCCTTCACTTGTCAGATATCCCAGTGACAGACTGAACTGCTCCGTGTTTGACATATCTGATGTCTCATCAACAATCACAGAGAACCAGTAGTCCTCATTGCCGGCACAAGTCTTGACATCTTCAATTATATTTTCCGTCACTTTGGATGCTCATTTTGGATGTCAGGTGAAGTCCATTTGGCAAAACCTGCCCCAGCTGAACCAAATCTTTTGACTTCGGCCTCCAGTTTATCTTTGAGAATATGATTGTCGTGTGAACACAGGGACAAAAGCTCCAAGAAGTTTCCTCGATTGTTTTCATTAGATTCTGTCAACTTTTCTCTTGTTTCGGAATCGCCCCTAAAAGCCAATCCTTGCTTTGCGAGGAACCCAAATGTTTGGAAAAGATACCTCAAATAAGCTCGCCACTTCACGACTTCCTCAGCATGTTGAAACTGAACATGGCCGAGAACCGAGGTATTCTTTCTCTTTGATGTGAGGAAATTGATCCACTTTTCCATCGACAGTTTGTGTTTTTTGTTGTTAGAATGAACTTTCAACGAGGAACTGTTTTTCCATGTTTTGAACTCAAATTTCCCAAGGTTGGAAATGGAAAATTTGGAACAGGCGAAACACTTGGCTGACTTTTCAACCTCGTCATATTCTAGCCACGGGAACTTACGGAACCAATCATATTGAAAGTCTCTGGAGTATTTGGCATCTATTTGAGGACTGTATGTTTGTAACTTGGGCTGTAGAGGATGATCTCTCTCGACTTTAGGCACAGTTTCCCGCTCAGTCTCCACTCAGGTTCTGGTCTGGATGTCCTTCCGCTTTGGCTCCCGCCCGGTGAGTATCGGGTCACCCAGCTGGCTCGTGAAGACGACAGGGTACTCTGGGCCTCCGTCTACAAACTCCATCTCCTCAGTCTTGCTCTTCTCACCTCCCTGTATATTTTCGCTAGTCTCAGAGTCCTCTGCAGAGGGAATATTGTTGTTGTTGACTACAGAGAGCTGCTCGGGAGAGAAGATTAGTCCGATATCGAGATTAGGGAGTCTTATTCCATGAGAAATCCGTCTGCTGGGGTAATTTGATGAGTTGCCATTATTTTCTATGTCTGCAGTAACTTTCTCTTCAGCAGAAACGGACTTTTTAGATCTTGGTTCAGGCAGTAAGGCCTCAACTGGAGCAGGGTCATCGGGACAGGAGGAGGCAGTGACTGAGGATGAGGATGTAGCAGAGGAAGTTTTCTTAACAGCAAAGTTCAATGTTTTCTGCTTCTTATGATCAATTTTCACTAGATACTTGCAGCTGGAGTTTATGGAGTTTAACTTTGTGATCATTAAAGTTGTCCTTCTGTATTTCCTTCTGACAGATAGAACAAATCACCAACTCTCTGTTAAAATGCGTTTTCCACTTCCCGTGATACATTTCTGATAATTAATAAATTACTGCAACAATCCACTCTAAAAAGTACATAACTATTATTTATGTCCCTTTTAAGCAGTATAATTTAATTTATCTTGTATTCAATTAAACAAATTCTCACGCTCTTAAATATTTCAAGAGTACTCCATACGAGAAATGTTGTGTGCGTCTTTTTTTTTTTTTTTTTTGGCTGTAAAGTACTTCACATTTGCAACCAGTAACGTTAAACGTAATATCTAACTCAAATATCCACTCAATGTGAAGTACTTTAAATCCATGCAAAAAATGTTGTGTGCGTCTTTGTTTTTTATTTTTGGCTGTAAAGTACTCTTGAAATAATTGCAGTAATTTATGAATTATCAGAAATGTATCACGGGAAGCGGAAAACGCGTTTTATATTCAAAGGTTCAATCATTTATATTTATAAAATGACAGGCAATATTTGAAAGAGATATTACGGTAAATTACAGGATTTGAATTCAAATTTCTGCGATGAATTGAGATACTCGAGAGTGTTAACTGTAGTTTAAAACCTCCGTTTTATCTATCTGACTTAATTTGGCCCCAATATTGTCTTAGAGATATAATTTATTAATTTACTAATTCTATAAGTGTGCCGGTGAATTTTGGCTACTTTAAGTACAATTTGTGGTGCCTTCAAACGATTAATCAGAATCATTTTTTCATTTAAATGAACTATAATTTGTTGGAAAATGTATTCCATGTTCAATTTTGAGAAAAATTATCTAGCTTCCTTTTGGGTGGACGTGCTACAAATATGTAATTTTATTATAATGACTCAGTACTATTATGAGTTGGTCATAAGTTACATATATATAGTAAATTTTAATAATTAATTATGACTTAATTCATCTATATTTACATACCTATATGATTGGTGGACGGTTGAATAAGGTTTTTTTTTTTTTGGTCTGCTGAAGCGGACAAAGTGCAATACTGACATACTGCTGTGGATGGAGGATAATTATTCTGTGTGTATTTCTCACTGGGTCTTTCAGTCAGTTATTCTGTCTTTTAATTAAACTTCTTAATTCTTAAAGAGGTATACGATGATTCCTTACAAGATTAACAGGAATTGATGTGTTCTTGAGCATAGAGGCGATGATTCACAAGATTAGAAGTCAAAGATCTTGATGTGAAGGGGCATCTGCACAATGAACAATCCCTCTATTAAAGGAGACGAGAACAGAGCATGAAGTTGAAGCAAGGATCACAAGGCATAAGACTAGATATCCAAAAATAATTATATTAATTATTAAGAATGGAAACGATGATCCAGTATAACCGAATGCTTCGTAGGAAAGATCCATCTAACTTTGTTTGTTTATTTTTCTTTCGATGTTAGGAATACAACAGCAATTTTGATAAATTCAAATGGATTATACTGCCATTTTCTAGCTAAAATTGAACAACATTTGGAATATTTTGACTAGATTTTGGAAATTAAGCAACGTAAAATAGATATAAATTTAGTTTAGGTTATCAATATTGTATTAATGTATTCATTTATGCAAGAAAGTCAACATAAATAAGGAAGTTTTTGATGGCGCTAAAAATAGCTATGCGGAAAAGAAGCACGCTATAAAGAAGCTATGCTGTAAAAAGTGCACCCTAAAGAGCCCTGCTGAAAAAAATCATTCTGAAATGTATGACCGCCATCTTGTTCTAAACTCGATATATTTCCATTTTTAGGCTGAGAAATGATGCAAACGATACTCTTCTTTAGATCCTTAAAACTTACTCATAATACATATTGATGAGAAATATCAAAGCTTATATTACAGAAAAATATTTAATGGATAAATTAAAAAAAAAATCTATTTAAAAAATATGCATCCCCAAGAATTTTTGATCCAATTTGTAGTGATCCCATTTTTATGGGGTGTACTAGCAAATGGTGAAAAATATCAACATATTTTTTAAGATTTCAATGCCAATTTCATGATGTCATGCTTCGTGAAGATCGAAGCCATCAAAGGAAGATACTTCTACCTTAATCATCCATCTCAAGAGATGTTTAAATTCGGATTCCGAATTCCACAAGAGACTACGGGAGGAGAATTCATCCGAGGAAAAATTCCAGACCTTCCCACGGGAATAGAGTATACTCATTCCTTGTGAACAAGATACCAGGATCGAAAGAATAAAGCAATCCATTCACGATGATTTGAGAATTTTAATATTTCAAAATGGGATCACTTAAAAAATACAAAATGGAACAAAATCATTAGAGATTCAGATTTTTTAAATAGATCTTAAATTAATTTATACAGTGAATATTTTTCTATGAGTGATCCCCTGTGTTATTTATCTATATTTTAAGGTGAAATATCCTTTAGTAAAAATAGGGTTAAGGCAAAATGTTCCTAGGTGAAATGGTTGAAGGTAAGATGTCCTCAGGCAAAATAGTTTAAAGTAAATGTACCTAGCGTTGTTCATACATTAAAAATATATAATATCAAAGTTCAAATTGAATGGGATGAGAGACCACTGTAAAATATGCATAATATGCAAATACTGTATACCTTTTATAAGATAAAATATTAATTAAAAAATCAAATGTTTTCTCTTTCGGAGATATCTACATATAAATTTTATACACACAATTTGTTTAGTACATACATATATGTTAAATATTTGTAAAAACGGAGTAATTACATAGAGATATTTATTGTATGATAAATGTGTGTCATGGATATATTTGAAACATTTATGTCACATTTTACATTTCATAAGTGATTCACATTATTTTAATATGTTGGTACATACATACCTTACAGCTTACATACCTCATAATCATCATAAAGAAAAAAATATGGACCTGATTTCTATTATCATACTTGAACAAATACTCATTTTCCATGTTTAGTATCCTTGTTCAATACAAATAAATAGGATCTGAACAAATTTTTGGATCATAGCTGGTGCAGAATTAATTCAAAAATAAAACTTAACCGTCAATGTAGAAAGTAGAAATTTATGTTTGCTTCGTAAATATACAGAGGGGGAAAACCCAAAACTTTCAGTAGCATTTTATCACAAAGCTCCATTACGCAACCAAACGACAGAGAAAGCAAAAATAAAAAAGTTTACTGTTTATCCAATGTCTATAAGTGTAAAAATTTATAAGTATCAACAAAAACGACAATGTGTGTGGGATCATGCTGGTTTGAGTGCTGAAAATGCAGCAGAGACTGTTGACATCTCCACCCTGACTTCCTACAACCTCAAGAAGTCCATTACATTCCCATACAGCTTAGAAGAACCAAAACTTCTCCAGCAATTATATACCTGACTTCTGGCCTGCCTGCCTCCATGTAAACCTTCTCCATTTCTGACCTCAACCCCCTAGACTTTGCAAGTTTGGGGCGTCCTGAAGAACAATGTCTCTAATCCAAATTTGGATTCGCTCAGAGAGACCATCATGACACAGTCTTCATCGTTAAGAGGTGCAAATATGTTCGGGTGGTGTATCGAAGCTCTTATTACTTGTGAAGATGGACATATTGAATAAAAAATAAGCTAAATATAGTATTTAAACATATCACTAACTTATTTTGAGTAAGTTTTCCTGTACCTAATTAAATTTGGAAAATAAAATATTGTAATAATAAATTACGGATAGAATCGTAATTATATTCTGCTGCAAGTTTAGTGTCCACATTCTGTATAGCTAAATACACAATAAGAAAAATAAACCACATATATCAGTAGAAAAAATGATTGTGTGGGTCTAAGTTAGATTCGGTCTAGACCCGTTCCCGAATTCCCACCATCCAAACCTCATTTTTTGAAGCATGAAAAGTCCGTGGCCCGATATTTATTTCTAATGTAAAATAATTCCTTCACAACTAATCAATGACAACATCCTCAATTTGATAACTTATGAAAAATGGTCCAATTTGCGATAATTAATCATTATGTGTACCTTTACTCTGTGTTGATTGTTTTTAAATAAAAATTAATCAAAAGTTATTTTGGGCTGAAACATGTATGTGCATATTTTTTCGCTTTGGGAAGATATTAATATTATTATTATCAAACAGATATGGTCGGAGGGATATTTTTTTTTTTTTGTAATAATTACAATTCTTCCTGTCATTCATTTCCTATCATTATTTAACTTCCTATTCGTTTCGTAATATCTCTATGTATTTAGAATTTACATAGAACCAGTAACAGTATCAATAGAATATTTTATTAAAAAACATTAATATTTGAAGTACCTTACCTGAGCTATAATTGTACCTTTTCAACATACATATGTATTGCATCACACTATATAACATGTTATTAAATAAATCTCACGATTATTTAATAATCTTATGCGAATCCATTCTTAAATTGGGTAAAGGAGATAACTTCTGAGAAGAGAGGTGGAACCGGATCTTTGTTATGCATTTTATATTGTATGTACCTGCCCCCTCCTCCTCAAGACGATATATAATATTTGGATCATTAACTGCATGGTAATCTTTTAATTAAAGGGGTATGTAAGGCAGGAAGGAAATGCTTGCATCAAGGTGACTGCATATGACTCATTAAATACAAGTTGTCACAAATCTCAGTAATCAATGCTGTTCTCATTCAACTACACATTAAAGTTGCGATGTCAGTACAAGTTGCAACTTATATAATCACATTGTACAGGATGTGTTTTTTTTGTCTTAAAATGCATGACTTGATTACATCGTTGGAATGTGCAGGTAAATTGGGACATTTTTTAATGGGCTATAACTCCTGAAATTTTAATTTTACAGATTTTTTTTTGTACAAAAGCTGTTCATCCATCGATTGAGAAAATGATCTTGACGAAGCGGGTCTAGAATGAGAGCAGGCTGAGACGACGTGTGCGGGATTTACCTTAGCCCAGTACTTCACAATCAATTTCTTGAGGTCGGCGAAACTGTTGTTGAGCCTCGAGCAGCCTTGCCTCTCTAGCTCCCGCTAAAAGAAGTAGTGTATAGGGCTAAAATTGGGAGAGTTAGTGGGCCAAGTCTGCAGTACCGGAAGTCAACATTTTCCTTCTTTCGCAAGTCGATATACTTTTTGGTCTTGTGAGCGGGGCTGAGTCCTACTGCAACGTCAATCCGTTGCCCCATCGTTAAATTTCATCAACGTGATGATTTTGTCATTCAGCACCTAGTAGTACTTGTCAGCTCTGGCCTATTCTTTTTGCTTGAAGAAGATCGGCAGCATCACGGTCCCGTTGGACTCGATGACACCCAACGTCATGACTGAGACTGGAAACTTGATTGTGTAGACCATGAGGACTTTCTCGTTCTCGCCAGCTAAGACGAGGTTGTTTTGGCTGTTGTATATCACGTTTTCGGTTTACTTCTTCTTTTCCCAAAATAAAGTTACAGGATGACGGTTATCCTTGAGGAGGTTGAATAATTTGTGACTCCTGGTCAACCGGACTACCTTCATCTTTGATGTAAAGATGTGTCTCTTGGAGTGCTTGTAGATGGTCAATATCAGGGCGGGTTTTACCGCCCTTTGGACTGTCTGCGTGCTGACTTCACTGCTTTTTTTCAGGTTCGCTTCAAATGATCGTTTGAGGCACACCAAAAACGTGGAATTCCTTTTCTTGTCACTTCTTGCCTTGTGGGAATTCCGTTCGGACAGGTGGGTTAGTTTTCATTTGTCATATATCATTTAGACCGTCGAACTGGGGTACAATAGCGTCTTGGTAATTGCGGGAGGCTTGTGTCCGCACGAATAATTTCGACAATGGCCAACCTTTTCCCTTGCTCCATGTTTGATTATTTAACTATTTGAAAGAAACTTTTTGTGCTTGAACTAGACACCCAACCTCACATTTTTTCTTTAAAAAATCCTATTTTCTAAGTTATAGCGCTTTACTATGTTCCACAGTGTACTTATATTTATGTAACTTTGATTAAAATAGCAGTTAATATATCGATCATCTATTCAATAATTGCATGAGCCTCTTCCCAAGAACCGCAAATCCTTTATTTAAAATCATTCATCTCATTTTAGACCACAACTTATACTATTTTCTTATACAAAATCCCAACTTGTACAGACACATATATATAGGTACTAGCAAATGGTTACGTTGGGCACGATTTTATTGTACAAAAAGTTCTGGAATGTGACGACATTGTTAGAGTACCACTTAATATCTTCTTCGTTTAAAAAAAAAGTATATATGTCTAAGAAAGGGATGTCCAACCTTTTAATATAATGGACTGCATTGCCACTTGAAATATTTTAATGGGCCACAGAACCAAATAAATTAAATTTCATGAAAAATTGCTACATAAAACAAAGCTATTAAATTTCCAATTTAGGCTATATCTAATTGTTCAATCTCAAACTGATTAAAAAATGCCAATTTGGCTACCCTGTTCAGGACGTCCGTAGGATTATTTTTTGAATTAATGATCTTATTTTCTAGAAAAGTAATCCTTAATTTTTTTTTCTGAGAGGGACAATTTTTCAAAAAATAATACTTGAAGTGAGAATGAAGCGGGCTGCATTACGGCCGTGGGTAACGTGTTGGACATCACTAGTTTAATAGATCAAATGAAGATTGTTATGTAAAAAAAAATACTCTTAAAAGAAAAAAAAATCATTGAGGATAAATTGAGAAATATTTTGGTATAATTCTTGATGTATTACGAATACCCTTGTGACCCTATGACGTGATGCAGTTTTGTAAGATTGAATGTAGTATGACTGGAGAATGTAGACTCAACAGTGAAATAACATAAGTATCTAATGACTAAGGATGCATAAAGAGTAGTATCACAATATGTACATGTGTACATTATGTATGTATGTCATGAATCGAGGTTATCTCTTCTAGTCTGTCTATCTTTATGGATTTTTTTTTTTTTTTTTTTGCACAGTATTGGAACAATGAGGAAATATAAAAATAAATGTATGTATATTGTACCTACAAAGCAACATTCATAAGCATTATTCTACAAATGGGATTAAAAAAAGCGGGTTAGATATATATAACTAAATTACAACGCAAGTGACAACTAGTGTTGACACGATATCAATATTTGGTATCAATTTAGGTATTTCTATTTTGATACTATATCACCTAAAAATATGCAAAAAAGTCCTCAAGTACCGGCAATTGACCTTTACTTAGAGGGGCGTTTGTAGAATTTTTCATCATAGCTAATATATATGTGGAGCAACGACTTTTTTCTTGAGGAGGTTTTTATCCCAAAATGTTGTTTGAGGATTCATACAATATTTTGCTCTCTTTTCTTGATAAATGGGGAGGGAGCAACAGTAGACGTGAATACCAAGTGGTTCAAAAAAATATGAAAACTTCTGAATTTAAAACTTCAAGAAGCTATTATTTATTAATTAAAAATAGAATTTCTCCAAAATTAATGCTACAAATAGATGTGCGTCTGAGCTTTCTTAATCATTAATGTAGCCGTCCTTAGCGGTAATAATGACTTCAAGGCGGAGGTGACAGGGCTTATATCTGATGCAGATGTAGTGTTCTGTCATGGCGTCCCAATGTTGGTTGACTGTGGTTTTGAGGGCCTCCGTGTTTGGATGACGGACACTGCAGGACTTCCTCTCGACATGTACCCAAAAGGTGTAGTTGAGTGGGTTGGCTTGGTTTCAGAGCTGTAGGGGGGCATAAGAACTCGAAAGACTAATTTAAGATAGTCTTGCAACGGAAGAGATGGTAGATCTCTTGCTTGGGTACTCATGGACTTGATCGGAATAGCCTGGTCTGTTTTCTTTAACTCCTCCAGGTCCAGTTTGGTCAATTTGAGAGAACCATTCTTCCTCTCCAACATTTCAGACTTGCCGAAGGCGTAAACGGTGGTCCTGGAGATCCCCAACTGCTTGGAGTGCACGAATGTAAATTAGTCGAACACGTTCAAATGTCATTTTCTGTACTTGTAAGTAAGCTAGACATTATGTTTGTTTTGTTTTGTATTTAATTGTTAATGCTTTAATATGAATTCATTTAAATCACTCAACCGTCATTAGTTATTGAATTAGTAAGTGTTTGGATTTCAATAGACCACCCAGTATTTGTAATATTGGCGCCCTCAATCAGTCTATACTTATATATTGGATTTTTTTAAATAAAATAAATGTTTTATCCATTTTTTAAATTTTACTGTTGAATTTTGTTTAATATGGTGGAGGGTACAACTATAGTACTGCTTGGGGGGCCTCAGGGTTATTTATATATATATATATTATTTTATTCTTTTTGGGGGTTGATGATTTTTTTTGCAAAAAAATACCAAAATTAATTATTTCAAACAAAAATTCAAAAACAATCGCAAATATTACATTTTTTGAAAAACAACCTGAAATATTACATATCAAATATTAATTTTTTTTTTTTAAAAGTTAAAAAATATAGATATTTTCAAAAAATTAAATTTTTGGAAAAGAAATCAAAAATGGCAGCTGTAGATAAACAATTAATTTTTTTGTAAAAAAATTTGTCGGGAAAATTTTCAAAAATCCATAGTTGTTCGCAGAAAATTATTTTTTTTGGAAAAATTAAATTAAATTTCAAATATTAAATTTTCTAGGAAAAAGAAAAACATCCTTAATTTCGGGGGAGGGGAGAACCTCTCCATCCCACCTCCTACGGACGCCCTTGCACCGGTATACCGAACAACACAGGAGGGAACCATTACTTTTCTTATCTTTTCTTCTTTATATGTAAACAAATAATATAATTAATGGATTGTTTAATATGTACATATTACGTAATCTCAATGATGATGAAAAGAAAAATACTTTTTCAAAGCAATTTGTTGTTACAATGTGCCACAAGAAATGTGGCAGATTCATTAGTTTGATTCATGATGGATTTAATTGACTTATAATAAGATTTTTTTTTGTGTGTGTTTTTACAGACAAACACCTTTTTTACATAATGGGCATACGTACATATAGGCATATTTCATATAAATATCGATCGCATTCATTCTACATTTTTAATTGGAACTCCTCTAATGATTTGATTATTTTATTATATTTGGCTTTAAAAAGCGTATATTAAGGAGAGAGAAAATGGTTGTAAATTGGCTGGATTTGGAACTAATATTATGCTAATGAACGCATTACCTTCGATAGGTATTAAGTACTTCAGTCTACCTACTTCTTTTATCATCAAAACAAAAGCTGAAAAGGTTATATTTTAGGTATTTATTTGACCCCTTACCTTTCCTCAATGATGGATGTTAGTGACAAAATACGTAAAATTGTTTTTTCTACATTGTGCTTAAAAAAATCCTTCACCAATTCTTCCAAATTGAGAAATAAAAAAGACCCGAAATTAACTGAAGTTGGGAGAGGGGGGCCAAAAATCAATTTGAGCTATACTTTTTGGATGCAAGAGCATCTTTTAAACACTTCAATAAAAAATAAATAAATTTCACGTCAAAACTAGTTTGACTAGAGAAATTGCTTAAACAATTATGTTTGAATTAATTGAAAGGCTGGCTGTCCGGGAAATATCTAGGATATATCCAGGATTGATCGCATTCTAATCAAGATAAGGTTACTTCTTTTTAAGGAACTAATTTATTGTATCAAACATTTGTGAATCTTGCTAAACGAAGGAAAGTACTGTGGGTGTGATCATTTTCATAAATTAATTTTTGGGAATTACACAGCATACAAATTACTAATTCGTTTGCAACCAATGTTTAAAACAGTCTCATAACCAAAGCTCTATCCATGGAGGGTCACTGCAAATTCTAGGAGGAGCCAGGATTGTGGATATGTCTTTTCTTTTGGGTTAACTACCTTCATATAACATTTTTATCTATTTATTCTTGAAATTTTTTAATCACTTCAGATTACGAGTATCAGAAGAGACGGATAACATAGAAAAATCCAACTTTGCCCCCCCCTCCTAATCAGAATCTGTGAAGGTCCAAAGTATAGATTAACGAATGTATTATCACTAGGGTTGTGGGAATAAGACTTGAGACTCAACTTGGGCTGCAGTTTATATTATTATTTTTTTAAATATTCCTTTAATTGGCAGAATAGAGTTGCACTTAAAAAGTATCTGTAAAGATTATAGTATTTCATTTACTCTATCTGATCTAGGAATCTTCCTAGAAATCTATATACATAAAGTATTTCCTTCTCTACAAATAATCGGGGTGCAAACCTACGCACATTGATTTAAAGGGAATAATGTCTCTCGAGCGTATTTTCCATTGAGTTATGTCGTTACATTACTTGAGTTCATATTTTGAAGACTGCTATTTGACTCGACGAGCACTCTAAAACCAATTTTCCCGCCTCTGGTTAATCACTGTAAGATATAATCAAATTATTTAAGTATTTCATTTTGACATTCATAACTTTATTTCTCCTCATTTAAGGAGTTTATTAAACAATTAATACTTTGGACTTTCACGAGTTCAAATAATAATGGGTACAAAGTTGGATTTTCTACGTTATCTGTCTCTTCTAATATTCGTAGTCTGAAGTTTTAATACATCTTTAAATACAAGATAGGTATGAGTAATATACATCTAGGTCAGCATTATGAAACTTTCGATTACAAATATATCCCATTTATATTACTTTGAATAGATTTGTTTGACTTTTGTAACGTAGAAATAATACAAATATTAAAAAATCAAACATAATTTGCCTATTTAAATATTTCCTTTTGTTATTCATTACTATATTTCACTGTATTTCAGGATTTATCCAAAAATTCCTTCTAAAATATGTATTTTAACATCAATTACGTAATTTTCATAAATCGATCCTTAAATTTTCTATAAAATAATATACTGAACCTAACTATTTTGTTAATTTTTTGTCATGGAATTAGATATAAATCTTTATTGGAGATTATATGTCATACATAGGTCAAAACAATCAGTTCAAATATCTATTTTATTGAAAAATGTTTTAATTTTAGAATTAAAATTTTTATAGTTATTTGAATTATGCCACACAACTTATTAATATTTAAAAATTAAGGTGTATCAGGGACGTCTGAGGGTCCCCTAAAATAAAGAAATTTTTAGTTTTTTCTAAAAATTAAATATTTTATTTTTTTCTAAAAATTAAATATTTGAAATTTAATATTTATCTTAAATTTTTCTTCCCATAAAAATTAATTTTTCAATTTTTTTTCCAAAAAAGTTTATTTTCTATGAATGGGTATGAATCTTTTAAATTTTCTCCAAAAATGTAATATTCAAAATATAATTTTTCAAACTTAATTACCAAAAATTAAATTTTTTGTGAATAGCTGTGGATTTTTGAATTAATTTTCTAAATGTTTCATATTTGAAATTTTTTTCCAAAATTTTAATTTTTGATTTTTTCTCAAATTTCAGACAAGAAAAAATGATACGTATATATAAACTAAGAGTCTACGATTGTTTTTCTTATTGAAATGTTAATTAACCGATAATTATATAGTGTGCATAAGCAAAAAAATGCATCATGCATTAAAACTGGGGATGGGACGATTAATCGGAATCGGAGAATCTGATGTATTGTCTGGAATCGGAATCGTGATTGGGAAAATAATGTTCAATTTGCGGTTCCTATTCTTATTTACTGTAGGTATTTAGCCACTTACAGGATATAACAGTTCAGGGGCGTTCGTATGGGTGGGATGGAGTAGCTGGAGCCCCACTGAAATTAAGGAATTTTTGGCTTTTTACAAAAAAAATAATAAAAATATTATAAATTTTTCAACAAATCAGTTAAAATTTGAAATTCTTTCAAAAAAAATTAACTTTTGAACTTATTTAAGAAAAAATTTATTTTTTGAGCATAACTGGGTATTTTTGAAATTTTTTCCAAATTTTTTTTTTCTTTTCTGAACTGGGAATTTCGGAAATTTTTCTGCAAAAAATTTAATTTTCTGTAATTAGTTGTGGATTTAAAAAAAAAATTAAATTACAAATTGCCTCTCCCAAATAAAATATATATATACATATATTCCTTTCGTTGCCCCTGATAGAATAATGGTATTTTTTCAATATTACTTAAAATTTTAAAGAATCGGAATCGGCAATGGGAATTTTTTCTAGAATCGCATCAGAATCGTCGTATCGCCAATTCTAACTTAAATAAATTCCAAACAAATTAACGTAGATCAATGAAACATATATTCTTTCAAAGAGAAGTTTTGAGATCTTCCTTTTTACGTCATACAATTTTTTTTAATAAACAAAGTCAGTATAGAGATGTCGTTAAGAAACGTAGAGTACTTGATTTGCTCCACGCAGGAGTTCCTGTTTGTAAGATGGTCAAGGTTGTAGAAGTGGACAGATCTATAGTTTTAAGGCTCAGAAAGACGTTTGAGGCTGATGGGAACTATGAACGGGAGCCTGAGACGAGGGGCAACAATATAAAGTGATTGGATGAGCTCATGAGTGTCTTTGGAAACCCCATTGAGTCAAATCTTCGAATCTCGATACACAAGCTCGTAAAAAAGCACAACATAAATCAAGGGACGATTAATAATGCTATGAAAGAAATAGGCCTTAAAAGCTACGTCCTCCAAAAGGGCACCTCATAACAGCAAAGGAAAAGGCCACTAGATTGACAAATGCAAAAAGCTCCTTCATTGGATAAAGAGCGACAATTCCACCATTAGACATTGTGGCCTCCTTCCTCATCATACCTAAACCCACTTGACCATGGGATTTGGGGTACAATTGGATCCAAGGTCTGTGTTGTCCCCCACAGAAATACAGAAATACTTTTGAGCTGAAGTCCTACATTGAACATGTCTGGGGGGCATGTATGATGAGTCTGTCATCAGATTATTCAAGGCTTTACGACCTCGTGCAGAGGTTGCAATTGAGGCTAAAGGGGGTCATTTTGAATTTTAATGTGCTAGCCTTGATCACCTATGAGCTCTTGATGATTTTGAAAGTGTTGTCTGCTATACGCATAATGTAAATGGTCCACCTCCAAATATTTATAAAACTCATTGCGCTATTATTATACCTATAACTCTTTATTGTACTTATATTTCAGTTCCGGCGCCTATAAATATAAGTTTAAATACATCATCAATGTAGTATTTAGTTTATAATCCATCGTTTTGAAGATCCTCACTATTATGCCATGTACATAAGTCCACAACATAGACAGCTCAACATCATTAATCACGTGGTGTCATGAAAGGAAAATTAATATTATAGTAGTAAATTTATTTATTTTCCTTTAAAAAAAAACCATAATATAATAAGAAGATAGATAATGGCACAGTACAGTCATGGACTTTTCTTTACCATGAAGTAAAATTGTTTACCACATCATCCTATATTATAGGTACAAAAAAAAAATCAGGTTTATTACGTAAAATGATTATATGAAGTCCCATTTATTGGAATCATGTACGTAAATATTAAAACGCACAAGTATGTACGCAAGTATTTATTTAGAATCAGTGTTAACTTTGTCATCTATTTTCCGTTTCGTCTGTCATTAGTCTTCGTTATCATTTCGTCATTTCGTTTTCGTATTAGTTTCGTCAGTGTTATAATATTGTCTTCGTCAGACATCGTCACTATTTCGTCATAGTTATCTTCTATTTTATCTTCGTCATGATTTTTGTCAGATGTTCGTCGTCGACAAAGTTTCGTTTTCGACAGGATTTTGTTCTTTGTCAGAGTTTCCTCTGCATTGCAAACAATTTTTCTAGATGATTTATATTTTCTTAGTAATAAATAACGTTTGAAAAAAAGTTTTTTAAAGTACAAAAAAATATGTCAATGTGGCCCGGAGTAGGTTCATAAGCCACCACCAAATCATTGTAATTGGCAAAGGAAACCCTTATTTGAGACTCTATTTACTTTTACTGCCCACAAGTTGGGCTCATAAACCAACGCCAATTCACTGTTTTTTTATATGACTTCTAGAGTATAACTACATTTTTTAATTATATGATCCATTCGAATTCCTTCTGGATTTGCAAAGGCGGTCACAGGTGTGCCCGTAAGGGGTGGGCTAGAGGATCTGTAGACCTCCCCAAATTAAGGATTTTTTGTCTTTTATTAGAAATTTGTTTTCGTTATTCAGGTAAATGATGTAGCTGAGCAAAAAATTTAATATTGACAATTTTTTTCCACAAAAATTAATTCTCTCTGTGTACCTATGGATTTTTGAAATTTTTTCAAAAAATTTAATATTTGAAATTTAACTTTTAAAATTTCTTCCTAAGAAATATATTTTATGTGAATAGCTATGGGTATTTGAATTTATTTCCAAAAAAAAATAATATTTGATTTTTTTTTACAAAAAATTACTTTTTTTGTAAATAACTATGGATTTTGGAAATGCAGATATTTTAAAAATTAGAATTTTTCGAATTTTGTAACATTCAGTTTTATAATATATCAACATAACTTATCCCTATCTTCACACCGAGGGCTTAAAACAGCTTTGAATCTTTAAAACATACAAAAATAACAACAAACTTTTTCTGAAGGCCACAAGGCTATTAGAGAAAAAATAAGGCAATATTTGGAATCAGGGGATCAAACAGTACTAAGTTGAGCATATGCTGTTCTAGTGCATAAAAAAACATGATTTTGTAGGATAGTGTTATCTAAAATTGAGTACACTATCTTTTGAGACGTAATGATTTTACAATAAAAAGATCAGTGCCAGAGGTGATTGGAAAATCTCTGTCAGAAATGTTCATTTCATTTTTTCACCTACTAATTATGAATTGATATGCAGTCTATACAAATGAGAGAGACTCTAGAGGAGCTGCATACTGTTCATAAACCACCACCAAAGTTACACAGCCCTTCACGGAGACCACTAAGTATAATAACAAAAAAAGTTCAAGAGTTCTACGAATAAAGACCCACCCTTTCGACCAGCGTTCACTTGCACAACCCATGAGCTGGGATGTATTATAGGATATTGAAAGGGATCCTTAATGGACCAGTGGTTCACTTGTATAACTGGGTTGTTTTATAATATATTAGAAGGGATTCTTGATACTAAGGATAGTGATGGAGATAGGTTTTGATACCTCTTAGGGACCAGCTGTCCACCTGCACAACATGTTGGCCTATCTATATTTTGCAAAATAGAGTTGAGTCTCTCAAGATAATTTCTTATCATACAGTAGTTTGATTATTTGAACATTATATATACATATTTCAGTGGAATAAATAAGTATTACCTTAACAACCAGATTGTTTAGCATTGAATTGTTTATTAATCAAATTACCTACAATAATTTCACTTGCCAATGTTTATGAATTTTAAATGACCATTTACCACTCTATTGGAATTTTTATAGATTACCAAGGTATTTTGCACAATGCTCGCTCGGATGGGAATTTTGTACATTGCGCACTCTGACTTTCATTTTGTACATTGCTGGTAACACGCACATACACATTATACAGACACTTAATTATTAAACAAATTTAGTACGCTTTAAGAAAAGTTTTGTGTTATGAGTTTGTTATAATACCATGGGGGCATGTTGTACGAACCATCAGCATCAGTAATTGTATTGATATTTTTTGAGTTCGTAATCGTAACTCATTAGTTTTTGTCAGAGTTTTCTCAGTATTATAATATAATCTTCGTCAGACATCGTCTTAGTTTTGTCGTAGTTATCTTTCGTCTTTGTCGGAGTTTCGTCTTTTTAACAAAGTTTCGGGATCATCAGAGTTTTTGTCTTCGTCAGTTTTGTCTTTGTCAGAGTTTCATCTTAGTCAGTTTTGTCTTTGTCACGTATTCGTAATGATTTTTGTCAGATTTTCGTCTTCGTCTTATCTTGATCATGATTTTCGTTAGATTTTCTTTTTCGTCTCGTCTTCGTCATGAAAAAGAGTTCCGTTAACGAAATGATTTTGTGACGTCAGGCTTGACGAAGTTCACACTACTTAGAATTAAAGCTCGGAAGAAAAGGATTCACTGGAATGAAACAACAGCAACAAGATGAGAGTTTGTAATTGCAGATTTGAATAGTAACTCAATCAATATAACAATGTTTTGTATGTGCAACAGGGAGGACATTATTTTTTTAGATTTTATAAATTTTAGAGTTTTTAGATCTTTCATTTTAATAACAGGTAATAATAAAAAATATACATACATACTGTTTTGTTGCTCTAGCCCTTAATTGACGTTGAAGGTCATTTCTGTATAATAGAAACTCATACTAAATTATTTTTGCAAACTTTTTTACTTGCCTACATTTTTGATTTTTTTATAAGATTTGCTTATATACGTAATTTTCTTCAAATAAAGGTCAGAACGAGGTCATTGCTTGCTTTTTCGTTTGGAGGGCTTAGTCCCAAAAAGTATACTCATAATTACTTATATAAATAGGTTTATTTATATATATATATATTTGTAGAGGGTGCCTACGTTGCAGGGTTGAATAGAAACAAAGAATGAAGGTAGAAGAAATGAGATACAGAGAGGGATGTAGAAAGATATAGAGTGAGAAGAGTACAGGTGGAGAGAAGGAAGAGATATTATATAAATAGAAAAGGAAACGGAGATTATATTCCGGTAAAAATAGGGTTCCTTATGTCCTGGAGGTGAAAAGAAAAGAAGAAAAAAAAATGATAAGAACATGCTTGGTTATTTTATACGTCTACTTGCTAAGTTTCATAAAGACTTATTAAACCATTTTAGATTCCATAAGTTATAAAATTTGTGGGCTTCAAAAACGTCACTGGGTGAAGTGTATATTCAATCAAAAAAAGTTTTAAAAACTCTGGGCCGTTGAGCTACATTTAAATATTTTTTAAAAGAACTTAAAATTTGTAAATGCTACTTATACATCAAAAGAAACACTCTTAGACGATAAAGTTTCAACATTTCGAAAGTTTAAAAACTTAGTTCCACTCTAATCTAATTTGTAATATATTGTTCAATGCCTTTTTTGAAAGGGGTTTAGTGTGCAAATTATGTAGAACTAGTAACATGGGAGATTCAATAGATGTGTGTAAGTATGTATCTGACAGGATCCATCATCATTCACAAAGCAGGAACATCAAATTTGCATTATTAAATATATCATGACATGGGGAATGTAAACAGTAAGAGGATTAAACACTATGTATTTATAATGTAAAATACATGTACGTGGATATTTTAGTATAAATATATATTTCGAGCAAATAAATAAATATTTACTAGCCTCAAAACTTTCTATTGCAGAACCTGGATATATCTAATATAGAAGTTGCCTTGAGGATTTTATTACAGATTTAATATTCTCTCTCTCTTTGGTTACGATTATCACATTTCTAAAAAGAAATGAAGTAATCCCTTGGATTTGATTAACTTTTATTATATTCATATATATATATATATGTATGTATAAAGGACCCATTCCAATTTTTTTCATTCACTTGAAATGCCAATCCATTACCGTGTGGTCCATTAAAATGTGAACACTTATAATTTTAAACTTCAACAAGATATAATTTAATAATTAACGATCAAATTTCAACAAAATGAATATAATCAATAGATGTGTGTATGAGATCTCTTAATAATTAATATGACCGCCATTAGGGGCAATAATGGCTTCTAGGTGGCGGCAGAAGGCCATAACGTCTGCTGCAGATATAGTCCATTGTCATAACATCCCAGTGTTGACTGACAGTGGCTTTGAGGGCCTTGGTGTTTGGATGACAGACACTGCAGGCCTTCTCTCCGGCATGCACTCAAAAGAACTAGTCCTCTTGAGTGGGTTGTATTAGAGCTATAGGAAGGGGGCAAAATTGTCAAAAAATAGTTCAAAAGAACTCAAAAGAATCATTCAAAAGAGTCTTGTGACAGAAGAGATGGATTTCTTTCATTGTTGGTGTCAATTATGTATGCTTTAATTTATCAATCACTCAACCCTCATTAATTAATGAATTAGTAAGTGTTCAGATGTTTAATGTTGTTATCATTTTCAAAAGAAGTAGAGAAGACAATAGGTGGATATTAAATAGAGGCAGAAGTAAAATGAGAGAAAAACTCACAGAGAAGTTTGATTCAAAACTGAGTTTAATTATATTCAGACATAAATGACGAAGGTAAAAAGTACATCACAGACTTGCTCTCCAGTACATCACAAACATAAAACTTAAAAATAGAACTCCATCTAACTCGAAAATTTTGACCCGAATCAAACCCTATCATATTTTGGAACTAAGTAAAATGTAAAGAGCTATGTGTTTGATTCCTATTTTGTTTTTAGAGAGTACAAAAAGAGAGAAAAAGTCATTATAATGTGGTGTTATATAATAACTTTAACATACTCATAATAATATATCATAAACATTAGTGCTGAGTGTTGAGTTTCGTTTTGAATATCCAGGATCGTCGTCCGCAATGTGTGTGCTGGAGGGGCAGTAGCTCCACACCAAACTAAGGAATTTTTTCTCTTTACTAGAAAATTTAATATTTGATTTTTTCCCCAAAAAATTCAATATTTTAAATTTTTTTCCTAAAAAATTCAATATTTTAAATTTTTTTCCAAAAAATTTTATCTTTTGTGAATAGCTATGGATTTTTGATTTTTTTTTTCCAACAAAAAAAAATGTAATTTTTTGTTAATAGATGTGGTTTTTTAAATTTTTTGAGAGTAGCTATGGATTTTTTAAATTTTTTTCTAAAAAATGTAATTTTGTGTGTAAAAGCTGTAGAGTTTTGAAATTTTTTGTTTAATTTTCAAAAAATTCCAAAAATCAAGCCCTCATCCCAAAAGAAATTGCTCTTGATACAAGCTTTTTTAGAAAAGGAAACTTGGGTCGGTATTGTTCTTAAAAAAAATAACTTAAGCCCGAACCCAAAATACTTAGTCTACGGAGTTTTAACACTAATATGCGTACCTTTATGTGTTACCTAATCAATTGATGATTGATAAATATGCTTAGAATGAAGGAGCAAGCATGAGTCATGTCTGTTTTAAAGAAGGGGAGCGAGAATGGCCGGAAGAATCTGTCTTCCAACTTTTACATTATTATCCTACTATGTTCTAACAATATGCATAGTTAGTTAAAAAAGAGACGAACAACATAAATGCATGACACTTGTGTCATGCATTTATCAGAAATTATTATATACTATAATATAATATTATAGTACGTTTTTGTCCATCCGTCCGTCCAATTAGCAAGTTTGTCTTAGTATTCTTATTATGTGCATAATAAAATAATTCATATAAAGTCAAAGAAGAGGATTAATAATTAAATAATAAATTGCATAATAAAATAATTCGTAATAAAATATATAATACCGGTACATCCTAGTCATCATATATTATGATTAAAGTTGATATTTCTGTAGAGAAAAACGCGTGCAAGGAGAAGGGAGGGGGGAGAAAGACTTATGGTATCATTGGTGAAAATACTGATGTGATTATCATCTGCCTGCTTTACTATGATTTTTGAGGGCATAACGAAAGTATTTATTAGCAAAATGTTTAATGAAGATATACTACTTATAATTGACATTAAAGTGAATGTCAAAATTATAAAATTAGACAATAAATATACTAATAAAAAAATGTTAGAATTAAATTCATCGTAAAGATTTAGTGCAAAAGCTAATTATGTAGTAATGTCTGGCGATATTACTCCTTATTAAGAGCATCAAAAAAGATATTTTCCCCGTTATTTATGCTTATATAACAACATACTATTATCATGAAGGATACGCACAATTGCTAATTATAATGCTACACCCAGTTGCTGTGACCATTTAAGCAGTTTTTTTACCTTTTATGAGTTTCTGAACACCATTTCTTGGGCTTATTAACCATAGCTCATCCTTAAGTGATAAAAAAGTAATATTTATTGACTATGTAATATTGGGAAACCTAATGATCATACCCAAGTTTTTAAGTGTAGAAACTAATTTCAGACAAACTAGTTGCGATAAATTATGATATTTATGACTCCAATTTATATCATATTTTTTTTTCTTTTTCGTTTTAATATTTTTATTTATACATATTACAGTGGTCAAAAATCATAAAAGTTTGTCATCCAATGCAGAAAACAGACTAGGTCCGAATAATAATAATACAAACAAAAAATATAAATAAGTGAATGTATGAATCTAAAATATTATATGTTTAATTAAAATAAGGGTAACACCACTGAGGGAGGTAAAGAAAAGAAAAACTGGTAAATAATTAATCAGATCAAGATGTGAGGTTCTCGAGCGAGTTTTGACAAATAACCGTTAACACTATATTCATATTGTAATCAACTCATCGATATTTCCCTTCCATGGAGAGGGAGGCGAGGATTATAATTGCTTCAGAGACGTAATCCCAAAGCCTAGAAGGGAAGCCTTCTAGACTTGTGCTTCTAAGAGAAATAAGATTTTTGACTTTTTTGAATCCATCAATAAATATTATTAATGTATTAAGGATATTATTATTGCTCTTCTTTGTAGGGCTCAGAGTTTATTGATTCCTTTTACAGCGCCAATGTTGATGACCTTAAACTTTGGAGATTAGCCACTCAATTTTCCACTTACCATTATACCGTGACGACGTTGCAATGAGCCAATCCGATGGACTCAGTCTTACATTAGAGTTTCTCCGGACTTCTTCCTCCACCATCCTAAAAGTCTGGGGTAATTTTTATACATTCGTAGAATAAATAAAAAGTGGTCTCTCAAAATTATTTTTGGCAAAAATAACAAATTCTCTCCTTAAAATTTTCATGGGACTTATTTGTAAAAATACAAGAAATCCCTAGTCTGTACCTCAGTCATTTTTGACGTGTTTCTTCAAAATGACGTTTGGATCTGCATGTTCCATACCATTGCTAATATCAACCCGTCTTTTTTTTCTTGGAAAATAACAAAAAGAAGAAATGCCCCAAGAGAGATAAGATGTTTGACTTTAATGAATCCATCAATAATTACTAATAATATATTAGGGATATTATTATTATTTCTCTTCTTTGTAAAACTCATAGTTTATTGATTCATTTTACGGCGCCAATGTTGATGAGTGGCAATGGATCATTAATGTGAGGAATAAGGAACTTTTACGATCAATATGTAATTAATGATAACTCTTTAATTCATGATTTTTTTCCATTTATAAATACGTAATTAATGACAGGGGCGTCCGCAGAATTACATATTTTTTTTGGACAAAAACAAAAAATAAGTGCTTACTTTCTAACTTACTTTGAAATAAAAAAATAAATAAAATAAAGACCCATTAATTTATGATTATTTTTTTAATGACTAAATATGGATTTATTTAAAAAGATCGATTCATTAGTTTTACACCTATAGGGTTTTATTTCAGAGGTGGCAATTCTTGGCATGGGTATTTTATATACTTAGTTTCTTATAGCATATTTTATACTAAATTAAACAACTATGTATACGAATGTGTATGAAGCGTATTTTGAGTACATTGTATGATTTTAAATAAAATCAGAAACATTTTTATATAAGTACGTTTATAGGTCTTTTTTTTATAGTTAATCCAACATTTAAATTAATTTGCTTCCCTTTGTCCCTAGCATATTCATTTTTGATATATATTTGATTATGTCTTAAAGCCAAATACAACTCGTTTATTTTGCAACTTTTATAAGGTTCATGAATAATTTTAGGCTTGTTTGTTTACTTATATTGCATTTTACTTCGTAGAATATATTTCTACCTAATGCTAGAGTGGGCAAACTGCTCAATGACAGGTCCACATTAAAGAAATTGCAGTGATTAAAAGACACTATTCAAAAATGCTTATTTTTTAAAGTTATCTTCAAATATTAAATATAACAGATGTGAAACAGTTAAATTGTAATATTTAAAATTAATAAAAGTACACTAATTTATTTTCCCTAAAATTTTCCCCAATCATCAACAACAACTATTTGCTTTTAACAAGTTGTCTACTTTTCTTATACCATGTTCTGAACGTTAGTTGGTTGAATTATAATTAGCTCATTATAAGGCTTAATCTTTCGTAACAACTATTGAATAATAATTGCAGAGTAAGAAATAATTGGGCTAGAAATGGCTAACTAACAAGATATATTTTGGCTTTTTTCTGTTTATTTTTGTATGAAAGGTTTTGTAATACAATAAAAGTAACGATATGGTAAAATATGAAGAACAATTCTATATTTAGAAGTATTTGGATAACAAAAAGTAGAACCTGGTTAAGGCTTCAACGCTTAATACCAGGGCATTGGTCGGGGGGAGTGATCTGGAGGGGCTGAAGCTACATCACAAATTAAGGAATTTTTGCTTTTACTAGGATTATTTGGTCAGGATAAAAAAAATTTACTCGAAAATAGGGGTTAATTTTTTATTTTATTTCTTTTCTTAAAAAAGGGTATTCTGGAAAATTATGCAGTTGAGCAAAAAATATATTATTGGAATTTTTTCCACAAAAGATTTAATTTTTGTGAACAACTGTAGATTTTTTTGTTTTTCAAATTTTATTTATAATATATATTGTATTAATATATGGTATATTTGAAACCATAGTAATACTTTGACAATAAAAGTTGAATTTGTTCCTGGATGGAGCTCGTAAGTCCTACCTATTCATCTCCATTAGAAGTACCTTTGGAAAATTTAGACATGAAGCAGCTCTTGCGTCTCATCCACGACAATCAATCAACTCGTATAAAAAACCTTTATGTGCCATTGAATATTTTTGCACAGAATCCTGCTTGTATGTATAAAAACAACAACTCGTAGGTAGGAACTCTTTTATTTCGAGGTATTAATGTATTAAAATGCAGAAACTTTACCTTGTAGCACTTTATATTTCCTTTTTGAAATTTTTGCCAAAAAAAAATTTGTAAATTCTAGAATTTTATAATTTTATTCCATAAAATTTAGCATTTAAATTTTTTTCTAAAAAAATTCCATTTTATGTGAATAACTGTAGATTTTCGAATTTTTTTTACAAAAAATTAATTATATGTGAACAGTAATATATTTCCCAAAACTAAGCTCTCCCCCCCCCAAAAAAAAAATATATAAGCCCCGAATTAGTTATTTAAAAAAAAGTTTTTGTATGCTACTTGCAGCCCACCTCTGACCTAATGTTGGTATCTATTATCTATACGTTGGAGAAGATAATTTCTATTGAATAACAGACTCCCTTTATCGACTCCATGATGTAAGTTTTAAAAAAAATTATAACATGGGAATTTTTAATTTTTCATTAACCATACAAAAAAAAAAAATACTTTTTTGAAGGTTGTATATTATGAATGCAAAGATTTATCTCAAAGAAAACAATATGCGAATAAAATTTGTAATGTAACAACTATTTTGGTACAATTAACTGATTTTATACTTTCCTATAATTTTATACAAGGGTACAAGTATTTAAATATCTTATTGAATAGGGTAAAAACAATATAGTTTAAATATTTACAAATTAAAAAAATCTTTTCGTCATCAAAATTATCTATGGATAAGTGTATTATTTAAAAGTCTGTGAAGATTGATTATTCTTCTTAAAAGTGAATGAATTATAATATATACCAGGGACTTTCAACCTTTTTTTAGTAATGTGCCACTTGTAAAATATTTATTTAACCCCCTACAGACGCCCCTGAGTTATGTATCACTTATAATATATTCTTTCAAAATCTCAAGTACACCAAGGGTTACGCGTATCCCCATTTGAGAACCTCTGGTAGAGACAATGTCCATGGGGCTCTTATAAATTAGTTTGTAGAACTTATGGTTGATGTTAAGTTTTGATAATAATTTCAAAATTGGTTACTCCGTACAAGTTAGTTATGAATTTAAAAAATAGCTTTTATCATGATTTGGTGTGCAATGGCCTCAATTTGTAAATAAAAAAATGGTTTTCTTTTTCTTTTTTATGATAAGCCTAAGATAAACAAAGACACCTATTTGCACCTCCTGCAGACCAAAGTACATGCATGGATACAGAAGGTATTTCTAGGGACCACATTCTTCTTTCAACATAATAGAGGGATTGCGTGATTTCAATTTGGACTATTTTAGACTACTTATCTCCTAATTGCACCCTCTTGGACTTTGCCTGCTAGAATATTGTAAATAGAATGTTCCAATTGTAATTAAGTGTCATCTTATAGCGGCTTCAGAGGCTATTTCGGAGAATATTCCACAAGAAATTGATCCGTGTCAAACAAGGATAAATTGAAAGAAAATATGAATATTTTATATATTCAGTGTTAATCTTATCCAGTGGTTCACATTTTATTATTTTCAAACCGGAATGACATTAGTTTAAAATAACGGAGGAGGACAACAATCTCATCTCTAAACAGAGCAAGCTGAGAGTGTTGGAAAGAGCATATATGATTCTAAATTTTCTCGAGGCCATCTAAAATGCAGGCATAGTTATGCTCTTTTCTGATGTTTTTTTTTTCACCATTGATGCCACTGAGAAATAGTTGAACAACTCCTACCTCAAAACTGAACATCCAGAAAATGTTTTAGCTTTAGTGAGACATATCTTCAGAACAAAAAACCCATCTAGAACCATGCATACATCGAACTTCTTGATAAGAAAGTGCTTCCTTGGTCCAGAAAAAGTTCGGGAACAGCTTTGTTTTCAATCAAGACGGAGCTCAGTGTCATCGCGCCGAGATACATTATCTCTGAGAGACAACTTTCCGGATTTTTTTTAACATAATATGTGGCCACTCTCCTCCCCAGACGCAAACCCCTTGGTATACGTCTGGAGGACCAAGCTCGAGTTTACCTACATAGTAAAGGTAAAGAGATTTAGGCCTCGTATTGAGGTATTTATTAGAGCTAAGGGTTCACATGACGAACAAAAGTTGTGCCGAACAATATTTTCAGAGGATTTTTTAAAATAAATGTCCTCAAAAAACCTCTTGTTTAAATATTACTCTTGAAAAATTGAAAATCATTAAATGTGTACCACTAGATAAGATCAACCCTGGATATGCTATGGACAATAATTTTATCATTCACTATACTTTTTTGTAACTACTATTCTAATGCAAATTGCGTTCCAATTCTGATGGGGCTGTAATGAATTACATGCCTGTACATTAGGGGGGGGGGTGTTTTTCAACTTTTTTCAAAAATTTCGATAAGGAGCAGTGTTAAAAAGTTGTGATATTGTCTGAAAATTATCTATGCATTGTCCCAAGAAGTCATCGTTAGGTAGCACACCTTGATCAAACTATGAAATAGGAAAAAAATCATTTTGAGTCTAATATGATACTAAGAAGACATTAGTAGTTATTTTGCAAACAATTATTTTGATGAGCTTTTTTCTTATCTATAAAATATATATAAAATGTATATTTTTCTAAGTTTGACCAGTAGTGTAAAAACAGAGGAAAAAGTTGATGCACATCATTTAAGTACATTTTTAGAAAGTAAAGATGAATATTTCCTTCTGTTGTTCTCTCTTCTTTCCCCATAGGTTAGTTTTAGAAAAAAAAATTATAAATATTTTGTATAGGTTAGAATCAGTTTATCATAATTAACTGATGCAAAATAATGATTGATGCGTTATTTTAATAAATTAATTATTTTATAAATAATTTTGTATTTTTTCAAACTTTGAACAAGATATACTACATAAAAATGACGTTCTAGGACAATGAAATTATACATATATTATATTTTTATCAAATTAACTTTTTCAAACTTGTAGTCGAAATTCAAAATAAGCTAAAAAACCAACCAACCTACTCTACATATAAATTATTCATTCACATTTCTTATTATATATTAAGTTAATTAAAAAGTTCTGAGCTTTTTTCGCTAAATGTTCTTAGTTAGTTAAATCTCATAATTAATACATTGCATCAAAAAAAGATAAAAGTATGCTTAAAAGTTAAGTGTTCACTTAAAAAGAGCTCATTTACAGTTTTGTGTTTAGTAAAGCCAGTTTTGTGTTACAACGTTCCAAAATGGAAGTAAAAAGCAAGTAAATTTGATACATTCCACAGTATCACTAGCCTCAAGGTGAAAAGGTGGGCAGGCGGGCAAAAAAATATGTGCTGTCGATGGATTCAATACAGTATCAAATGCAACAGTAAAGCGCTGGTTCCAATGATTCCGTTTTGGTAAATATGGATGTCGAAGATGAGGCTCGTTCTGGTAGGCCAATCATGGAAAATGTCTCTAAAATTATGGAAATCGTTGAGTTGGACTGGTATGTGACAGAAATGTCCGCAAGATTATTATATATATATATATTTATTATTATTATTATTTTTTTTTTTTTTTTTTTGGGGGGCTTGGTTTTATTGGAATTGTTTTATAAAAAAAGACAGGAAATATAATTTTTGGAAAAAATTTGAGAAATTAAATTTCTCCCAATTTTTTTTTTTTAATTTTCACAATTAAATTTTTTGAAAAATAGGAAATATACATTCAAAAATTAAATTTTTTTATTACAAAATTCAACAAATTTACGAAAAAAAAATTGTAAAAAAATAAAAATGTTTAATTTTTTGAAAAAAAAATCCAGTATTACATTTTTTGAAAAAAAAAAGTTCAAAAATCCATAGTTATTAACAAAAAATTAAATTTTTGGGGGAAAAAATTCAAATATTAAATTTCTAGTAAAAAGAAAAAAACATTTTTTTTGGCCCGGGTGTAACAGCCCCTCCAGCCCACCACCTGCGGACGACCCTTTGTGAGCACTTATTATATTGTTCAGGAACTGAAGATTAGCCAGAAACCGTTTGGAACAATCTAAATTGGATAATTCTAACTTTGTTAATTTTGTCATACTGCAGTAATAATTATCATAATTGAGTAATGACATCTAAGTAATGACTTCCTATTGTATAAATTCCATTAAAAATATTTTCAAATCTCTTTACACATTTCACACTTTTGTACTACATAAATACTTTTCCATCATTATTGCTGATGTTCGTTAGGAAAAATGGTAATACTTTTTTCTTTTGCTTAAAAAATAAAAATAAAAAAGAAAGTATGTATTTTGCATTTCTTTTGTCCACTAGGAATTTTTGACTCATTTGCTTAAGAATTTCCGCCTGTATTTTTGTTATTCTCTAACGGATTCTCTTCCAAATTAGTGCATGAATATAACATAAATATCTTTAAAATACTATATCGTATTCATAGATAAAGAAACTATAATCATATTAAATTGAGTTATATCACTGGTAGTAAAGTATTTAAGTAATTAATTACTGTTTCAATTTTATGTCAAGCAGTTTCAAATGCACCATATCACTTAGACAACCTCCTTTTCTTACTAAAAAAAAGTTTATTTCATTCCAGTCTAAGTAGAAATATCCCTTTAGATGATGTTGCTTGATATGAGTAAGGCATTCTTAATTATACTTATTAAACAGACGTGTCCATGAACGTAAATTAAATTTTGCATAAGGATTACAAAATAATGATTAGTATTATTACTAGTATTTTACACTTGAGCAACTATTAACGGATTTGATAAAAGTCGGATGAAAAGATTTTAATTATATTTAAAATCAAATTATAATGTATTCCCAACTTTCAAGTACCTATTTTTTTATCTGTGTTTTTGTGGAAATTGACCTCCAAATCGGGATTAAATTTTAGAGACGCTTAATATTAATTTAATGTAGGAATTTAATTAGATACCTTGTTTTTTTAAAGTGAAGGACTTTATATAATATTAGAAAGTAGAATGGTTGAGAGTAAATGCGGGACCCTTATTTGAGGTCAAGTTCGTAGGCATTGCCAATATTTGATTAAATATTTTATTTCATTAAAAATACAGCATTCACGATATTAATTACAAGATAACGTGGGTTTGTTTCAGGATTAGTACTCACCATTACATACCTAGTATTTAGCAATAATTGTTAATAAGTGTTGTTTTATTTGTAGTTGTTAAAAAGGATCAAGAACTATCATGATAAATAAAGTGAGTGGCTTTAAACCTACAAAATATATCAGCTTTACAAAACATTAATCCTTCTCCCTAAAAATAACTTCCCTAATTTAAAGAATTGTGTGGTATTCATTACTCTTGTAGTAAGTTCTTCAAAGTCAAAAAGCTCAAGGTTATATTAAAAGACTGATTTTGAAAAAAAAGTCCATAAAAAGTATTAACTCGTAACATGATCAAGTTCATTAATCAAATTTTGTTGAGTCACATTGTTTGCATTCATTTTTTAGTTCTTTTTAGGAAATAGAACCAATCTTAATCTTATTATATGGATTGGAAACAACATGTTTCACTTCATTGGATTAAACAGCACTTGAAGATTAGGAGAATTCAGGGGCGTACGCAGGATTATATATATATATATATACAATTATTATTTACAATTTATTTTTTTTTTCGAAAAAATTAGAAAAATTGTATTAAATTTCAAATTTTAAATATTTTGCAAAAAAAATTGGGATAACTCCATAACGTAAGACCAGGGTTGGGTTTGCCATGAGCAGGGCATAATGTAAAATACAGAACCTTTTTATTTCCATGATCTGCAATATGTGAAGTCACTGTTGCTTATGTTGAAATGTGAAACCTAGGATAAATGTCCTTTCCTGAAATTGTATATAATTTTTCTGCATTCTTTAAATATTATGTCATTAATTACAATTTAATTTTTTTTTTCATAAAGGAATCAAGGTAAAGAGTGGACACTCAGAAGAAGAAAAGCAAGTTTTTCTTTTTCGTTACTGATTGGCTTAAAATTGTCAGCTGCCATAATACATATGGCGTGATACTTGCATCACGCACGTGAGAAGATTGACATGAGGTTTTTCTTTAACTCCTCTGGATCCAGTTTGTCCTTTTTGACAGAGCTCTTCTTGTTTTCTAGCGTTTCGGACTTGCTGACGGCGTAGACGGCCCAACTGCTTGAACTGCGCAATTATAAATTCGTCGATCACGTATACGTGTCTTTTTCTCGACTTGTACGCAAGCTACAGCGATCAGTTTTTTTTGTAACTAATTGTTTATGCTTTAATATATCGAAATAGGAATTAATTTCAATCACTCAGCCTTCATTAATTATGCGATTAGTAAGTGTTCAGATTTCAATGGATCATCCGGTATATTACAATGCTTCTTGGGTGCGTACATGAGAAACATATTCATTTCCCTTTTATTTATATCTTTGTTGTTGCTTTTTGTCTGTCCACTCTTTCCCTGGAGTCCTTTAGTTTTTCGATTCAGATGGGGTTATTTATTCTCAAAATGTTTACCAATAGGAATAACCCTCAATAAGGAAGATACTTGATGAATTATATTGTTTGAACGTGTACATATGTGAGCGCCGAACCTGCCAATGACTACAAGGGTATCTTTTTGAAGGATCCCATTTAAAAAAAAAATTATTTTTTATGATAAAGAACTAATTAAGAAACCAAAGTTGTTTGTGAAGTATCTCTGTTCCATGATTATCTCTTGTATTTTAAAGAATAATAATCATGTTTATTATATAACAATTTGGTACAGTTTTAGTGGGTAGGTCATTTGTCTTCTAACTGTTAATTTATTCTGAGAGCAAATGGAATAATGTAAAGATTCACTTATTGTAATCGTACATAGGTACTTATAAGTAAATAAGTATGTATGTATGTACAATGCACATCCCAATGATCTGTATCTTGTTGCATAGTTATGCCTATATATGAATGAGAGTTTCTCTTACAATCATCGTTTCATAATTAGGTATAATCTTAAAAGCAGCATATAATTATATATGACATGGTTTGAGATTCGACCTCGGGTTCACTCCCAAAGTTTAAAAAAATATTAAGTAACGAATTCTTATAAGTAATACCTGTTTTCTAAACCTAAATTTTATGTAAATTTCAAATCTGAAGTCAAAGTTACAAAATATACAACGTTTTTTTATATATATTCATTTTTGTAAAGGTATGTCTAATGCGAAATAAAAATATATCTTCAGTAGTTTCAAGTTTTACAAACGAATCAATTATTCAAATACCTGTGGTTTTGAGACCTTGTAGTTGTTCTGTGACAAATTGCACCTTGATGTAGTTAATGTCAAGTAGCTGCTGGTCATACGATCTATCGTTCCGGAATATAGATATTTTGCTCAAAAATCGAGTTTCTGTTGCAGCCTAAAAAAAAAAATATCCAGTACTATTAAGTAGTTTGACTCAAATTCGGAATCATTTTCAAAAAGAAGTATATGCTGGGCATAATCGACCAAGTTTTTACGATTATTGCTCATTTTTTATTTTTGTTGAGGCCTCATGTAATGTGAAATTTTACATAAAATTTTAAATTCGTAAATCGTAGAAAAAAACAAAAAAAAAACAGAAATATTATAGGTGGTAGGTGAAAAATAAACACATCAGCCTAAAATATACTATTTCAGGTACAAACTTTTATATTTTCAAGTATCTAGCTCCAAAGGATTTTATGTACCATCCATTTTAATGACCGACAGAATTTTTTTCACACTTCAATAAAATTAGGGAGTAGGTGTAATTTTTTTTTTAAATGTCCCTGGACAAGAAGTAGTATAAATTAGTTATCAATTTAAAGCTAATTAAATTTTTTTAATAAAATGATACGTAAATCAAGCCTGTAGTCCTTTCCTATTAAGTATATTTTTATCATTTATATTTACAAAAACAAGTATTAATATGATCTATTTCGATTCACTCTTTAAGAAGGAAGTTCGTTATAATTTCATAGTTAACGATGTCCAATGTTCCATTCTAGGCACGAACTTTTCAACTTTGAATTTGACTGTGAAATAAAAATCATAGTTATTATATTAGTAAATGATATTTCAACCTTAAACCTGATGATTGTGATAAGTTAATCAAATATTTAGACATATTTAATATTATATATCACATTCAGAAATGCATGCAGCCCTTCATGGACGAGGTACCCACATTTATCTAGTTCTATAGTCGTAGTACAATCCTCTCCATGCCCTCTTGATGAAGAAATACACACCAGAAATCCGTTACAAGTCCCAGCATGATCCTATGAATGATGATGATTGTTGTAACTTGGAGGATTCATTCCAGAGTTGAGCTTGAAGTAGGATAGAGCATGTAAGTGATCCTGGAGAAGGGAGTTAGGGGCCCGAGCAATTTGGTTTTAGTTATTGTTTACGTAGATTTGAATTGTAAAAAGAGGAAGGGAATAGAAAAGGGGATAATGAAATTGATGATTGTCGATGCATGAGAAGGAGTAGGAGCGAATAGTAATATTAATAGACGATGAAGAAGAGGAGGAGTGACGGGATTTACTTGTATTTCCCTAGGTATAAATGATATTGACGGATTGTGATTCCATTCTACTCACTATTAAAGATTTATCATGACGTCATTTCTAATCTATAAGCAACATAAATTGTTCTTGTCCATCGTCCAACCATCAATGATCTCCAGTACCAACTGCCCACTGTTGCCCCACTGGTGGGGCACCTCTACAGCCCAACATATAAACTACTAACGTCTGTAGAAACTTAAATCGTATGACGTGACTAAGACTAAGTCCAAGACTGAATTTACTGAGAATGAAATTACTAGGAATGAAAAGACACGGGATGAATTTACTGGTCACAGTGCCATAGATTATATGACGTGGCGTCATATTTTCTAAAACACGCAACCTCTTTAAATATTAAATACTACTTCCTCCACCAGTAAAATTTTAATTTGTTCTAAGACAGAATATGATTGTAATCTCTACTAGTAGAATCAACGATTCTACTGTATTTTAATCTCTACTGTGATATATACAGTGACATAATATATGATCTCAAAATAAAGCATCATAATGGTGAGTTACATTTAAATAAATTTAAAGGGCACTAAACCTAAATAGGTTATTACAATAATTTATAGAGTGTAGGGCTTGTACTTTATGATGAATGAGTACCATAAGAAATATATGACAAATAGCTACACTCTACAGCATACCATCCATGAACTAAAGAGAAATGGATTTAATTAATCAACAAAATAAACAACAAGAACAGAAACCTTCAAATAAAAAAAAAAAAGTTCCACATATTTAGCAATAAATTATCCATAAGTGTAGTGTATTTTTAATCATGACTCTTTCAAACTATCTTGTAGATAAATTAGTCCCTAATAAACGACAATTTCTTGTTGTTGTAAACTGTACAATTATATTACTTAGACATATCCACTCACACAAATATTATCCTACGTTAATTATCCTTTGAATGAAGTAAGTAAAACATAGAATTTGGAATTCAATAATTAAAATGCTTGCCCAATACGTTCAAACAAGGAACTTATCTCCTTAAATTTATAAACATATCACAGTAAAACCCGGGAACTCTACCTTAATTTGCTCCGTAAGAAACATCGAGAAGCGACTGAGCAGTCGAGTTTCGAATCGATTTTCCCTATAAGAAGTAACCATCAAATTTTTACCCTAAAATTAGTTTTTATACAACTCTTTATTATGCCTTCCTTGGATATTATGTTTTTCCCTCCTAAATATAAAAAAAGTACGTAAATATAACCTCAAAATCATCAAAAATACAACGAAAGCCTCATTGTCAAAAGATCGAATAGTTTCGATTCTTAAGAAGGGAGATGGGAATAATTTTAATTATTGGAGATCTATAACTGTTCTCAATGAAGGATACAGAATCCTTTCGGGTGTTATAGCAGCAAAAATAGAGCCTATTCTGAACAAGAGGCTTGGTATGAAGTAGAAAGGATTCCTAAAGGGAAGTAAGATAACAGATATATCAAGAGATATAAAAACCCGCTATTGAGACTGTGCAAAATAAGGTGCTATCTTTGCAGTGGGCTTCAGTACGGCTTTTGATACTATCTTTCATGGCCATATTCTAAGGACGATTAAGAAACTTCTCCCTCGAAATTTTTTCAAACCAATACGGGCTTTACTTTACAATGGTACTTCCATTTGATCTATGGGAGATTTAGAAAGTGAACCCATAGTTTTAAAAAAGAGTTGTCACCAGGGGTGTCCCTCAGCTCCACTTCTTTTTTTCTGCAAGGTTGAAAGATCTGAGTGGTGGTATCCTAAGGAAGAACAAAGGCTTTGGAATTGATTTTGGTCTGCCTAAGCATATTCGCGATGGTTTCGGTTGTTCATCTTCGCACTTAAAAGATCAGCATTAAATCATTTACCCCCAATACTGTGATAAATGTCACTGAATAATTCCTCTCAAACAGAAACAGAAGCCACAAGAATTTGTGATTATTTTCGGGACTTACTCGAGTTACCTTGTAAATGGGCATACATAATTATGGTCTCAATCTCGAACATAAAGGATCGTAAAAAAATTACAAGCCAATTTCAAATTTCATCAGGCTGATTTATTTTAACACTACCTGTAAGGATTGTGGTAAAATGTTTAAATCGATAGTTCACGCTTTTGAAAGTTGTCCGGCTCTCAAAATTGTAATAGAATTTGTCATACTGAATGTTCTAAAGATTATGGAGAAGTGTGTCTCCTCTTTATTGTTATTTGGACTCCCTTCGAAAAGCCGAAATCCAAAAAATTGAGTATTAGAACATGCTATTACAAGCTGCAACAGCTTGATTGCAAAAAAATTAACCATCGAAGATCCCATCAGAGTAGAAAAGATATTCATCCTTTTTTACCAAGGTTCCTAATATTGGTTTAGCTTCATGGACTTACACTGGAGATCTAATTAGATATTATCCTTCGTGTTCAGATGTAAATTTAAAGTTCCTTCGTCGATCGGTTCGAAATTTTAGAAAGTTTAAAAAAGTTTGGTGTTGTTTGTTTTTATTATGTTTTATAAATTAGTTTTTAGTTGATTAAATTAATTTTCACAATTGTATTCATTTAACGCATTTGAAGTCATCTTTTTTAAATTATTTCAAAAAGTTTGGTAACGTTAGTATATTTTATTCAAATAGATTTATTAATATCAAAATTGTTTTTATGGTAATTAATTTTTTTTCTAGAGACCTTATTGTAAACTAAAATCTTTATTTATATATGTAATGTATGTAATTTATCTAGCATGAACAAAGTTTTTAAAAAAAAATGATTTAAAACCATTGAAAAACACCAACACTAACTAGCAGAGTGTTTAATCAGCTTTTGAATATAATTGAATCTACTCATGAAAGGTTGTTCACTACTCAGGAACTAAATACTAATGACTACTGCAAAAGGAAAGAAAATTCATTCTTCAGATTACCAATTCCCCAACCCCCAAAAAGCACCAAAAAAACGGGAGAGCTAATTCAAAGGACTTACATCATTACTAAAAAGCCAATGCCGCAAAATGAAAGTTTGAAGTTCATCCTGAATGAAGGAAGTTGTTCCTTCAAATGATTTGTAAGAGCATCAAATGAGTCTGTAAGGGCTCTGTAATTAAGGAATTTTTGCTTTTTACTAGAATTTTAATATTTGCAATTTTTTTCCAAAAATTTCATTTTTGTAAATAGCAATGGATTTTTAAATTTTGTTTCCAAAAAAAATAATATTTGAAATTTAATTTTTTAACTTTCTTTTTTCCAAAAAAATAATTTTCTTGTAATAACTATGGATTTTTGGATTTTTTTTCTGAAAAATTAAATTTTTGTGAATAGTTATGGATTTTGGAAAAAAAAATCTTAAAATTTTTTCGATTTTTTTCAAAAAATAACCAATATCATCTATGTATTTGATGCATATGTTAAATGACTTGATGTCATAGTATGTATAACCTGAACTTCTTACTCAAAGTTGAATAATTATTTTAGTATTCTTACTCTTTGACCTCATCCAGAAATGCATAATTGTAAAAAATATAAAATACCACTCAAAATATATTAATATATACTCAAATGAGTGGAGGGGGAGGGAATAAAAATCAAATTAAATTTTGCCCTTACAAATATTTACACATTCATATGTATTCAGTGGTACTAGCCACTGAGAGAATCAATTAAAATCAAATGTTCATAAATATTCTAACACACACAAACACACATGGCCTATATTTGGGAAAACTTTCTTGCCATATTTTCACATGGGTAAGCAATAAAAATTTGTTTATGTATAAATAAATATTTTTTAATCCCAAGGAGGATCTTTTATTAGTCTAATGAAAACTCCAAGGAAAATATAATGTCTTAGGTGTGAGTATTATGACAAATGAAATGTAATGGATCCGTCAATGAACTTACATAATAATGCAACAATAAAAGTGGATATTATTCAAATACTGTCGTCTAGGACAGTCTTACCTCACTAACACACCTATTGACACTCGATTTTGTTTTCAGCTGTGGATGTTTCTCCTTCTCTTCCCCTAGCAGTATTTTGAAATTGATAAGTTGACTTCAAATTACCTCTTATTAAACTGTGAACAATTAAAATCATGGAATTATTAAATAATAATTCCATGATTTGGAAAAATTAGGTAACTACTTGGGTTCCTCATTACCAAGAAGCTGTCTTTGACCGAGATTTAGTTATTAAATAATAGATAATGTGAAATTTGAGTATTTCTTTAAATATTTTAAGAAGAAATTATACATTTTATGGGTGTCCTACGGCCATAATATAATCTCAATTATCATATTCTTTATTTTGGTTATTATCCCAAATAGTGCATGGGTTATATTCTAGAGGTCCATAAGTTCAGTTTTTTTTAACTTCGTTATTAAATCCGACACACAAAGAAAATTGATATAGGAAGTTATGTAGAAACCAATTTTTGGTGGCTTTTAAATAATAAAACGCCGGATTTCCTGCAAATTTTTCTTAATTGTAAAAATCCGATACATCCCCGGAAAAGGGATCCTGAGAGAGAAACCCTTGTAACTACCAACAAATTTTGGGTCTTTTTCTGTTCATTTTCGGAGGAAAGGTCTAAACATTTAATAAAAATAATATCTTATTAAAACTACAAAAAAGGGATTGTATCCAATTAATATTATTGGGCAATAAAAGAACATTAAGTGATTCAATATTTTATTATCCTTTGATGCATATGTTAAATGACTTGATGTCATAGTATGTATAACTATGAGCAGTTATATATGTAAGTGAGTAACGAATTATAGTAGATGTTTTTAAAATCAAACTAGTTTTAGTTCCAGAGTAATAGAGTCATAACATGGAGATAAATGTGTCAAAATCATTTAACATTAGCACAAAATATTAATAATTTATTTTGCATAAATACATTTACTTCCAAAAAAAGCAAGAAAAAGATCCCGAACTTAATTGATAATTAGCTAATTTTTGTAACTTTATCTACTATTGTGGGACTATTTTTCTAATAAATAACAATTAATGCCTCACAACTTTAGTATGTAGTCTCTACATATATAACTAAGTTGTAAGACATTTGTTAAATCTTAAAAAGAATAAATTAGTAGAGCTAATTCGAGTTTAATCAATTAAAAACATTCCAAATACAAATATGAGGCATGGGCAGTGTCGTAACTACAAAAGGCACAAAGCCACAATGCGCCTCAAAACGATACTTGGGCCTCCAACTGAAAAATAAGTATAATTTAAATTTTGTTTTATTAAAACTACATAAGTGTGTCAAATCCAAGATATATCTGTTTCTCAAATAAAAATCATATACACGGCCCCGCCTCCTCTAGATTTTCTATTGTCTCTACTTGGGTATATGTCTGGCTACGGAGCCGGCCAAAGGTGTAGAAAATCGAAACATATAGAAGTTGTTGATGTTTTGAAATATTATTGAAAGTAATCTTGAAAATATTAGTGCTGTATCGGTCTTCCATATAGGATTTCAAATTCCAAGATTTTAAAGTGTTCTCTACAAGGCATCATTTTCACTTAGACTGCATAAAGTAAATTAATTCAATTTACTAATGGATTGCGTTCAGTCAAATTTTTAAGTATGCAGGGGAATAATTTGACATTTACCCCAATTTAATTTTTTTTATGAACATTGCTTATAAATATTTGTGAAGAGGAAATATTATGTGATTCTACAATAGTGGAAATATTATAAATCAAAATTGAGCATGGTATCACAATACTTGAAATATAATTATATTTTGTTGTCAGCTGTCAATGTTTCTATCCTTTCCCCTTTATCAGTGTTTTGAACGTTGATTGGTTAAATTTGGATTAACTCATGTTAATTAGTAAATAACTACAGCTCAATTAAATTTAAAAAAATAACTTATTTAATAGTTGGAAAGAGTTGCCTTACTTCTAACTAATGTTGAACCTTTTTTCTGTTTCTTTTTGGAGGACAAAGTGGGAGATTCAATAAAATAAACGACGTGGAAGACTGATTGAAGGAAATACCTATGCTCCTTCAATCACACAGTGTCTTGATCACAATCCGTATATTTATTCTCGCTAATTCATTTTGCCCATATTTAAACTTAAATTTAATAACGAAATGGAATTACTCAGCTTCTCTTACAATATATTCTTAATTCTTTGCGTCTTAATACAAACATCCTTAAATTGTTCTACATATATATATAGATTCGACATTTACAAAGTATGTACAAAAATAAATGAGAAAGAACTGTTTATAAAAGCTTAAATAAAAATTGTATTTAAATATTTTTTGGCAACAATCTAAATGTTAAAAGAAACACATATTCTTTTTTGATAATCTTTAGAAGAAAATCATCGATTTATTTTTTGCAAATGAGTATCTAATGTAATTTGTGAATTGTTTAATGTATTAGAAATCAATTATTATTGGAACTATTTTCTGAAATTATTCGTTTCAATATGTATGAAATAAGTTAGAAATAACGATGTCTATGTATATAAAAAATAATATCTTCCTTGCTAAAATATTCAACTAAACATTATCTAGCAAACATTTGTTTCCTAAAATAAGGTGTAATAAAAACGGAGATAAAGTTATGAAACTCCTTTCTATGGATGTCATTATGTCATTTTATTCCATAATAGGATACAATTTTAGAGTAAGGCACAGATTATAGCCTTAATAATCAATTACCTATTAAGCGATATTATGTACAATATTATACATGTTGCTTTTGATAATGCTTGTTCGTCCGAATCAACAGCAACCTTAATTGTTGCTCAGCCTGTATTAGATGAATAATGGCCAAATTTGCCACAAATTTATTGTTATGCTATGTAAGCATGAACAGTGATCTGGCTTAACTGTCACAGATAGGAATAATGTGTAAACATTATCGCCTCTAAATTGTAGATTTACCAAAAATGAAATTATAGACCTCCCTTATTTCTTCGTCATGGTTTTATTTGTGTATAAATTTCTGAATTTACCATCCCTATAATATATTAACTATTTTTGTGGCCCCTTCCCCTCTCCTGGTATGTATTAACAGTACCGTAACCAGGGCATTCCATGTTAATTGTACACACCCAGGGACGTCCGCATGATTATATTTTGGAGGAATTTGGTTTTTTCAACTTTAAAAAAAAATGCAGTATAACATTTTTGGAATTTTTTTTTCAAAAATCTACAGATATTTACAAAAAAAAAATTGATTATTTTTCCTTGTTGAAAACTATAATTAAATTTCAAATATAAAATTTTCTGGTAAAAAGCAAAAATTCTTTAATTTGGAGGGAGCTACAACCCCTATATCCCACCCCTGCCGACACCCTGGACCTTTCTGCAGATGATCATAATCAATTTTGATAATTTTTGGTAAGAATAAAAAAACTTGGTTTAAAATTGAGACTTGTGTAGACGGGAGGTATGCTTGGGAGTCTCTCAAAGTTTAGCCTCTTTGAAATAGCTTTGAACTTGAGTAAGTCATAATTCCATTTAAAATAGACCTTATTATTATTATTTTTGCGTTATAATACTATCAAGTCATAGTTCATAAAAATGCTATATATGCAAAAAAAAAAACAAAAAAAAACCGACAACATTATTATAAAATATAAGAAATTGCACCCCTGCCAATATTCAAAATTAGTTTCTCCAATGTACTGTATGAGTCTTTATGTTTTCAAAATATTAAAAAAATCATATGAAACTCATCTTAGCTTATGAAAGGACCTTTAATTATTTTATTGGTAATTATTATTGGTATTGGGATTATTTACTTGTTGGGAGTCCAAATAATTTATTCATCCCAAATAGCTTATACCATATTAATTTAGTTTTCTTTTATACCTAAGACTTTGGGCAACTAATATATATACTAATAACTAATAATAACATAAATTTTATATGTCATCTTTCTATAGGAAAATATCAAATTTTGGGTTTTTATATCAAAAAACTATTCATAATTTTTTTTCTCCAGAATAACTATAAAAATGTCATCTCAAACTAATCAACCTACAAAGAAAAATTATATTCACGGGTCTTAAATTTAAGCCCCGCTTAAAGTTAAATTGAGTTGGTGCAACTGGGTTGAAGATAGTCAAGTTTATATATGTATATTTATATCAAAAATTACCCCTGAGACATACACCTGACATTAAAGCAGGCAATAACAGGGCCCTCAATTAAAACTTTGTCACGTTATTTATTGTACAAGGGAACAATTATGGGACCGGGATTTCGTACAAATGACTTGAAGACAATAATCAAATTTATATATCAGCACAAAATCCAAAACTGATCAAAGTTTACCCCTCAGTAATCTGAATTCTGAAACATCGGGGATAATATTAATTTGTGAAAAATTATCCATCAGTCATTTTTACCATAAAAACAATCCCCCTATTAAAAGTAAGAATAATAAAACTTATGTATAAGTGTTTTATATGATTAAAAAGGATTTTTATTGATTATTTATCTTGTTCTAAACTCGATATATTTCGATTTTTAGTCTGAAAAATGATGAAAAACGACTCTCTTCTTCAGACCCTTATAACTTATTATAATACATAGTAATGAGTAATATCAAAATCCTTGGAGATAGATATTTATTTAATAGATCTTTTTTGAATTATACATTGAATATTTTTCTATAATAAAGCTATGAGAATCCTCAATCTCACCACTATGTATTATGGATAAGTTATAAGGGAGAAAAACTGAGCTTAGTTTTGGATTCTGCACTTTAAAAAAAAATCCTTCATACAAAATGAGTGTTTCCTAAAAACAAATTCTAAGTAAAGAGAAGAGATGCGTTTTTTAGAATAGCGTCTTTATTAATCAGTGGTTCTGATGACCCTGTTCGACATTATCAGACAATTCATAGTCGAACCTAACGGAACCAAATAATCCTATTGCTAGGATTGTATTTCTTGACACTACATAAATACAACGTTATTTGGACCCCCTAAAGCTTGTTGTTCCATCCTTTGATTTCATTGTGTATTTATTGTAGAATAATATCTCGAGTTACACTCACCCAAAACTTAAATGTACACTGCCGCTTTACAAATAATAACATCGTACGTACATAATAATATATAAACACAAATTGAAAATATTATTACATATTAAAAAACCCAAAAACTTAACGGAATTATCGTAGTTCATCAACATCAGGGGTCGGAGAAAAGTGGTAAATTACAACAAATGGATAATTTTAGTTCCTATTGTGAAATGGAATAAACAACATGGCACTACAGGGGTGTCTATAGGAGGTGGGGTGGAGTGGCTGTAGCTCCTTCCCTCTCCCCCAAAAAAAAAAGAAAGGAATTTTTTGCTCTTTACTATAATTTTTTTTTTAAGTATGAAAAAAATTTACGCAAAATTTTGGGTTAAAAATTTAATTTTTTGTGAATAGCTTAGGATTTTATAAAGTTTGTTTCAAAACAATTACAAAAATCAAGCCCCCCTGCACTAGTTTGGGGTAAATTAATTTACTACAAGTTCTTTTAGGGTCACGCTAAAAAAAGTTACCCAACATATCTACATAATGTTAGATTTTACGATATAAAGGAACGTATACACGAAAAGGATACTATCCTAAAAATACTATTTTAGGGTTAAAATCATTTTTTTTAAATAATATTTTTACGTTGCATGCTATCTTTTCATTAATTCTACATATCTATGTATTTACATTGTAAATACGTAAATCTTTGGCTAGATACTTACATATTAAAATAGAATCTGAAGTATGTCGATGCATCAAGGTTCCGTGTTTTTTTACTCATGATTATTGATTCACTATGGAAGCAAGCAAATATGTATTAAATATTTTTTAAGAAGTGGTGTCCGATCATTCGTGTACAAACAACACATGGATTGAAAGATCAAATTAGGCGATGAAAACACGCATGTTTTTGTTTTTTTTGGTAATTCCTCCAACCCAAATAATATACATGACGTATGAAAATATTATTAATGTCTTTTAATTTCTATAAATAATTAAAAATATATTGGACTCCCTAAAAAAACTGTTTATAAAATCTGTTTTTAATATTGATGTAACGAAGCCAATATCAAAATTAATATCAGGTAGTTGCAAAGGTTAATTAACATGGACTTGCAGGGATTTTTATTTCAGAGTGGGTTGGCCAAGGAAAATATATACCGACTTGTCCATTAAAATATGAACACTTTGAATTTTAAACTTCGACAACATATAATTTTAAAATTAACAATAGATCTTAGATCTCTTAATAATTAATGTAGCCGCCCCTAGCAGGAATGATGTCTTCTATACAACGGAGGAAGGCCTGGCATCCACTGTGGAAGTAGTCCTCTATCATGGCGTCCCAGTACAGCCTGACAGTGGATTTGGGGCCTCGGTGTTTGGATGACGGGCACTGCAGGTCTTTTTTGGTGCATGTGAAGGGGTTGGCATCAGGGCTATAGGGGACTAAAAATGACAAAAATCAGTTGAAAACAACTCAAAAGACTCAATTAAAAGAGTCTTGATAAAACTAGATGTTTTTTTTTCATTGCTGGTGACAAAAGTAGCCTCTCCACCCTTACAAGGCTCTTTCACACACTTTTTTGATTTCACTCTGGACAGTGTGTTGTGAAACTACAAGATCTCTTGCATGGGCCATCATGGACTTGAGGAGATTGGTCTGGTCTGTTTTGTTTTCTTTTTTTTAACTTTTGTCCTTTTGCCAGATCCCTTCTTCCTTTCCAACGTTTTAGACTTGCTGATGTCGTAGACAGTGGTCCTGGAGACACTCAACTGCTTGGAGTGCGAGAATGAAAATTGTTGATCACGTTCAAATGTCCTTTTCTCGACTTGTACGTTAGCTACACAGCTCAAGTTTGTTTTGGGTTTGACCTAATTGTTCCAAATCTTTCATATATCAAAATATGAATTAAATTCAATAACTCAATCTTGATTAATTATTGAATTAGTAAGTGTTCAGATTTCAATGGACCCCCGGTATATTTTTCTACTGAAAAACAATATGAGTAGGAGAAAGGCAACATTTATTATAGAGACTCCTCGAAGCTACTCTTGCTGATCAAGAGGGGGAAATTATTAGAGGCAAGACATTTGCTCATCAAGATTTTTACCAAGAAACTGATTTCCCCTTGAGAATTTTAATGACCTTGGATTGAACATAAAAAAAAAAAAAAAAAAAACTCAAACACACTAAACACATGAAACAATCAAAAATATATTTATATTAAAACTTATGTGAGGATAAAAGAAGTGTTTCTTCCACCATCAACATTCCATTTAATACCTTCAAAAATTCCGTCTAGTTGCGAGCTTAATGATATATAATCATTTATCTATGTTTAAACTTAACATTAATAGGTATACTAAATTGGTTTTTATGGGTCTAAATTCAAATTAAGTAATTTTCTATGGAACAGAACATAACTTTTCTTATCTACGACATAAGAACAATATGCTAAGGTGGATTTATTTACTATTTTGTTTCATAAGTAATATTGATTTTTATGATTTTGCAAGCTTTTTGACAATATTTGACAGAAGTACTATTATTTAAAATAATCGAATGACATTTTCTTACAGATAACATTCATTTATTTTATTGACTTTAAATATGCAAATGTTTGATATGAAGCGATTACAAAAATTTCACAAGACCAAAAGGGACTTTCGGTCTTATCTTAATTATGAAGGACGAGCACATAATTGACGCAAAGTAGTATCCTATAGAAAAATAACGGGTAGAAACTTGAAACTTACAGACTTGGAAAGAAAATAAGCTGCCATTCTTTCATTAAACCTTAAGCAAAAATCTTTATTAATATTTTTTGATCCAAAGCCAATGTCAAATTGATTTATTCTATTTGGACGCCATTGACCTCAGAGAGGGTGACAAACCTCTTGCGAAAAGAGTTTCAATTATTGTCAATAAAGTTCGGATACATGGTAGCCCACTCCTCGTCGACAGACGCCGTCATGGCTTCATGTTCGGATGAAAAATGCTACAGGGATTTTTCTCGATGTGTGGTCAGAAAGAAAATTCGAGGGAATTGGCATACAAACTCTATGGTGGTCACACTCTCTTATTTCAGAAAGCGATTTTGTTAACTAAAAAGTCTGATTAATTTAAGTAATCATCAAGTTATATCCACAAATTTGTATATGAATTATAAATGCTTTAATTAGGCCTAAATTAGGAAAAGTAACAAACTATTATCGCGCTTAAAAAATACTTAAAGTTTACTAAAAAAATCAATCGTTGAACTGAGGTACTTTACCATTTACCATAATATTAGTGGAAATTGTGTCTATTAGAGAATGCTCTACAATGTAAGTTATTTTCATGTTTTCTTTGCCGGATAGGACGCGGGACAGGACTGATATTAAGCCCCATATTAAAACCCGATACAACACAGGCAAATTATTTTAAATTTTTTTAAATAATAACAAAATATTATAAATTTGATAACACACTTTTTTCAGGAGAATATACCCCCCTATGTAGTCACGGATATTCATATAAGTCCATTAAATGAATTTATTGAATATCTATGATTACAATTAGGGATGGATTGTATAAATCCTCGTGAGTGTAAATGAAGAGTATATGTTAACAACTTTGATAGACGACATACATATCTAATATAAACTAAATATTACTAAATAAATTATAGTACTCCTGGCTCGTTTATTAGAATTGGATGGGTGCTAGGACTGATTAAAGGACTCAAGGGAAAGAGCGGACAAACAAAAAATCTACAACAAAAATATAAAGGAAAGAAATAAGGTCAAATCATCTACAGCTATTGCACCGACTGATATATATAGTTATTATTCTCTCATAATTCTTAATTTAAAATATTTATTTTTTATAAAATAGTTGTTAACATTTTTTTAAATTATATTTATTAAAGAACTTAATTTTTGAAATTAAATATAAAGTATACAATTATCAAGAAATGTGTTGCCCAATTTCATGCATACTTGTACTTTTGCTTGCCCGAACATTGTTCGTCATTCCTCCTTCCTATGTTTGTCTCTTTTTGCGAACATCTTAACGCGAACTTGGTAATATTTTCAAATAATTTTTGTCTTAATATTATAACAATCGGGTTGGGATATATTTGTTATTTCGTTTTCAATTATATATTGCAGGATTTTTGTAATATTTTTTAAATCATTATTTTTTTTACTTTTATAAAGTTGTGAAATCGCTTCTCGGCTGCAATGAATATACTTTCGAGGATTTCCTTGATACAGTGGCATAAAAATTGGCCGGTATAATCTTTTATATCAAGGAGTTTTGAATACAGGCCACTATCATTAGTTTCCAAAATAACAAAACTAAGACAATTCGAACAAACAATAATAACTTTCTTCATTCCCAACTAGGATTGAAGAATATAAAAAAAAAAAATAATTAATGATAGATAGAACGGATAATAAAATAATATACACACCTCCCACTTCAAAACTTCAGGTAACTTGTCTCTTTGTAAGAAGTTATGATAAAACTTCAATAACTGAAATGATGTAGTTAGTAGTTATGTCATTTCAGCTGTAGTAGTTACCATAAAAGATCGATAAAGACCGTTCCTAGACTAATTCTTTTTATTAGCGCTGGACTGACGTAACTGCAGTCTTTTTAGTTGTTTTAGACCAATCCAAGACTATCCCTAGAACGTTTGAATTTAAAAAATAAGGATAAATAGTTAATGAGAGAACTAATGTGCTGCACATTACCAACATATGGGTACTTTTACATACATGTATGCTCATGAGAATCTCGACAATCTTCATTTGCCCAATTATTAAATACACCTTGTTCTCGAAGAGACACATAAATAAGAAGAGGGTAATCGTCAAACCAGCAATGAACGGGAGTTGGAACTATGTACAATACATACTTCTAAAAACCAGCAGTGAGGTTGATTTGATGCATTAATTATGTTAATGTAAAGATACAGAAATGCACTTTTCATATGCTGATATGATAAAAGCAAGACATGGATGAGATTATATTTGAAGATTTATAACTATCTTTAAACACATACTTAGGTATACATATATATATATAAGAGATATATAGATAAGAATACAAAAATAATATGTAGTTCTATCATCTAAAAGGCATCAAATCACGATATTGTGTTTCCATATTTTGGTATGTTCTTTTGCAAACACATTTTGTACGTGGTATTAACTATTATACCATAAAGTCAATGATTCAAGTAGCAATTGAAAACAGACAGCAATCTATTTTTTGTCATTTGAAAATTATCGCATACAGTTTTGCATTATGTGTGTAAAAGGCTCTGTTTCTTAATCCGGAAATGATATTATTAAAATTAGCTTGAAACTCAATCTTTGTTAGGATGAAAGAAAAACAAATGAAGAGTAGTAGACACATATATCTATGAATTTTTTTTTTGATTAAGTGGAAATATGGGCAATTCAATGCCCTCATACAATGAATGCATTCCTTCACCTCTTATATAAATCCTAAAATGTATACATACTTACATATTAATGAGCCCTGGGTATGGAACATTAGTGGAACAAGTGTCAAATTATAGACTTGAGATATTGGAGCTTAAAGTTTGAGATATTTTTCAAATATGAATAATTATAATCATTTTTGTAAAAAATGACCATAAACGTAGTATAAATATCTAAATTACTGTGTAAGAGGCCATAAAATAGAAAGGAAATCTTTGATTGTTTTTATTTGTATTTTTTTAATTACATTTTCATACATTTTTTACATTAGCTATTTTATGGTATGTATGTACAATGTACAAGTATCCGATTCAAAGAAATATTAGCATAAAATTAATATTTCGGTACAGCCCACAAACTTAGACCAGAGATAATTTTTTTTTCGGTCATTCTATGTACCGATTTTCTTCCCTATCCTGGTTTGTGAGTTGTTTAAATAAGATCTATGCAACACATTTAACTTCATATGACGTCATTGTAGGTTAGACTTGTTCAAATTTTAACTTTTTCTAAACCTTTTAATATTTAATTATTTCCCTTTCTCCAAGCTCTATAGAAACTAAATTTACTAGTCATTTAGATTTTTGACCGTGGCTTTGCCGTATATCCCACCTCGAGTGTATATGCATCACGGGTTGCTGCATTAAATTGTGGTTTCTGTTACCCATGAAGGGTGCCGTGTGTTTATGCTCCTTTGAAATGGCATTGAGGAAAAAAAATCATCCATAGAATCTGTCTAGATCGAATTCTGACTGAGATGGATCAAAATTGAGCTGGAAGGACTGCCCCACAAAATTGAAGAATTTTCATGGTTACTTCAAAATTTAGTATAGGAAATTTTTTGTAAACAGCTTCGGATTTTTAAATTTTTTTTTTTTCAAAAAATTTAATTTTTGTGAATAATTACGGATTTTTGAAACTTAAAAAAGATTAATAATTTCTTGAGAATAGCTATGGACTTTTGAAATTTTTTTCAAAAAAATTCCCTTGCCAATAGACAATATATTTAAAATCAGGTTTAACTACTTTTTTTTTCTATAAACAAATTTAATTTGCTTCAAGGTACCCAAGAATTCGATACTTAATATTTCCTCAATTTTACCACTGAAATCGGGGTCGAATCTTAAACCATATCTTGTATAAATACAGCTGGAGCTCCATCACTAATAGTCCTTTTAACTTTGCTGTTGATCATATACTACGTGACGTCATCAATCTATTGCTATCTTCTTTGTGCATATAATTAAGTACTTTTTTTTACTTTTGACTCTCTTTTTGACTAGCCTGTAACTAAAATTTTGTCAAAGAAAGGGAACTCCAAATTCTAAGAGAGGGTTGAAAGCTGTAATAACATATTGAATTTATGAAATTTTATACTTACCTTTTTTTAAAAATAAAAACACAAAATTTGATTTGATTTATATTTGACATTTATGTTATTATCACCGGACCCATAAGTAGTCAAACGTTAAGAAAAATTATGTAGAATGGTGGTCCGAATACTACAGTTTTATTAGAATAATTTAAATTGTGTATACAGAGTGAGGACTCAAAAATTAGAATCTACTTCGAGATCGTCTAACCTCAGTTCTAGAAGTCTGACAATTTTGTACTGGCACAATTCGAAAGAACTGACAAAAAAAAAACAATTTAATGTTTGTTCTGTTTTTGTGCGATCGAAAATGCAAAGTGGTAGAGGATGTCGATCTTCTGCATTCAAAAGGCTTAAGTACTCCGAAAAGAAGATCTTCACAATGGACGCTATTCTGAAAAAAAGCTCAAGTTGAGGGGACCTTCAGGACCAAACATCCTGTTCAGGTCAAGGTTCTCGGCGTGGTGGCGTCCGACGGTAGCAAGATACCTCCCTACTTTTTCAAGGCTTATGAGAACGTCAACATGGACGTCTACGAAAAGGTCCTCAGGTACCAAGTCTTCGACGGTTGAAGAGCTCATTCTCCTCAGACAACTATGTATTTACCCAAGACGGCCCAGACACACACGCCGAAGAAGGTGCAGCATTTATGTGGGGAGAACACCGATGTCTCCTGCCGGTAGACTTATGACCTTTGTCCTCGCCCAACGTGAACCCCTGAACTTTGCTCTTGGACGGCAAGATGAACAAGACATGTCATCCGATAGTTGATGTCTTGAAGGCTGTAATCACAGAGGAGTGGAACAACTTTTCCTTGGATTTCATTAAGGTCAGCTTGCTTTCTGATCGTGCCCGAATTGAATCCATCATTCAGAAGGGACATATTGAATAAAAAGTATAGAAAATTATTAATTTATCAAACTTGCTACAAAAGTTTAACTTAAAAATATGTAGAAGGGAAAACGGCTGTTAAAATTTTCTAATTTTTGAGTCCTCACCCAGTATGTATATATATTTATTTATATTTAAATTGGAAAGGTAAAAACATTGTTTAGAGGGGGCCACTGTTCTTCTCCCCATAATTTCAACACTGGATGTGCTTGTCAAAAAAGATGAAATTAGGTTGTGAAAAATATTTTTATATAACAACAGAGAAATCAAAAAGGTTATAACAATAATTAATCGTCTATTTTTAAAAAGGTCATCCCAAAAATTTCTACATAATATTTTGTCAAATATAAAAAAGTTGCCCTACATCCCCAACAATCTTAATCAATGCCCTGCTTGTTAAAATTTTCAATGGATCTATGATGTAAGTTAAAAGGGGTTGATTGCAATTCGGAATTTCCCATTATTTCAATTAACACAGGTATGTTCGTTATATATTGTTTATGTATACTAGGTAAGAAGCTTTTTCCTTCCCTCCTTCCCTCCATCATCTACATAGAGAGTTACAAAAGTGAATCACGTAAACTACTTTTAAATCTATACTGATGAACAAGATTTTTTTTTGTAAAAAAAAGCTAAGAAATTGTCGGAAAGTATGCGTAAAGAAACAAAAGTGTTGGCTTATTTCCCAAAAAACGAAAAGAAATAAAATAATTTTTTCCCATCAAAATTTTTTATAAAAAGAACTTAGTCAGTAGAGTAAGACTCGCTCATAATTACTTAGTTTTGAGTTTTTTGTAAGTCATAAATAATAAACTTATTTCCGAAATGGATGCCATTAAGAAGAAAATGCAAGCCATGAAGCTTGAAAAGGACAATGCTATGGACAGAGCTGATGCCTGTGAACAACAGGCAAAGGATGCTAATCTCCGTGCTGAAAAGGTACTTTGAGCTAAGGAGTAACTTTAATATGTAGGTACAATGTAAACGCAAATATTTGCTATAGCAACAAAATATTTTATAGATATATAAAGTACTTTTTATCTTAATCAATCCCAAAATTGTTAGAATGAAGTGATTTGATTATAAGAACAAACCTTCCTTCCAATTTTTTTGTTTTGAAATGAGCATCATAATGACATAGAAATCAAATTATAATATTACATGCAACACAATTATCAATATATTTATTTTAGGCTGAAGAAGAAGTCCATGAGCTTCAAAAGAAGATGCAACAGCTAGAAAATGACTTGGATCAAACTCAAGAAAAGTTATTGAACGCTAACCAAAGACTCGAAGAGAAGGAAAAAGCTCTTACCAACGCTGAGGGTGAGGTTGCTGCTCTCAACAGACGTATCCAACTTCTTGAAGAAGATTTGGAACGCTCTGAAGAAAGACTCACAGTTGCCACGCAAAAATTGGCTGAAGCCTCCCATGCTGCTGATGAATCCGAACGTATGCGTAAGGTAAGTGTTTCGGGTTAAAAAATATGAACAATCACGTTTATGAAATGGGACATTTTTATTGGTTAGGTATTAGAGAACAGAAGCTTGTCCGATGAGGAGCGTATGGAAGCTTTGGAAAATCAATTGAAAGAGGCTCGATTCTTGGCAGAAGAGGCTGATCGTAAATACGACGAGGTTGCTCGTAAATTAGCAGCTGTTGAGGCTGATTTAGAAAGAGCAGAAGAGCGTGCTGAGACTGGAGAGACGAAGGTAAGGACATTATCCTTACTAACTTAGCTATAACTGAAAATAATCCTTTTATAGATCATTGAATTAGAAGAGGAGTTGAGAGTTGTTGGAAACAATCTCAAATCCTTGGAAGTATCCGAAGAAAAGGCCAATCAAAGAGAGGCTTCATACAAGGAGCAAATCAAGACCCTTACCACCAAGCTAAAACAAGTTAGTATTCATTAAATTTATTCCAAATATCATTGTGACATTTATATAACATAAAACAGGCCGAAGCTCGTGCTGAATTTGCAGAAAGATCCGTTCAAAAGCTCCAAAAGGAAGTTGATCGTCTTGAAGACGAGCTTGTCCACGAAAAGGAGAAGTTTAAGGCCATCTCTGATGAATTGGATCAAACATTTGCCGAAATGTCTGGATATTAAATAAACTTTAATAATATCAATTTATCTTTATTACTACTATTTTTTTCCTTAATTAATCTAAACAAATCTTTCCAGTCAACATCACGTTTATATCTTGACTATAGCATTTCATTTCATTAATTCCAATAAAAAAATTATCATTTAAGATTAAAAAATCTTGTAATCTTTCAACACTTAAAATGCAAATTACTATCCCCCTTCAAAATGATTGTCTGTACAATGTACATAATATATCCATAGGTAGATATTAGTGATAGGACGATTAAAGGAAATCGTAGAATCAGGGTTTTTTTTGGAGTCGTAGTTGGCATCGTGAAAATAATATTTAATTTTCTATTTCGATTCTTATTTATTACTGGTATTTAACTATTTATTACTTTTAAAGTTGTGAAAAAAGAAATTAGCATCCCCCGCCCAAATTAAGGAATTTTTTATTTTTACAAGAAAATGTAATATTTAAAGAAAAAAATAGGAACGTTTAATATTAATTTAGTTTACTTTTTTAATTTTTCTTTCCAAAAAAAATATTTTTTTTTGAATAACAATGTAATTTTTCTCCAAAAAATGTAATATTTAATTCTTTTTTTCCAAAAAAAATAATTTTTTATGAATAACAATGTAATTTTTCTCCAAAAAATGTATTATTTAATTTTTTTTTTCCAAAAAAAAATAATTTTTGTTAATAACAATAAAATTTGGTTATTTTTTCCCAAAAAATTTAATATTTTTTTTTTAAATTTTATATAAGAAATTGATTTGTTTTATTTTTTTGAAAACAGATGGGGATTTATAAAATTTATTCCAAAAAATTTAATATTTGAAATTTAAAATAAAAATTTAGTATTTGAAATTTAAAATAAAAATTTAATATTTGAAATTTAAAATAAAAATTTAATATTTGAAATTTAAAATAAAAATACAAAAAGAAGCCCCTTCTAAAATATAATCATGTGGATGCCCCTGATAGCAAAATGGAATTTTCTATACTATTATTTAAAACATTAAAAAATTTCACTCGACATCCTTAATTTTTACTAGAATCGCCTCGGAATCGTGATATTTTTAAGAATCGCATCACTAGTAGGTATATAGATTCTATAAGCATACCTATGGGTATGTACATTAAATTAAAGGTATGATCTCTGAAATATATTAAGGTAAAGTAAACTGTACATGGTTTATATTATCATGTTAAGAAAATAAATGGGTACATTTTTTGTTTATTAACATTATCATTTCCATTCTTGAACTTTTAAGTATAATAACTAGTTTCAACTCAACAAGTTATGACCAATGATAAGGTTTAGTAATAAAAATAATAATAATAAGTATATGAGTATTACAATATAAAACATTCTACTCTGCATTCAAGCAATTATATACATAGTAACATTGATTTACAATACATATGTATTTGGAGCAAAATGTTCATTTTTCATCTTTCCCAATACCTAAGATACACTACAATCTGCTTTGAAGACGTCATAACATTGTTAAGGTTTTCTGCAAGTCCATTAAATTTCCAGCAATACAATTTACGAGGTGTATTCAAAAAGTAAAGTGACTTTTTAAATTTAACGGCAAGATTTGGTCGATTATTTTATTTTTTTATGTTAGTACACTCACGAACATATATTTACTTTCAGCTATAGAATATGTTTAGTTTGCTTAAAAGAGGCATAATAGTTAGAAATATTTTGCGTGCTCTGAGATATTTTTGCTATCTAAAATCATGGATCCAAGAATTTGTATCAAATTTTGTGCAAAAAATGAAATGAAGTACTCCAAAACACTTAAAAGTTGACTGTGGGATACGGTGAAACTGTTATGAGTAAAAAAAAAATGTTTACCATTAGTAAAAACTCTTGCAAGAGGAACTGAAAGAAGGCAATGACGAACCTCACTCTGGACGCCCAAGCACGTCAACAACAGATAAAAACGTTGAAGCAGTGAAGAAAATTACTGTCAGTGATGTTGCTGAGGATATTGACATATCAGAGGCGAGTGTCAGCGAAGTTTGTTCCGAAACTGCTTAATTTTGATCTGACTGACAGTTGCATTGAGGGACCCGGAGTTTGAATGGTGGACACTGCAGGCCTTCCCCTCGATATGTACCTCAAAATTGTTCTTGAGGGTATTGTCATCAGGGCTGTAGGGGGCCAAAAGTATCATTTAAAAGAGTCTTTCAACGGAGTAGATGGGTTTCTTTCATTGTTGGTGTCCAAAGTGGTCTTTCTACGCTCACAAGACTATTTATGCCCACTTTTTTGATGGGTCCCTGGACAGTCTGGTGTGAAACACCGAGATCTCTTGCATGGACCCTCTTGGACTTGAGAAAATTGAATTGAACGGTTTTCTTTAACTCCTTCAGGTCCAGTTTTGCCTTTTTGGTAGAGCCCGTCTTTTTTTCCTACGTTTCGGACTTGCTGACGGGGTAGACAGTGGTCCTGGGTACGCCCAACTGTTCGGAGTGCACGAATCTAAATTTGTTGATTATGTTCAAGTGTCATTTTTTCGACTTGTACGTAAGTTAAAGAGCTCATGCTTTTTTTGATTTGTAACTAATTACTTATACTTTAATGGATCAAAATATGAATTAATTTCAATCCCTCAACCTTTATTGATTATTGAATTATTAATTATTCACATTTCAATGGACCACTCGGTACGGTGATCTAAATAAATATGACATTTTAAGACGAATAAATTGCAATTTGTACGATGTTACAAACTTATAAGTTACAACTTTTACACAACATATACCTATTTACAACGGATCTAGCAAGTAAATAAGTTAATAATATACGTAATGTTAATATAGTATATGTATATTTTAAATTGATTGTTTCCCCTCAAAATATGTATTCAAATAATATTATTTTATATAATGGATTTACATATTTTCTGAAATGTTTTTGAAGGAATAGATAAATACTACATAGCTAACAAAAAGTCGTCGTCGACGACAACAAGTCTTTTCCTTGTTTTCTATTCGTTTTTATGACTCATTGACTTTGAAAATAACCAGTTCTTTATAATAATAAAATACAGTGACTAGTAACCACGACTACCTCTTCTGCTTCTTCGAAGCTCACCCATGATTAATCTGTCATTTTCAGTTGTGAAATCAATTTATTTTAAACATGTACGAATATGTACAATGTACATACCTACCTAAGAACAACCTCTATTGTTATTGTTTAACAAGGGGTCAAATGGAACTTGGCTACTAAAAGTCGTTCATTTGTAGGTCATTCATACATGAACATAATATATACTTAACAAAATTCTAGATGAGCAGGATCTACATAAATTGATAAATCAACATCATATGTATAAATAGTAGCAGGGGAGTCCGCAGGGACCAGGGGGGTTGAAATTTAATAATTGAAATTTGATTTTTTTAGAATAGCTATGAATTTTTGAAATATATTTGTGTATAGCTGGTTTTTAAATTTTTTTTCCCAAAAAATTTGAAGTTGTTTCCAAAACATTTAATATTTCATGGCTGTTATATTTTTTGTAGATATGTTTTTATGGTTAGTTTGTAGCATTTCTTGGAAGAACATACACCAACTTTCAGATATATCGGTCTATTTCTTTCTGCTTAGCATGCGTTTGAATCGTAGAAGTGGTGTGGTTTTAAAAAAATGATTCGTGTGTTAATGAAACGTTACTTTATGAAAGGAAAAACGCCCCAGGAGACTAAAAACCAGCTTGATAAACAAAATGGAAACTCTGCACCTCCGATTAGAACAGTTTATAAATGGTTTCAAAAATTTGCACAATTGTCACTGAATGTTCTGGACGCCCTGTTGTGGTTACTACTCCAGAATTCAATGATAAAATCCATGATATGGTGATGGTTGACAGAAAATTTTAGGAACTTAAGATTACTAGTGATATGAGCATCTCGAGTTGGAACTCTATTTCAATTTATAATGTGACCACAACTGCTAAGGTGTGTGCTGGTGCATTACCATGATGAAAAAGGACTTTTTTTCAAGACAAATGCCAATCGTGGGCGTTTGTCTTTCAGCTCGGTTTTCAAAAGGTCCAATAACGATGAATAATATGTAGTTATAATAGTTTGACACTTCTCCAGATATTAGATGAGGATTATTCTTTGCGAATCCAAAAAACAGTCGCCATAATCTTTCCGACCGATTCCTCCTCGGAAGAAACGAATGCTAAACAGAAAGAAATAGGCAGATCTGGTTGAAAGTTGGTGTGTGTTCTTCCAAAATATATTAACAACTAAACATTAGCTCGATACACACCATTTGTCCCTCAGGCTTTTCAAAAAAATCCTCGTTTGGATCCGTCCTCTTATTTATGCTGGGGGAGGTGTAAAAATTAGGTGAATAAAGAACCATTTGTTTTAATCATTGACTCCTAAGTAGAAGTTGTGTTCACAACGGACTTTGTGTCTTTTTTTTAAGAGAAGATTTGAGATATATACAGCAGGGCTGCTGAGTCAGAGTTGGTGGAATCAGAAAATTTGTGCCGACTCCGCCTATAAAAAAAAATAATTAATGTAAATACAACTTATTAATAATATAAAGATTACATTGAGTGATCGTAAAGTTTTTTTTTATAAATGTTTATAATTTATAGGTGTTAATTATTATTAACTTATGAAACTTGAAGCATCTGTAGTCTATAAAATCAAAATTCCTCAACATCTCTCAAGTCTAAATTATTATATTGGGAAGAGCATAGCCACTTTTTATGCTAGTTCTTTTCTTAGTCAATGCCATCAGAGTAAAGAGTAATGTTAGAATGAGAGGTTGTTTGTACTGTTGTACTGTAGGAGTACATAAGTTATGATCAGAAACAATCGATAGATTGTGATCCATTACATTTGTTGATTCCTCTTGTTAAATATCTTATATTCCAAATATTTTTTTCCTACCTGGTACAACTATTTACTACATATAAACAATAATTAGTTATTACTAAACCTATAACTATAAATTAAATCTATATTTATAGTCTCTATAATCAATTGTAATTATATAGTCTATAAAATATATTGTTAAAAAATTGTGTGTTTGAGTCGGAGTCAGAGTTGGTAACATTCAAAATACTTGAGTCGGAGTCGCCTCTGCACCCCTGATATAAAAAAATGAAAATTTGGTATATAAGGTGAAATGTATCTTCAAAGCAAACCATTATATGAGTATAAATACAACATCAACAAAAAATAAATGAGCCACGAAAGAGTACAACCCATTGGTAAGCTACTAAATAATCAATAGTCCATTGCATCAAAACTTTTCTGTGTTAAAGAGGATAAATATGTTTGTTCATCAATTATGGTCATCATCTAATTACTTGAAGTCATTTTTCTCTTCCTTCCTTCCTATTGTAATATGATGTTGTTATTGTTTTAGGAGAGAAAAGTTAGTCCTTAGGAAGAAGATTAAATAGCTTGAGGTCAAATATATATATATTTGTACATAGGTAGGTATATCTTATTCGTCCTTCGTGAGGATAATCCTAAAGAGCACTTCTTTGTTACAAATTATGCTTATTGTTATAAAAGAAGAAAGCCCGTTAAAGTTGACCTCTTCCTTGATGACTATAGGGATTCTAAGAGAAATTGTGTGAAAATGGCGAAATCTAAATTTCTTGTCTGTTTAAAGTTCAATAAATTATGGCAAGGGTATTATTATATGTACGAGTGAGCAATGAAGGGTGGACAGTTGAAAGTTTTTATTTCCTTTTTTAAGTATGTACAATGTTCATCAACTTCTATTATTATCTTTATTAGCTCTGGTATAATATTCGAATAAAATATAATTGAATCTAAAGCAAAATTATATGGGGGGGATTGCTTTTTGGATTTTTTTGAAAAAAAAAATTTACGAAAAAATTTAAATTATTATATTTTAAAAAAAATTTATAAGTTAACCCAGAACTTTTTTTTCGGAAAAAAATAAATTTTTATAAATTCCTTAATTTAGGCGGGCAGGGCCTAAAACAAAAACAAAAAATTAAGGAATTTTTGCTTTTTGGTAGAAAAATTATTGAAATTAAAATTTAGTTTAATTTTTCAATTTTCTTTTTACAAAAAATTTAATTTTCTGCAAATACATAAGAATTTTTCAAATTTTGCTCTGAAAAATTTAATTTTTGAATTTATTTTCAAAAAAATTGATATTTGTTAATAACTGTGGTTTTTTGAATTTTTTTTCCAAAATATTTACTAGTTTAAATTTATTTCGAAAAAATTTATTTTTTTTGTGAATGGCAGTGGATTTTTAAAATTTATTTCAAAAAAATTTAATTATGGAACTTTTTTTCTAAAAAATCCCAAAAACCAATTCCAATATATATTCGAACTCCCCTGAAAGCATGAATCGTGTTTTTTTTAAATGCTTATTGTAACTTTGATGATATATTACCATAATTATTTGAATTTAGAGATGTCAATAGGTTAAGAAAGTATTTTTAAACATATTATTTTATGAAGTATAGAATACTTTATTCCAATCTAAAAATTGAATTATATTTTTATTTATTTACAAAACATTATTGATGGATTTAGGAAATTATTTTGCCTATAATTCCAAAAAATCAAAAATCGATAAAAATTTATTCTTACATTGCATAAGATTTATGAGTATGCTCCGAACTTTGATCCCTTGAATCCACCCACTCTCACGTTTTCCCAAATGATATAATTTTATGGCTACATAATATTTTGAAATAGATTTAATTAGTTTGAACATATGTTTTGATTCAGGAGAAGAATCACAGATTGAATGGATTGAAAGAACTAATTATTTTTCTTGAAACCGAAACTTTTTCCAACGGGTATATTGATATTGTAAAATTGTAGGAGCTGAATTGTAACGGGAAAAACAAAATTTTTGATCTATTTTTTTTGTTCGTCAATTGTCGCGACGTCGATAAATTTATTTTACTAAATATTTATCACTATATATTTTTTATCCCTATTCTTAGCTCATAACCTCATAATAAATATTTGAGACAGTGGCATAAGGAAGCATCATTAAGGGATAAAATGGAACTTACTATCCAATATTTGGTCATTAATTCCACAAGTTAGAAAATTTTTAATTTTTCAATAAAATTTTGAATTACATTTTCAATTCAAGTACTTGACATGCTGATCACGAATATGTAATTATTTTTTCCGAATAAAATTGGTTTTTTGAGAATTTTCTAGTTTGAAATGTTTCAGTACTTTTGTCCTTTATATAGGTTTGAGCCAACTTTCCAGCATAAGAAAGTCAATAATTGCCAAAAAAAAAAAAAAAACTTGCAAAACTATATTTTGATTTAAAATTTGTGTTTATATTTGATAAACTATCATTAAATCCATAAAAAATGCAATTTGAAGTAAAAAACAATTTTTTAAGGGGTAGTTTGAAAATCAATAACTTATAAGGTTTTTATGCCTAAAAGAACTGATTTAAGAGTAAATAATGAAAAAAACCCAGTTGTCCACAAAAAAAATTAATTTTTTTGGAAATAAATATCAAAAATTGAATAATGAGATGAAACATTTATAGCTTCGGACAGAAATTAATTTTTTGAGAAAAATATGTGAAAAATTATTCTTTTTTCGGAAAATTTTATTCAATTTCAAATATTAAATTTTCCAAGAAAAAACAAAAATTCTTTAATTTGGGAGGGCTACAGACATTTTAGCTCACCCCTGTAGTTTTAGATCTATATTGATTTGTTTTTTTTTATTAGAAATTTATCAGTGTTACATAAGTACTGATATCTTTAAAAAAAGGAAAGAAATAATCTTAATATTTTTAAAGTAAACAATGTAATTCCATATATTACATTGTTTATGTGCATTATTGTCTTTTTAATACTGAATAGTTGGGCCATACAAATAACAAATGTAAAAATACGGAAAAATTTCAAATCAAAATTCTTGAATATTACATTTTATACGAAAAAAATAACTAGAGATTCGTGGTGAGCTGGTCAAGTGCTATTAGAATTAAATATAGAATCTATAAGATTTTTTTTGTTGATTTGTGCTATATATTGACTATTTTGACCGGGAGACCAGGGGCATCTGCATAGAGGCTTTAGGGGCTGCAGTCCTCTTCCTGATAAATTAAGGCATTTTTTCTTTTTACTATATTTTTTTTGGTAAGGATGAAAAATTTTTACTTGAAATTAGGGCTAAAATTGGATTTTTTTTTGAAAAAATTACCCTTTTAAATAGAATATAATATTATTTATATATAATAAATAATAATCTATGCCTAACAAGATTTATGAAGGTGATTTTTGATAATGTTATGCGTATGAATCAAATTATATTAATAATCACATACATATACATTTTGAGTATTGCAAACGAAGCTACTGTAAACTAAATTACTCTTCTTGTACATTTTAATTTTTTTATTCATTGCTGTTAGCTAAGAAATTAAATTCCAACTTGACTTCTACCTATAACTTATGTACGTAATTGGCAAGGTTGTCCCTTAATCGGTCTAGCGGTTCAAAGAGCTCCGTTTCTTAAACTGCTAGAACCGGAACCAACCAAGTCGAACCGAGACCGCCGCAATATATTGTTTATCGGTCTCGGTTCTAGTGCTTTTTTTCCTACATAGAAAATACAATATAAATATTTTTTACAAAATTTTTTATGAGTTTTTAGTTTAAAATTTCGACGTTTTCCAAATAGCGAAGGGTTTCTTATGGATCTGGAAAAGTGGTTTTAGGCACCGGACGCTATAAATAAAATAGGGAAGGGTGGGGTAGATTATGGATCCGGATCCGCTACTAAGCATGTCGGGGCCCTATAATATGATCACTATAAAAAAATTAAGCAAGGGAGTCCCAAACTCTACTATGCCAAGGCCCCCTAGATTAATTCATTATTAGCTGAGGCCCCCTTTTTACGAAACATACTATGTATGCGTAGACTTAAGCAATCCTCAATTCTCCTGCATCCCTCCCCCCCGTCCCAATAGCCTCTCCTCACGGCCTCACTTTGAAAGTGTTGACTTTGTTGTGTCTTGATGAGGTTGTAGAGACAGAAACTATTTATATAAATGAATTCGGGAGGACTCAGAGAAATGAGTAGAGAAAAGACGTGGAGGACTAAGGTAAGGATTGTTTAATAGGAATACGTATATTCTTATTAATACATAATATACTACTCTGATATATATATATATAATACACGGCTATTTATACTAATAAAAGGTAAAAACTGTACTTTAGATACACACATATATATACACGACATTACTAGAAAAGTAAGAGAAATAATAAGAGAATAAGAGGGAAGGAAAGGCGACACGAACACCATTGTCTTAATCAACCTTGGTTTTCGGGGCCCTGCAGAAAATTTGGGGCACTCCACACTCTATATAATGTAACTGCAGCCCTGTTTGTATATAATATCATTTCCTGGGCGCGAATTTTCTAGCGACATCCCTTGTTTTAAGTGCCTGTTACCAAACTGAGCCTGTATGGAAAAGAACCGAGACCGTAACCGAACCGAAACCGTTGAAATGAGGCCGGACCAATAGAACTGCTGAACCTGAACCAGGCACAACTTTGATAATTGATTAATAAAAAATTCAAGTGATTAATAGGATGGGTGATATTCATTAACGGATATTGCGTTATAAAAAAAAATTCTCAATTAGGTTATTTATTATCAGAATATATGAAGAAGTAAATTCTACGATTTAGTTGAATGTTTCCAAGGAGTGCCTTTATTCACAGCTTTGCAAATAAAATTTCAATGAAAACTTTATACCCCCCCCCATAAAATATGATTATACCATGCTAAATATTCTGATCACATTCATATTTATTAAATTTATGAAATTATTTATTGATTATTTATGTACTAATTCAAAAAACCAAAATTAGGTATTAAAACAGTGAAAAATGTGTTGTATGTAACCATAACGTATCAACAACGACGTATATTCAAAAATATATTATCACTCCTTAATCCGAGTATTACGTAATATATTAAGTTTCAGTAATGAAACTATGAACAATTATTAGTAAACTTTAATAGAGTTTATGTTGTCGAAACGAATAGGAAAAGATGTACAATGGACATAGTTACTCGACATCGACGTGATACCTTATTTAACTTATACACAAAAAAAAATCACAATAGCAAAAGAATCCAGGAACAATATAAGACAAAAATCGAAAAAAAATAATTCAAAAAAACAAATTCGAAATTCAAAATATCTTGTGTGAAAAAAAGCCAGATCCGAAATATCTAAAAACTAAAAAATAATGATAAGAATAAATTCACTTTATTCTAAAATTTATCAATTTCAAATGTCTAGTCTCTTATTATTTTTGTAAGTCAAAATATAGTCACCCTAACTAACATATATAATTGAAAATCAAATAAAAGGATCACTCAAAAAGATACTCTAAGCTTTCCTTGACAAAAAAGTATATAGTAATTGGTGAGTCAACCAGAAATGACGCTCGAAGTACTTTTTCTCAAAAAAGTATTAGACGGATTTGTACTCGTCAATTAATTATCTTCCATTTATTTTGATTAGCCTTACAGAGGCCCTATTATTTCTACTTAAAAATTGCAAAAAATTTTAGTCATAACAAAATAAAAAACCATATGGGTTACCTGATATGATTTTCTTTTGGTATATTATGGTATATTCATTGTTACATTGAACAGAAATGAAGATAAGTAAATAAATCACAATTTATTTTTTACTTTCATTTACAATAATTTTTGATAACGTATATACTATCTTCACAAGTCGATACTAGAATTTAATAATGAAGAGCGTTTGAGTCGCTAATCTTTAATGAAACATATAATTTGGAAATATTTATAGAAGGAACTAATATTTTATAAGTATATATTATTTGAGGTTCGCAGTCGATATTACAGAGTGGGAAGCTCTTTTGACTATTGTCTACTTCACTCACAACTTGAAATACAAATAATAAAACGAAAGTCTTGTATTTGTTCCTCTCTTTCCAATCCCTTCCAATGATTCCTCTGAGTCCCTTCACTTCAACTTCTCTTCTTGTGTATAAAAAATATAATTGTATTATTATTGATCCAGAGGAATATCAAGTATGAGTTATGATCTATACCACAAATTGCTCTTTGGAGGATGAGGAGGATGGTGATTCATTAATTCCAAGCATGTAATAAGTGTTTTTTGAAGCAGCAGAAAGGATGTTTCTGCATTCATAATTTCCTTCATGTCTTCAATTTTGGATCATTCATAATATTAGATTTTTATTTTTGACAGAAGGTCTTTTTTTATCACTCCTGTGCAATATGAATTACACATAATTGTCAACATTGAGGACAGAATGAAGTAAAAATACGGAGCGGGAAAAAATAGATGGAATGTCCAAAAATTAACTTTTGAGTTCCTTTATTTTAATAATTTCAAAAAGCGAATGCCAATACTTAAGATTTTATCAGGTAATACAACTTCTTAATCAACCCTTTGATGTGATGCGTTCAGTACTAAAAACTCAATTAAATTTATATTACTTATGAGTCATCAATCTTTGCTTAATCAAAGTAGAAAATTAATGTGGAATATAGTTTATGATTATTGAGCATTCAGATTTCCCTATAAATGCAAAGTGTTTAATATGATTCATATACATATGCAAAATGATAAATTATTCGGAGATTTTGATTTTGTGTTCATAACTTACATCTCGATGTGTTATCCACAGGTTTTAATTTTTAAACATATAATACTTTTTTTTAAGTAAAAAATATCAGACCGAGATAACAGTGATTCAAGTATTATTTTTTTTTTCCATGACTATTTTAAATGTTTGTTTATACAAAATTTTCGCTCTTTTTTATTATTTTTTTTTTGTAAGGAACACCCAATACAATTGAAGCACCTTTCTTTAACTCTTGCCGATGATGAGATAACACAAGTCTTTGAGGAAGGAAGCTGATTTAATATAACAGGGATTGAGGTAAGAAATTGATTTATAGTAGGAGGGGAACATGAGGCAGGAAACAGACTTACGGTAGGAAACATACTAGAGGTAGGAGGCAAGGTGACTATATTACATATAGACACCTTGGGTAGGAGGTAAGCTTAGAGCAGGAAGAGGACTTGAGGTAGGAAACATATTAAAGATGGGAGGAGAGCTTTGAGGAGAAGAAGGATTTAGGTAGGAAATTAACTTAAATTAGGATTAATATAAATAAGCTGATTTAAGGTTGTAAGGGAGCTCGAGGTAAGAAACGGATTTATGGTAAGAGGGGAGTTTGAGATAGGAAACGGATTCAAGGTAGAGGAGATTGATGTAGGTAGAGTGCTCCAATTGTTTCCTCTTATTTTCGCAATTGATTAGAGCAGCTTTATTTCTTTCTAGATATTCTTTCTTTTCTTCTTCTTTTTTCCCCACATAAATATTTTTCAAGAATCGAAATGATCAATTCCTTAGATGAAATGTGATTCTTTAATAGCCTTATAGATTTAATTTCTTTACTATTGGACCACTTCTGCGATCTGCAGAAATATTGGGAGTGATTCTCTACCAGAAAATGAATATATTTTATCTACTTTCCTAAGCATTATAATGTATGCTAAAATACCCATAACAATGAAATTCTTGTTCTGACCTCTGAAAAGCATTTAAAAAATAGATAACAAGTAAAAAATATTATTGAAAGAAAAAACGTGGACTAAATGACGAATGATTGATTTCAGAAAAATGTCAATAATTTTATTTTTTGATAAGTAATTTTGATTTTTTTTTTAACAACACTTAGATACACAACCTTTGTGAGCATGTTCACTCAATATGGTCACCCTCAGCAGCAATCACAGCCTCCACAAGGCAGCGGAAATCCTTGGAGAAGTTGATAATGAACTTCTCGTACAAGTTGTTCCACTCCTTCACAATGGCGGCCTTCAGGGAGTCAACGTTCAGGTGAGATGTCCGGTTAGTCTCCCTCTCCAAAGTACCCCACCCAGCAAAGTCCAACGGGTTCAAATCCAGCGAAAATGATGGGCACATGTCCTTAGTACAAAAATCAGCCATGTTGTCGGCGCAGAACTTCTGGCATTTGACCGGTGTGTGTGAGGGTCCACACATAGTTGTCCTCTGGATAGGTGGCAGTATGGTGAACCTCAGCACCTTATAGTAGGCCTCCTGGCCAATTTTCTCCCCAGCCTTAAAAAAGAAGGGAGACATCTTCTTGCCGTCGGACACCACGACCCTCAGGACCATTGTTTGGGCCTGATGTTTTGTAAACACCACCCCTTGACCTCATCTGGTGATAACCCAAGCCAGGGGTCATTCCGACGGTTGTAGACCTGGTCCACGGTGAAAATCTTCTCGACAGAGAAAATTTTTACGTGGATCCATTTGCCTTCATCCACGCACAAACTTTCTTGCAACTATGTAGTCTCCTTTCCTTGAGAGGTTTTTCCATCCATTTTCATCTTGGCCACCTTGAAAATGAGGATCCTGGATCACTTTATAATGTTCATGATCTCTGCACCCTCAATCTTGGCATTCAGAAGGTGAATCCTCTGCCTTTTTTGCTTCTTGCTCGTCCTTGCTTGCTCACTCATGAATCATAATGAAAGATTTGAGAAATGTTTATTATTGTTTACTTATACAGAAAGGACCGGAGATCGGAATATGCAGAAAAAATCACATAACCTCTCTATTTGAATTATATAATTAGCATTTATTAATAGTCCACGTTTTGCTTCCGAACCCTGTATATATATTTTTTAAATTACAATATATAACTTTATTTGCACCGCTTCATCAAACATGTACATGTGAGATGACCCTGCTCCTTAATCTTCAACGGCAAATAAATTGCTTTTATTTTAAGATAGGAAATTAGTTTTTCCTCTTTGAATGGACTTAATCTCCGAAAAGTCCATTGTAAACAATTGAACTTCAACCCTTTTATATTTAGAATAAGTCATAAGCGATGACTCATAACTGAGTCGAGTGTTGTAGTCTTTTTCTTTCCATTGAAATACATTCCAAAAGTTTTCTATTGGAACTATCACTGTTTAATATCCAATCGTCCAGAGGATTTTTTTAGAATGGACTCCCTAAACAAGGAAGAGAAAGTTTCCGAATTATCGTAGCATGTATGGCAAACGTCACTCCGCCTTCCCATAATTCCTAGTTGTGGACATGCAGTTTTCCAATAATTTAAAAATTTATTTTTCCAACAATATCGTTCATAACCAAAACCATGATTGAACATATTTCTGGTACTATGGTATATTTACTCCAATGACTTGGGAAACTAACAGTCTTGAAGTCCGAATGAGGAGGTAACCTTCCAGGAATAAAACCGCCATGCTCATTCATTAGGTTTTAAAGAAATATCTTGATACCTTCCCGTTGCTCATGAATAGATCTATTGTAAGGGTTGTTCGATAGATTATCAATAGATCTATGTGTCCTCAAAGTAAGGCCATTTTCCAGATAGTTAGTATGTAAACGACCAAGGATACTTTTTGGATATTCCCATAAAAAAAAATGGGATTTGGCACATATGCTTCCCTTTAATATAAAGCTTCCTCTGATATCTTGTCGTCTTTTTCATCAATTGAAGAAAAATGTCCAAGAGCATATATTTCGAGAGAATCTTTGGAAATTGCCGAAATTTCCAAGGACTGGTACTTGGAAATGTAACTTCTTACGGAGAAAACCACTTAGAGTATGGACCTCTCTTTCCAAAAGACTCTTTAAGCTCTATTTTACAATTACATCCTATTTCAAAAAAATTACAAACCATCTCGTTCCCTTCCTCATCAAAGAAGTGTCATGTCATGATGAAAAGGTCGAACATCGACATAGAAGATGGAATTTTTTTTGTCGTACATGATTTATAGGGTTTTGAAAATTAATAATAATGTTGTTAAATCGTATAACAGTGTAAAAGAACATTGCAAGAGGTAATATTGTACGTCGTTTCGAATAATTAATTTCCCTCATCTGGGAAGGACATCAGTTTTTTTAATTATAGGTCTATTCCTTTTTTTTGACACAGCACGAACTTCTATCAAATCCTAAATTGGATTTGTCATAACATTAACAGAAATAATAAATGAAGATATTTTAAAAATAGGTCGATTTCATAGTTGAATTTATTGATTACTCATAGGTGTGCTTACAATATCTGATATTAACAATAAAACACTCTTTATATATTATTTATAAATAGACTAAGAATAATATGGTAATAAAATTAAAGATATTGATTTATTAAAAATAATAATATAATAAAGCTTGCCATTTAAAATCTACAGTTAGAAGCGCATAAAATTACAGTCAATTTATGTTATTAGGGTTTTGCTATTACTTTGGGAGGAATAAAACTTGATTAATTATACATTTTCTATGTAAAAAATAAAGTGGTATCCTTCAGTTACATATTACTTGGAAGACATTTGTGTGAGCAAATCAATGATGTAATTCTGTTGTTTACTCATTAGCCTCAAAGACCTTTCTATTTTGTTTATTCTTTGATTTGTTGCAATTAATGAAACCTCTTGCTTCCTCATTAATCTCATCTTGGCTGCCTCTAAAATCTCAACGTCAAGAACGATAGTCTCTGGATCCAAGAGGCCCTTTGAGGATGTATGAGCTCCCATTTGACTTTTTTCTCTTCTTGAGCGATTAGGATAGAAAATAGCTTGTTTCTCTGCTAGACGCTCAGAAAATAGCAAGAACCTTTTTGAACCAAGAGTCAGTCCGATGAGCTTACTCATTAATCTACTTTGAAATACCCCACGAAGGCAGGAACAATCAGGCACTTTGCGTCCCCAAGAGAATGGAGGCCAATTGGAGAAAAAATGAAAAGGATCTCCAAGGAGCATAGATTCAAAATAGGAAATGAGTTCAATTCGAGAAACATGGTTCACAATTTCCGCTTCCTTTTGTATGGAAGAGATGTCACTGACAGCCAAACCATTTAAAAGATTCACTAATACTAGCATGATAAAAAAAACATAAAGAAGGAAGACGATTCGGCCAAATGGTAAGTCAAACTCAATGCTCTCAAACTCAATTTCTCCAGTCAGACTCATGGTGATTGTTTTAAGGAGGGATCTTTCAACAGTCGTAAAGTAAGGATTGGGTTGTTCTCCTTCTTTTGTGGCTGGTCTTTTCAGCATGATATAAAATGCCAAAGCAAATGCAATTATAAAGCTGATAGACCACGTCAGGAAAAGTATAAAATTTTGAGATATCCGTTTGAACATAGTAACAAATGTACTTGCTTTCGGATGACGCCCAAAAAGCAAAACCATTTCTGCCCAAGTTAGAAGTAATGCTGCAACACATATTGATCGAGAAGATTCTGTTTTTAAATTTTCAGTAAAGCAAATGTAGAATGAAAGGGATACCAAAGATATTTCTAAGATATTTTCCACCGAAAAGATGTAACGCCTGGAAAAATAAATATAAAATTAGTCCAACGTTGCTTTAAAAATATGTAAGACTACTAACCGAAAAGAAACAAAGGCTTGAAGAAATTCTCTAATAGTTAATAAAACCAATAGAACCATGACGATGATTCGAATGGTATTGAGAGTTCCAGATGCTATTTCCTAAGAGAATAAAAATATAATTTAATTGACTCAATAATCATAATAAAATTATTATTATGTAATAGTGCTCTTCCTTTTCTTATTAATTTTCTAACTTAATACAAATGCAAACAAAACATAATGCATTGAAACAAGTGGAAGAAATCAAAGATTGAATAAAGATGAATGCGTACCATTTCTGAATTCTTCAACAAGAGATAAGTGGTGAAAAATCCAACATATAGTAGATAAAAGAGTAGATTGATGTAAAAGTAATGTCGCATACGCCTCCACTTCATACACAGAAAACTCGTAATGACAGGATGAGTCAACAGTGCTCTATGACCTGGTAGCTGAGACATGTACCAAAGGGGTTCAGCCTCAGGAAGGTTGTATTGTGGAACCATGTTAGGCATTTCCCTTGGTTCAGGTCGTAGTAACGAAGCTTTTTCGGATTTTTTGTCAATTAAGGGAGGTCCCAAGAACGAGTAACTAAAAACAATTTTGTATCTTTCATCAGTAATCAATCCTTCTCCTTGTAGGCAATCATCCAAATACTCTTCCATCACTTCTGGGCTAATGTGAAGAATTGGCGTTTCATCCCTTAAATTTTTAATACCAATATTCGCTGAGCAGCGCAAAAGTTTTCGAACAGTGTCTTCTTGACCTAACTGAGCTGCGACGTGAAGGGGCGTATTTCCAAGATGATCTGCACCGTTGATAGTAGGTTGAATCAAGGATCTAAAGCTGGCTTCATCATCTACAATCAAAGAAAGACATTTCTCATAATTCCTTTCCTCAAAGTTGACGTAAGCTTTTGACTCTCTTTTAATAATCTTATGAAGAATATTTTCCTTTTTGAAAGGGTCTACTGCAGAAAAGTCGATATCATTATTCAACTCCTTGAATATTTTTAGGATTTTATAGTATCCATGATGTGCAGCAAGAAGAATAGGAGACATTTTATAGTTGGGACAGTAATAGTTAGGATCTGCTCCTTCATCAATTAGAAAACTGACAAGAGATTTGAATCCAAGATCACAACAATACTGAAGAAAGGAATAAGCGCCATTGTCTGCATTCCATTTGATAGTTTGATCTTTGTAAGTGTTATAAGTAGCAATAAAAGTCCCTGGACTTGTCGATTCTTTGTATAATGCAGAGAAAAGTTTATTTTCAATTGTATCCTTGCTCTGTGTATTAGCTGGTGTAAGTGAGAAGGTTCCCGCTGGAAAACGAGCATTTAAATGATCTTCAATGGACTCATCGTCCACTTCAACTTTGGCATAAGCTCCCTTTTTAATGAGGAGCTGAATTATTTCTTGGGATCCTTTCTCGGCACCAAAATAAAGAGGTGAAATCCCAAGATTATTTTCGCAATCAATGTTGATATTTTCTTTCTTTAAAAGTGCTTCCACGCACTTGATATAGTTGCATTGAGCTTCTTGCTTCAGAATGGGATCCTTGATCCAATTGGCGTTGGATTTCAGACATGCCAGATGAAGTGCCGTGTTCCCATTTTCAATTCGAGCGTTTACATCCGCATTTATGTCAATGAGGGATTGGATCACTTCATGGGCCCCTATCTCGGCAGCCAAATGTATAGGAAAGGACCGAACAATTTTGTGGGGGATATTAGGATTAAGATCGGGTCTAAGGAGAACTTGAAGTGCAAACTCTTCCTTTCCAGGCTGGGATAAAGCGAGATGAAGAACAGTGGAGTTATTGTATTCTGAATATTCTTTGTTGACATCCAGTGCGTCATCTGCGAGAATGTCACTGAAGAGACGAAGGTCTCCTTCATCCATGGCAGAGATAAGGTCAATCCCATGATCGGGAACACATCCCATTTTGCCCCCAAAAGACATTTTCAAGGAGATTCCTACTATTTGGGTTGCTGTTTTGTTTCCTTTGCTTTTATATTTCCCTTCGTCAAATGATAACATGAAAATAAAAGAAAAACTATTTTTTTTAGTAGAACCAGTGACTAGTCTTCTTCTCCTCTCCTTCCGGCTGTTGTAACACACTCTCACACGCCTTTTAATAATGGAACCTGCCTTAATAGTAGTAGTAAATAGATACGATTGCCAATACCAATTGTACGTACCACATCATTGGAAATATTTATTATGTAGTGTACATACTTAAGAATAATAAATGAATTAATAGCAATAATTTCTTATGTCTTCCCACAACAATTGAGCAGCTTCATGTACTCTTGAAGTACTGAGGGCAGTATTCTTTTTGTTAACAGTACGCGACGTTGATTGTTATTCATTTTTACATACGTACTCTCTAACGATGCTTACATATACATATATAATAATATGTATGTTGTGCCTCTAAAAATAGAAGAAAATACAATATGCATACATTCATTTCTTGACCCCCAAATTATTTGTTTACTTCAGGTGTAATCCCTCCCCATGTATACATACATAATCTGTATAATAAACTATGTTATATGAGGTTAAAAACAAATTTTAAATCCTTCTCTTTTTCGAGAATATAGGTTGTGAACACGAATATTTACTATGATCTAATTTATTCCCTTACAAAAAAGTACAAAAGAATCATTGTTACAATTGTTAATGCTATTAATTATTATCTAATTTGAGCAATTGTTCTACATGCAAATCAATCCATGATCTGTATTTTCGAACATCCGTGTAGGCTCCAGGAATACCAGGTGTTGCACATCCAATTCCCCAGCTAACGATTCCAGTTAAATATTTCCCTTCACATACGAGAGGCCCACCAGAATCCCCCTACGAAAAAAATGAATAATTTATTGTTTGATATAAACAATAACGGGTCACACAATAATGACGTCCGGTTGACAGGGGGAAGGGGGTACCGATTGAAGGATTTTTATGATGGGAGCATGAGTATTTGATATTTCGGAGTCCCCTAAAGTTTCACTATTCAACAAAACCTTTTTAATATGAAATACAGGGGTCCCTACTTATTGCTGTTTTTGGGAACGGAAAAAAAATCCACATTATATGGAAACTGCGTTGTACAGAGACAACCCAATTCTATTTCAAAATAGTATCAAAATGAACAAGGAAGCACAATATAAAATTGATCAAAGTGTATTATCGAGCCTATTCCCATTTAAAAAAGTAAGAAGGTCACAAAAAAAAAAAAACTCTGGAGGAGTGAAACTGAGTGAAAGGGTCTCCTGAGGGGTACCAGAACATTATCCAATCATTGGAAGCCAATACTGCAAGAAAAATATTCATTCGATTAAATTGGTGGCTTATTAATTACAAAAATACCTATTCCTATTTAAGTAAAGGTAACACTAGAGGGAGGGGGAGGGGTCAAAAACGGTACTTTTTTACAGACGTCATAAATATATGACCCCTAATCATAATTATTTACTTGACATGCATCAGTAGCTTCTGAGCCTGCACAGAGCATATATCGACCATCCCATGGATAAGAGCTCAAAGTACTTGCACAGCCCTCATTGCTCATTATTGTTACAAAAGCTTTTTGAAGTTTATCTGGAAGCTCCATTCCGGGAGAATGCAATTTCCCCCAACCAGTTATCACACAGTCTCTTCCACTCACATTATAGTTGGCAGGGGCTAAGGAGATTGGTGAACTCGGATGACTTTGATCCCTTGTGGTTATTTGGTACTTCTGTAGAAGCAAAACTGCAACATCGTTAGATTTTGTCGTATCATTGTAGTCATGAACGACTATTTTTAACACTTCTCGTTTAATATTGGTTGCATCACTTAGTTGATGAGCACCCTGAATGACCTTAAAAGAGCTTGGTACTCTGAAAATAAATATAAATGTAGCTAATTGATTTAATTTCAATTTCTGGATTATTTTCTTTAACATTTTTACCATTATAAGCCTCCTAATAAAGAGCTCAATTTAAATTATGTATATAATTTAAAATTTTAGATTCAAATTTATTGAATGGAAATGACCTTAATTTTTGGAGTCCCTGCTTGAACTTGGGGTACTGCGCACTTTGCGTATAAGTAAGGTTGATAATTTTGGTAAGAATACAAAAGCGTGCGAGGAGAAGGTAAGAAATACTTATGGCATCATTGATTAAATAATATACATCTTCTTCGATCAAGAACGTTATCACTCCTGCCTTTATTATTATAGAGAACTGAATAAAATGCCTAAAATAACGTCCCCTTCTGTCTAGATTTCTGAAAATAGAGGCCCAGGAATTTGGAAAATACTTACTGGATGCTACACAGATAGAAAATGTATATTATTTAATCAATGATGCCATAAGTATTTCTTCCCTTCTCCTAGCACACTTTTGTATTCTTACCAAAATTCTCAACCTTACGTATAAGGTAGCCGTGGCCTTGTTTGTATCTAATACCATTTCCTGGGCCGAATTTTGTAGTGATGCCCCTTTATTTTAAGTGCTTGTTACCAAACTGAGCCTGTATAAAATAGAACCGAGACTGATAAAGCTGGACCGAGACCGGAAGCGATAGAACCGCTGAACCTGAACTTGACATAGCCGGCTAAATTCTCATTTTGTTAGCCAATATCATGAATCACTTATTTGTGTACATTTCTGATAGATACCATTTTAATGCTAAGGACTGGCAATATTTATCCCTGAGCTTTCATCGAGAATTTTTTTTCATGTAATGTATTTTAATTTCTTTGAGAATTCTCCTTCCAATTTATTTGTTCCTCACAGTTTTTTTCCCCCATGTTCTTGAATCATAAATAAACATCCTCACAAACAAACAAAAATCAAACCTCTTAGATGTAAATCAAAGTTTCCATTATTATCATAATTATAACTCTTCAACAATAGGCAGGGGCGTCATCGGGGGGTGAGCTGGAGGGGCCTGTAGTCCGCCCCCCCCCCAAAAAAAATTAAGGAAATTTTACTTTTTTTGAATATATATTTTTTTTTCATATTTGAGAAAATTATGCAGCCGAGCAAAAAATTTAACATATAAATTTTTTTTCCACAAGACTTAGTTTTTGGTGAATTAGATATAGATTTTTGAATTTTTTTTCCAAAAAATTTAATATTTCAAATTTAAATATTGGAAACTTTTTACAAAAAATATTATTTTCTGTAAATACCTATGGATTTTTTTTTATAATTTTTTTTCAAAGAAATTGCAAAATCTAAGCCCTCAAAATGTAATCCTGCGGGTACCTCTGACAGGTGTTCAAAACTCCCTTATTATCATTATTATAAGTCTTCAACAACAGGTGTTCAAAACTGAGAAGCAGATCATGATATTGTTTGGTATTCAGGTATAAAAACATAGAATAGAATATGTGTGTATAATATTTTCTAAAGTACATCCAAAAAATTTTTAAAATACGACGATAATTTTAATTATTACATCGGCTTAACTAATTAAACCCCTAAAGTTAAGGGCATCCGTCCAATTCTACTTTGAGTCCAACAAGGACTTACAATTATAACTTTGAAAAAAAATTCCTCAGGGTTACACTCCGCCTTTTATGAGTACATAAATGAAAAGCATTTACATATTACATTATTTGAAGAATAAAAACTTATAAAAATTCGTTGAAAATAAAATTTCGAAAAAAAAATCCAACAAAGCCATTCTCAACTTCATTATATTTATTGACGTACTAACTAAAGATGAACAAATGTATGTATACTCCAAATACATGCCTATTAAGTATTTATCGTTGAATATTAGATTATCCGTAACACAATCGGCTGTTTTATTTGTTCATCAATCCAGGATCTATAGCAGATATCTTGGAATAAACATCTGGGACACTGGAAGTAGCACATTCAATCCCCCAACTTACAATTCCGACCAATTATTTGTTTTCGCAGACCTTTTCTTCTTATGTTAACTCTGCTTCGTCTTCTAAGAAAATTATTTGATTGTTAAGTGTCCTTGATGCATATAATGCAGAAATGTATTGTCTATATGGATAACTATATAACCTGGTCACTTTAAGCCTGACCCTTATTAATGATTTCTTTATTACTTGTGAGTCCTTTTAGTGATTGGAGAACAATTGGAAGATCATTTTAGACTTTAAAGATAATGTGCCTCTCTTTTCTTGATAGTTTTGTCTGAAAAGCATATTCTATTCTGCTATTGCTTAAAAATAGTGATTGGGAATTATTAAGTGTTTATATGTTAAAAAATATATATGTGACTTCTTAACTTCTGTAGATTTTGTTTTGAATATTTGAATGTTGTTACAATTTCCAAGCTTATTGACTTAGTAATCTTCTTCTAAGGAGCTAAATTGCTTGCTAGCATATTAGAATATTACTCTCTCGAAAATCTGGGATCTTTACAAAAATAAATAAATTACTACGTGTGTGCCATACGAGCTGATTATAAGTTGTTTGATTGAAGACAATATTTAAAACATATCAAAATTATATTATAATTATTTGATTCATTCTGTTCTATTTTGGACTTGCAAATGCTATTTCGTAATTATTCGTTTGCAAACGAGTGGAGACTTCAAAATCATTCATATTATTAGTTAAATAACTATTATTGATTTGTATTACTAACTATTCCATGCTATATGAAAGTAGGGATGCTTCAGAAAACTTGATTTCCCTTGTATTAATATATATACACATATCTTTAGAGAGGGGAGTCAAATTTACAAGGCAAAAGAGGCTTATTCAAGGTATCATATTCAGTTACGTTCGAAAGATAATTACAATGAACTCTATTTTTATTATACTCAAGATAAATAATAAATTAAGATCTTATAGTTTGTTTATGTTTTTCAAATGAGCATTTTATATTTAGTGCATAATATCCACTTATTATTGATTTCTTCGTTTTACTATATTTATTTGAAAATGTATGTTCTGAACTATTTTTTTTTAATTAAAAAAAAACTTTTTATTAATTAATTTTAGTATCGTAATCGAAGGAGGGTAAAAATATACACTAATACAATTGTCTAATTAGGAAATAAAATACTACTATATGATATGCTAATTCAATTAGATATTAAAATTTGAATTTCCTCCTCTGTGACGTCATCAAAATAGCCGTACAATTGTAAACTAAAGCAAACAAATTTCTTATCGACACACATATGTATTTTAAATGTATGTATTGATTATTATCATGGAAAAATGAATGTGATGCAAATGAGTATATAATATAAACACAATAGGAAACAGATATGATTTTTTTGTTCGTTATCTCTTTATATAAAAGGAACAAGGACTCGTGATTCAAAGTAAATATTAACACAATCATTATTTATTGAACTATGACGACATTATTATTGTTGAATCGTGGAGATAAATCCTTCAAAGAAACACAATAAGTTTTAACTGACAAGCATCTCGTTCCTTAGAGCCAGCACAAATCATATAATGCTTATTCCAAGGATTTTAGTTTAGCTTTCTGGCACACTCTTGATCTCGAAGAACATAGATTTAAGATTTTTGAAGAATATTTGGTAAATCTTCACATTGATACTCAAGCCTAGCCCAACCAGATATGAAACATTTTGCACTCAGAGGATCATAGTCCCTGGATGCTAATTTTATAGCTGTAATTCCTTAACGAGATGAGTTAAAACTTTGAATTAAAACAAGCAACGCTACAACATATACTTTTGAAGAACTTTACAAGTAATAAAAAATATCCCATAAATACAGGTTTTCTCTAATATATGAATTCAATAGGGTCATGAATTGAACAAGTCATACTGATGGCTAACAATTTTTACGATTAATGTTTTCCTAATTTATCTTGTGGCTAAATTAACCAAGTACTTACAACTTTGAAACTGTTTTTAGTCCTACATATACATTTACAAGTAATTTTGAAATTCTCACTTTTTGAAAATTTCAATCAATTAAATGAATGTACCATTGGGGTCCATTGAAATCTGAACATTTACTAGTTCAATAATTAATGGAGGCTGAGTGATTGAAATAAATTCATATTTCAATATATTAAAGCATAAATAACATCAGTATGTCCGAAAATTTGGAGTGGAATAAGAACTCTGTCAAAAAGGCAAAACTGGACCTGGAGAAGTTAAAAAAAACAGCCCAGTCTAATCCCCTCAAGTCCCTCGACTACAGTTTTTGTGTGCATGTCAAGGAGAAGGCCTGAAATTTCATTCATCCAAACCGAGATCCTCAAAGCCACTGTCAGCTAGAACTGAGACGCTATAACAGATGAATACATCCTCAGCCGGTGCCAGGCCTTCCGACGCTGCCTGAAGCCATCACTGCCGCTACATTAATGATAAATAGAGCCTTAACCCACATGCATACAGAGTATTAATTTTGTTGAAATTATATTTTTAATTAATAAATTATATCTTGTTGAAGTTGAAAATTCAAAGTGTTTAGATTTTAATGGACCACTCGGTATACAAGTTCTAGAATGGCCTCTTTTACCATGTAGCCGTGAAGGTTCATAATGCAAAATTAATAAACAACAATAATTATGATCAATATAATTACATACCTTCCAACCACACAATGGGCCGCCGTGATAGCAATGCGCTCTCCTATTAATGTTGCACCACAAAAGGGATGATTAAAATCTGATCCTTGTAATCCTAATTGATACTGTATCTCTCCTATCGATGAAAACAATTATTATTGAAGGAGAAAAAGTTGTTATGATAATAATTTTACCCCTTTCTGTGGGTCCTCCATTCACAATCCTTTCTTCCACCCTTCTCACAGGAGGGAGAGCGAAAGCCCAGATAGAAAAGGTGACTTGGAGTAAAAGAAACAACACCTTATTCATTTTGAGATGATTGATACAATGTTAGATGCTTATACATACATACTTTTGGTTTACTTAACTCTACTTCTCTTTCAGCTTTCACATGTAAATACAAGTGTTCTAAAAAAAGAGACTAGTCAAATATAACGTGGAAAAGGCCAGGGGTTATAGTCTATAGAGGCATAATTATCTCGCACATTCATTATGTTGTATCACTCATCAGTACTTTAAAAAATATGAAATACATCCAACATTAAATAAGAGAAGTATAGGTAAATTATGGAAGCCATTAAATTTGAAGATAATTTATTATTTTGGGTACATAATGAGCCACCAAAATTATACATTTCATTATCTTTATTCAATTAATACTAAAAATAGCATTTTACTTGAATATTATTGCATTATGGTACCGGGTGATCCATTGAAATCTGAAAACTTACTTTTTCAATAATGAAAATGGTTGAGTGATTGAAATTAATTCATATTTCGCTACATTAAATCATAAATAATTAGTTACAAAAACCAAACAAACCTGAGATCTTTCGCTAACGTAGAAGTCGTGAAATGACGACAAATTTCCATTCGCACACTCCAAGCAGTTGGGTGTCTCCAGGATCACCGTCTACAACATCAGCAAGTTCAAAACGTTAAAGAGGAAGAAGGGCTCTATCAAAAAAGCCAAACTCGAAAATGAAAAAGCCTAGGCTAATCCCGTCAAGTTCATAAGGCCCATGGAAGATATCTAGGAGTTTCACACCAGACTGTCCAGAGAGCTATAAAAAAAGTGGGTGGAAAGAGCCTCGTGAGAGTGGAGAGTCCACTTTTAACACCAACAATGAAGAAACCCATCTCTTCCGTTGCAAG